>NC_041393.1:500298815-500299565 GCF_002162155.2 Triticum dicoccoides | reverse complement strand
TCCACTCCCTCCCCCGATTCCCCTGGATCGGGATCGATCCCCACCTCTCCCCTCGCCTCCCTCACGCTTCCCCATGATCCAACCTGGATCGGGGCCGACTGCGCCGCCCGTCACCGCGCTGACCCCGCCGCCACCTAGTGCCGTCGCCGGTGCCCGCCCCCTTATCCCTCCACCCCGCATGGATCCGGTCGGGGCAGCCGACGCCCCGCACCTTGCCGCTCGCCTACGTCGGACCACCCCGTCGCCGACCGTCGCTGCCGCCTCGGCCTCCTCCTCGCCGGTCCTCCCCGACCGCCGTCACGCCCGCTGCCAGTGCCCTACAGTTCCCCTCGTGAGCTCCCTCCTCTCCCTTCTCTGTCACCGGCGCCGTATCCCCCTCGTTACGCCGTTGCCGCCCCGCCGTGGGCCGCACGCACCGGCCGCGCCTTGGGCACGCGCGACACCAACCGCGCCGGACCGTCCCGCCCCCGTCTCCTCCTTTCCCCGCGCTCGTCGCGCTCACCGTGGCCCTCGCGCCCGTGGCCGCGCCCTCTCCCCCCAGGTCGCCTCGCCTCCAACCCCGGCCTCCTCTCCCTCCGGCGACGCTGGCCCCGTGCTCCCCCGCCTCGGTCAGCGCCCCTGCGCCCATCCCTGCCGTCGCCCGCTCCCACTCCGGTCGGCGCCCCATGGCCCCGTGCCTCGGTGCGCCTCGTCTCCACCCTTCCCTCCTCCCGCGGCCGCGCCACCGCGCCCGCCCGCGCGCCATTGGCC
>NC_041393.1:500243829-500298630 GCF_002162155.2 Triticum dicoccoides | reverse complement strand
GCGCCACTGGCCGCATCGGCGCCACCCCTCGCCTCCGCCCGTCGTGGCCCCAGTTAGCCGCGTCGGCGTGCCGCGCCGTTGGTGCCCCGGCGGCCTCGTCCCGCCCTGCGGGCGAGTGCTCGTTCGGGTGGCGCCCGTAACCGCACGCCCGCATAGGCTCCTTTGGCCCACTGACAAAGGGGCCCCACCCCAGTACGTTTAAAAAAGGAACTAGAAAAATAAAAATAAATAAATTAATTAAATAAATAAATAAATAAAATAATTAGAATATTAATTAAGTAATTAATTAAGTTAATTAATCCTGATTAGATTCACCTAATCACTAATTAAATTAACTAATCTGTAATTAAACTAAACAGAGAATGGCAGGTGGGTCCCACTGGACCCACACGTCAGGTTGACCAGGTCAATGGTCAACGTTGACTGCTGACATCACCCTGATATCATGCTGACGTCAGCATTTACTATTCTGGATAATGTTGGATTAGATAATTAATTAAATTCCAGGAATTAATAAAATCTTTAGAAAATCATATCTTTTAATCCGTAACTCGGATTAAAATATTTTCAACATGAAAGTTGCTCAGAACGACGAGACGAATCCGGATATGCAGTCCGTTCGTCCGCCACACCCCCCTAACCTATCGAACTCGCAACTTTCCCCCTTCGGCTCCTCTGCCCGAAAACGCGAAACACCGGGAATACTTTCCCGGATGTTTCCCCCCTTAACCGGTACCACCTCATACCACGTTAGGGCACGCCTAGCATCGTTACTTGTCTTGTCATGCATCAATATGCATCTGTTTACATGGTATTCATTGTTTCTTCCCCCTCTTCTCTCCGGTAGACTACGAGACCGACGCTGCTGCTGCCCAGTTCGACTACGGAGTTGACGACCCCTCTCTCTTGCCAGAGCAACCAGGCAAGCCCCCCCCCCCTTGATCACCAGATATCGCCTATTCTACTCTATACTGCTTGCATTAGAGTAGTGTAGCATGTTACTGCTTTCTGTTATACCTATCCTGATGCATAGCCTGTCCTTGATACTATTGTTGTTACCTTTACCTGCAATCCTATATGCTTAGTATAGGATGCTAGTATATTCATCTGTGGCCCTACATTCTTGTCCGTCAGCCGTGCTATACCATCGGGCCGTGATCACTCGGGAGGTGATCACGGGTATATACTATATACTTTATACATGATACATGTGGAGACTAAAGTCGGGTCGGCTGGTGGAGCACCCGCGAGTGGATCTTTGTGGCGGAGCGACAGGGCAGGTTGAGACCGCCTAGGAGAGAGGTGGGCCTAGCCCTGTTCGGCGTTCGCGGATACTTAACACGCTTAACGAGATCTTGGTATTTGATCTGAGTTGGCTATGAGCCTATACGCACTAACCAACTACGTGGGAAAGATATGGGCACTCGGCGTCGTGGTATCAGCCGAAGCACTTCGTGACGCTGGCGACTGAGTGGCGCGCGCCGGATTGGAACGTAAGCCTGCTCTTGTATTAAGGGGGCTAGTTCTGCTTTCGGCCGCGTACGCAACATGCAGGTGTGCTATGGGCGATGGGCCCAGACCCCTGTGCGCTTAGGTTTAGACCGGCGTGCTGGCCTCTCTGTTGAGCCTAGGTGGGGCTGCGACGTGTTGATCTTTCACGGTCGGGCATGACCCGGGAAAGTGTGTCCGGCCAAATGGGATCAAGCGTGTTGGGTAAGTTGGTGCACCCCTGCAGGGAAGTTAATCTATTCGAATAGCCGTGATCTTCGGTAACAGGACGACTTGGAGTTGTACCTAGACCTTATGACAACTAGAGCCGGATACTTAATAAAACACACCCTTCCAAGTGCCAGATACAACCGGTGGTCGCTCTCTCTCAGGGTTACGAGGAGGGGATCGCCGGGTAGGATTAATGCTATGTGATGTTACTTGGAGGACTTCAACCTACCCTCTTCTACCTGTTGCAAGACGAAGGTGACCAGAAGCGTAGTCTTCGATAAGACTAGCTATCCCCCTCTTATTCTGGCATTCTGCAGTTCAGTCCATTGATATGGCCCTTTACACATATATCCATGCATATGTAGTGTAGCTCCTTGCTTGCGAGTACTTTGGATGAGTACTCACGGTTGCATTGTTTCCCCCTTTTCCCCCTATCTCTACTCGATTGCTGCAACCAGATGATGGAGCCCAGGAGCCAGACGCCACCGTCGATGACGACTACTACACTGGAGGTGCCTACTACTACGTGCAGCCCGCTGACGACGACCAGGAGTAGTTAGGAGGATCCCAGGCCGGAGGCCTGCGCCTCTTTCGATCTGTATCCCAGTTTGTGCTAGCCTTCTTAAGGCAGACTTGTTTAACTTATGTCTGTACTCAGATATTGTTGCTTCCGCTGACTCGTCTATGATCGAGCACTTGTATTCGAGCCCTCGAGGCCCCTGGCTTGTATTATGATGCTTGTATGACTTATTTTATTTGTAGAGTTGTGTTGTGATATCTTCTCGTGAGTCCCTGATCTTGATCGTACACATTTGCGTGCATGATTAGTGTACGATTGAATCGGGGGCGTCACAATAATAGGGCATACCGAATTAGGATCAACAATCAAATGCCATGCTTGCTTAGCCAGCAATGCTAGATTAAAGCAATGGATATCTCTAAATCCCATGCCCCCTCTATTTTAGGTATGCACATTTTCCACCATGCGAACCAGTGCATCTTTTTCTGCGAAACATCATCACCCCACCAAAAACTTGACATCGCATCAGTGATTCCTTTGTATTTTTTTTAGTAATTTTAAAGTCCGACATCGCATAAGTTGGTATGGCTTGTGCAACAGACTTTAGTAGCACTTCTTTACCACCTGACGACAGACATTTCTCTTTCCACCCCATTAGCCTCTGAATCAGGCGATCAATCAAATACTAGAAAGTATCAGACATGTCTAAACCATAGTAGGAAGTTCCAAGTACTTACCATTTAACGCTTCTTTCATTATATTTAGAGAGGAACAAACTTGAGCCTTCATGTTCACTTCTGTGCTTGGACTAAAGAATATGCTCAATTTCTCAACACTAACTTGCTGGCCAGATGCTTCACAATACAAATCTAGGATAGATTTTAAGAAGACATCATTAGTACATTGGCCTTCATTAAAATCAGTGAATCATCAGCAAATAACAGATTTGTAACAGCAGGTGCCTCACGACAAACCTTTACTCCTATTAGCTCACCACTAGCTTCTGCATTCGATAATAGAGCCGTGAGCTCTTCAGTACACAGTAGAAATAGATATGGTGATAGGGGATCACCTTGATGCAGGCCCCTGGAAGGTTTAATAGTACCAGTCTCAAAAGAGTTGAACCTCAACTTGTACTCCATCGAGGAGACATAGGCCATGATCAGATTTACCCACTGAGCGTCGAACCCCAACTTCAGTAATATTGCTTCCAGAAAAATCCATTCTACTTTGTCATACGCTTTATGCATAACAAGTTTCACCGCGCACCATCCATCTCTCCCAACCTTCTCCTGATTAATTGCATGCAAACTTTCATATGCAATTAGGACATTGTCTGTGATCAGGCTCCCTAGTACAAACACGCTCTGTGTCGGACTAATGATCTTTGGAAGGAGCAGTTTCAATCTGGCAGCAATCATTTTTGATATAACCTTATAAACTACATTACACAAGTTGATAGGTCTAAATTATGTGACTCTTTCCGGAGTTTGAACCTTTGGGATCATGACAATGGTTGTATTGTTCCACCCTTGTGGTATGACTCGAGAGTTACTACATGTAATACTTCTATGATCAACTCATCCCCTAACATGGGCCAGAACCTCTTATAAAAAATAGCATGTAAACCATCTGGACCCAGGGCCTTTAGATTACTAATTGAAAATAGGGCCTTCCTCACCTCATCTGTTGTATATGGGCTTATCAAGGTTGCGTTCATCTCAGGTGTAACCCTACTCTGTACTTGGTCCAGAACATTCAAATTAGGCACCTGAACTTGTGAAGTAAATAGGTCTAAAAATACCCGGTTATAATCGCAACAAGGTCTTCTGTATCTTCCTTCCACACACCCGTATCATCTAACAATCTCTTGATACAGTTTCTCTTCTTTCGAGCCGAGGTCGCTCTGTGGAAAAAAGAAGTGTTTCTATCACCATGGAGTAGCCAGTTGGCTCTCCCTTGCTGCAGCCAGTACAATTCCTCCTGATCCAGGATGTTTTTGATAAGAATCTGAAGCTCCTTCATCTCACGGTCTAGTGTCATTGTTTAGCTTTCCGTGCCCCAACCTTTCCATTTTTTCTTAAGTTTGTTTACTACTTTTTTGGGCTTTTGAGAACCTCGGTATCCCACTGGACCAGATCGTTTTCACCACTTTCATATGATCCGCCAACTTTGGCCCAATGTCGGTATTCTGCGCACGTAACCATGTTGTTTTTACCACTTCCTCGATTGTTTCCTCCTGTAGCCAGTATGCCTCAAATCTGCGTTCTCCTCTAGGTTGTTGTGTCATGGCTTTCTCAAAATAGTTTGTATCAAGCACACGCGGCCTATGATCTGAGTGCACATGGTGCTCATGAACCATCGCCACATAGGGAAACTTGGTGGCCCATGTATCGTTACATAGCCCACGATCCAATCTCTATCGAATAATTCCACGGCTCCAACTGAAGGGGTCTCCAATGTACATAATTTCTTGAAATTGACAATCCTCAACACACTCTCTGAAATTTTACATGTATTGTTCTGGTCTCACATTCCCACCTTCCTTCTCACTTGATATAAGAATTTCATTAAAATCCCTGATGATCATCCAAGGACCATTAGCATTGTTGTTCAGGTCTCTCAAGGCCGTCCAGGACCGTTGCTCCAGGTCCCAGTTTGGTTCTCCATAGAACCCGGTCAATCGTCAAGCAACATCATTCCCATCCATTACTAGTCCATCAATAAAGTTTGGAGACGAATAATTTAAAACCACTTCATTAGCAAGATTTTAGAGAAGAACAAGACCACCCGAGCGACCATCACTCTCAACTATATGAAAAAGATCAAAACCTAACTTTATTCTTAGCTCAATTGCCTTAGATTTATGTTGGAAATATGCCCTAGAGGCAATAATAAAATGGTTATTATTATATTTCCTTGTTCATGATAATTGTTTATTGTTCATGCTATAATTGTATTGATTGGAAACCATAATACATGTGTGAATACATAGACCACACCATGTCCCTAGTGATCCTCTAGTTGACTGGCTCGTTGATTAATAGATGGTCATGGTTTCCTGACTATGGACATTGGATGTCATTGATAATGGGATCACATCATTAGGAGAATGATGTGATGGACAAGACCCAATCCTAAGCATATCACAAGATCGTGTAGTTCGTTTGCTAGAGCTTTTCTAATGTCAAGTGTCATTTCCTTAGACCATGAGATTGTGTAACTCCCGGATACCGTAGGAGTGCTTTGGGTGTACCAAACATCACAATGTAACTGGGTGACTATAAAGGTACTCTAAAGGTATCTCCGAAAGTGTCTGTTGGGTTGGCACGAATCGAGACTGGGATTTGTCGCTCCGTATGACGGAGAGGTATCTCTGGGCCCACTCGGTAATGCATCATCATAATGAGCTCAATGTGACCAAGTGGTTGGTCATGGGATCATGCATTACAGAACAAGTAAAGTGACTTGCCGGTAACGAGCTTGAACGAGGTATTGGGATACCGACGATCGAATCTCTGGCAAGTAACGTACCGATTGACAAAGGGAATTGTATATGGGATTGCTTGAATCCTCGACATCGTGGTTCATCTGATGAGATCATTATGGAACATGTGGGAGCCAACATGGGTATCCAGATCCCACTATTGGTTATTGGCTGGAGAGCTGTCTCGGTCATGTCTGCGTGATTCCCGAACCCGTAGGGTCTACACACTTAAGGTTCGATGACACTAGGGTTATAAGGAAGTTTTGGATGTGATTACCAAATGTTGTTTGGAGTCCCGGATGAGACCTCGGATGTCACGAGGAGTTCTGGAATGGTCCGGAGGTGAAGATTTATATATGGGAAGTTGTCATACGGTCACCGGAAATATTCAGGGGCATACGAGTATTGTACCAGGGCGACCGGAGGGGTTCCAGGGGTCCACCTGGAGGGGCCACCTGTCCCGGAGGGCCTCATGGGTTGTAGAGGGAAGGGAACCATCCCCTTGGAGGGCTGGGCGCCACCCCCCCTTGGGCCCATGCGCCTAGGGTTGGGGGAACCCTAAAGGGGGCGCCCCCTTGCTTGGGGGGCAAGCCCCCTCCCCTTGCCCCCCCTCTAGATCTCATCTAGAGGGGGCCGGCCCCTCCTCCCTTCTCCCTATAAATAGAGGGGAAAGGGGAGGGCTGCAACACCACATCCAAGGCGCAACCCCTCCCCTCCCCAGCACCTCTCCTCCTCTGCAAGAGCTTGGTGAAGCCCTGCCGGAGAACTGCTGCTCCATCACCACCACGCCGCCGTGCTGCTGCTGGAGCCCTCTTCCTCAACCTCTCCCTCCTCCTTGCTGGATCAAGGCGCGGGAGACGTCACTGGGTTGCACGTGTGTTGAACACGGAGGTGCCGTTGTTCGGCGCTAAGATCAGAATCCATAGTGATCTGAATCACTACGAGTACGACTCCTTCATCCGTGTTCTTGTAACGCTTCCATCTTTGCGATCTTCAAGGGTACGAAGATGCACTCCCCTCTCTCTCATTGCTAGTTACTCCATAGATTGATCTTGGTGATGCGAAGAATTTTTTTAAATTTCTGCAACGATCCCCAACAGTGGCATCATGAGCTAGGCCTATGCATAGTTTCTATGCACGAGTAGAACACAAGTTTGTTGTGGGTGTCGATTTTGTCAATTTACTTGCCACTACTAGTCTTATCTTGTTTCGGCAGCATCGTGGGATGAAGCGGCCCGGACCGACCTTACACGTACGCTTACATGAGACAGGTTCTACCGACTGACATGCACTAGTTGCATAAGGTGGCTAGCGGGTGTCTGTCTCTCCCACTTTAGTCGGATCGGATTCGATGAAAAGGGTCCTTATGAAGGGTAAATAGCAATTGGCATATCACGTTGTGGTTTTGGCATAGGTAAGAAACGTTATTGCTAGAAAACTATAGCAGCCACGTAAACAAAACTTGCAACAACAATTAGAGGACGTCTAACTTGTTTTTGCAGCATATGCCGTGTGATGTGATATGGCCAAAAGGATGTGATGAATGAAATATATGTGATGTAAGAGATTGATCATGTTCTTGTAATAGGAATCACGACTTGCATGCCGATGAGTATGACAACCGGCAGGAGCCATAGGAGTTGTCTTTATTTATTGTATGACCTGCGTGTCATTGAATAACGCCATGTAATTACTTTACTTTATTGCTAAACCGTTAGCCATAGTAGTAGAAGTAATCCTTGGAGAGACAACTTCATGAAGACACGATGATGGAGATCCTGATGATGAAGATCATGGTGTCATGCCGGTGACGATGATGATCATGGCGCCCCGAAGATGGAGATCAAAAGGAGCAAAATGATATTGGCCATATCATGTCAATATTTGACTGCATGTGATGTTTATCATGTTTTACATCTTATTTGCTTAGAACGACGGTAGCATAAATAAGATGATCCGTCATAAAATTTCAAGAAAGTGTTCCCCCTAACTATGCACCATTGTGAAGGTTCGTTGTTTTGAAGCACCACATGATGATCGGGTGTGATAGATTCTAACATTCGAATACAATAGGTGTAAGCCAGATTTACACATGCAAAACACTTAGGTTGACTTGACGAGCCTAGCATGTACAGACATGGCCTCGGAACACAAGAGACCGAAAGGTCGAACATGAATCGTATAGAAGATACGATCAACATGAAGATGTTCACCGATGATGACTAGTCCGTCTCACGTGATGATCGACACAGCCTAGTTGACTCAGATCATGTATCACTTAGATGACTAGAGGGATGTCTATCTGAGTGGGAGTTCATTAAATAATTTGATTAGATGAACTTAATTGTCATGAACTTAGTCTAAAATATTTGCAATATGTCTTGTAGATCAAATGGCCTACGCTAATGTTGCCCTCAACTTCAACGCGTTCCTAGAGAAAACCAAGCTGAAAGACGATGGTAGCAACTATACGGACTAGGTTCGGAACTTGAGGATCATCCTCATAGCTGCCAAGAAAGCATATGTCCTAGATGCACCGCTAGGTGAAACACCTGTTTTCCCAGTAACTCAAGATGTTATGAACGCCTGGCATTCGCGTAGTGATGATTACTCCCTAGTTCAGTGTGGTATGCTTTACAGTTTAGAACAGGGGCTTCAAAAGCGTTTTGAGTAGCACGGAGCATATGAGATGTTCCAAGAGCTGAAAATGGTTTTCCAAGCTCATGCCCGGGTCGAGAGATATGAAGTCTCCGACAAGTTCTACAGTTGTAAGATGGAGGAGAATGATTCTGTCAGCGAGCACATACTCAAAATGTCTGGGTTGCACAACCGCTTATCTCAGCTGGGAGTTAATCTCCCGGATGACGCGGTCATTGACAGAATCCTCCAGTCGCTCCCACCTAGCTACAAGAGCTTTGTGATGAACTACAATATGCATGGGATGGTGAAAACCATTCCCGAGGTATTTTCAATGCTAAAATCAGCGGAGGTAGAGATCAAAAAGGAACATCAAGTGTTGATGGTCAATAAAACCACTAGTTTCAAGAAAGGCAAGGGTAAGAAGAACTTCAAGAAGGACGGCAAGGGAGTTGCCGCTGAAAGTGCAACTATCCCTAGTTGGTTTTGGTAATTCATAACAACATATAGCTCATTGAGCTAATACTATTCCAAGACAAATATTTCAGGAAAGCTCAATGAATGGCATGGCATGGATGAGGAAAGTGGATCCCTCAAAATACTAAGGATAAAAGGATAGGCTCAAGCTCAAAAGCTCAAGACTCTACATTTATATTTTAGTGATCCAAGATCACATTGAGTCTATAGGAAAAGCCAATACTATCAAAGAGGGATGAGGTGTTGTTTGATGAGTTTATTGCTTCAAGTGGTTAGTGATATGCTCCAAAAACCCTCAACTACTTTCTCATATCCACATATGACCTAAACCAAAAGTCAAACTCGGCCCCACTGATTCTATCTATCTGGCGCCACAGAGTTCAGATGTCATAGCCACTGCCACAAACCCTAGGCAAATCGGTCTCACCGATAGGGATCTCGGTCTCACCGAGATGGGATTGTAATCTCTCTGTTTCCCTTCGTAACGTTTTGGTCTAACCGAAGTGAGCGATCGGTCCCACCGAGATTGCAATGTAAACTCTCTGTTTCCTTTTTGTAACATTTTGGTCTAACCGAAATGAGCGAATCGGTCCCACCGAGTTTACCTGACCAACTCTCTGGTTAGCTAATTACCAAAATCGGTCTCACCGAGGTTGTGTAATCGCTCTCATCGAGATTACGTTATGCCCTAACCCTAACCATATCGGTCCTACCGAGTTGCATGTCGGTCCCACCGAAATCACTAACGGTCACTAGGTTTACTGAATCGGTCCGACCGAATTTGTTGATTCGGTCCCACCGAGATTGGTAAATTGTGTGTAACGGTTAGATTTTGTGTGGAGGCTATATATACCCCTCCACCTCCTCTTCCTTCATGGAGAGAGCCATCAGAACAAACCTACACTTCCAACTTACCATTTTTGAGATAGAACTACCTACTCATGTGTTGAGGCCAAGATATTCCATTCCTACCATATGAATCTTGATCTCTAGCCTTCCCCAAGTTGCTTTCCACTCAAATCTTCTTTCCACCAGATCCAAATCCTGTGAGAGAGAGAGTTGAGTGTTGGGGAGACTATCATTTGAAGCACAAGAGCAAGGAGTTCATCATCAACACACCATTTGTTACTTCTTGGAGAGTGGTGTCTCCTAGATTGGCTAGGTGTCACTTGGGAGCCTCCGATAAGATTGTGGAGTTGAACCAAGGAGTTTGTAAGGGCAAGGAGATCGCCTACTTCGTGAAGATCTACCGCTAGTGAGGCAAGTCCTTCGTGGGCGACGGCCATGGTGGGATAGACAAGGTTGCTTCTTCGTGGACCCTTCTTGGGTGGAGCCCTCCGTGGACTTGCGCAACTGTTACCCTTTGTGGGTTCAAGTCTCCATCAACGTGGATGTACAATAGCACCACCTATCGGAACCACGGCTCAAAAATCACCGCGTCTCGAAATCGCGTTTGAAATCTCCAAACCCTTCCCTTTACATTCTTGCAAGTTGCATGCTTTAATTTCCGCTGCTCATATACTCTTTGCATGCTTGCTTGAATTGTGTGAAGATTGCTTGACTTGTGCTAAGATCGCTAAAATCTGCCAAAGACTAAAATTGAGAAAAGGTTAAGCTTTTAATTGGTCAAGTAGTCTAATCACCCCCCCCCCTCTAGACATACTTCAAGGTCCTACAAGTGGTATCAGAGCTTTGGTCTCCATTTGCTTTGATTTCCCTAGCTTTTGGTGGTCATAGCCTTGGTTTCACAACCTAGGAGAGTATGGCGTCTAGCGAGGGAAATTATCATCGTAGAGGTCCTTACTTTGATGGCACTAATTTTGCTAGTTGGAAGCATAAGATGAAAATGCATATTCTCGGACATAACCCCGCCATTTGGGCTATTGTGAGTATTGGCTTGCAGGGTGAATTCTTTGATGGGAGGGAACCAAACCGTGAAGCTAGTGTGGATGAATTGAAGATGCTGCAATACAATGCTCAAGCTTGTGATATCCTCTTCAACGGATTGTGCCCCGAAGAATTCAACAAAATCAGCCGTCTTGAGAATGCAAAGGAAATTTGGGATACTTTGATTGATATGCACGAAGGTACCGACTCCGTCAAGGAATCCAAATTGGATGTGCTCCAAAGTCAACTTGACAAGTTCAAAATGAAGGATGGTGAAGGTGTCGCTGAAATGTACTCTAGGCTTGCTCTTATCACAAATGAGATTGCGGGCTTAGGAAGTGAAGGGATGACCGACAGATTCATCATCAAGAAGATCCTAAGAGCATTGGATGGAAAATATGATACCGTGTGCACATTGATCCAAATGATGCCCAAGTACAAGAATCTCAAGCCAATGGAAGTCATTGGAAGAATTGTTGCTCATGAGATGTCACTCAAGGATAAGGAGGAACTTCACAACAAGTCAAGTGGCGCTTACAAAGCCTCATGTGAAGCCCCTACATCATCAAGTGAGAAACAAACCTTCAATGAAGAATTGAGCTTAATGGTGAATGTAGGACCTTGAGAAGAGGTGTCTAGCGGGGGGGTGATTAGACACTAAGTACCAAAGTTGCAGTTTTTAGCCTTCTTTAAAGTTTGAGTGGAGTTTAGGCACAAGTTTAACATTCACAACATATAGCAAGCAAGCATGCAAAGAGTATATGAGCAGCGGAAAATAAATCATGCAACTTGCAAGAATGTAAAGGGAAGGGATTGGAGGATTCAAACGCGATTTGGAGACGCGGTGATTTTTGAGCCGTGGTTCCGATAGGTGGTGCTATCGTACATCCACGTTGATGGAGACTTCACCCCACGAAGGGTAACGGTTGCGCAAGTCCACGGAGGGCTCCACCCACGAAGGGTCCACGAAGAAGCAACCTTGTCTATCCCACCATGGTCGTCGCCCACGAAGGACTTGCCTCACTAGCGGTAGATCTTCACGAAGTAGGCGATCTCCTTGCCCTTACAAACTCCTTGGTTCAACTCCATAATCTTGTCGGAGGTTCCCAAGTGACACCTAGCCAATCTAGGAGACACCACTCTCCAAGAAGTAACAAATGGTGCGTTGATGATGAACTCCTTGCTCTTGTGCTTCAAATGATAGTCTCCCCAACACTCAACTCTCTCTCATAGGATTTGGATCTGGTGGAAAGAGGGTTTGAGTGGAAAGCAACTTGGGGAAGGCTAGAGATCAAGATTCATATGGTAGGAATGGAATATCTTGGCCTCAACACATGAGTAGGTAGTTCTCTCTCAGAAATAGGATGCTGGAAGTGTAGGTTCAGTCTGATGGCTCTCTCCACGAATGAAGAGGAGGTAGAGGGGTATATATAGCCTCCACACAAAATCTAACCGTTACACACAATCTATCAAACTCGGTGGGACCGAATCGTTAAACTCGGTCAGACCGATTTAGCAAATAATGTGACCGTTAGGGTTTTCGGTGGGACCGAAATGCAACTCGGTAGGACCGATATGGTTAGGGTTAGGGCATAACGTAATCTCGGTGAGACCGATTACACAAACTCGGTAGGACCGATTTTGGTATATAGCTAACCACAGAGTTGGTCAGGCAAACTCGGTTGGACCGATTATCAAACTCGGTGGGACCGATTTTGGTAATGAGTCAACCAGGAAGTTTGCATTGTAATCTCGGTAGTACCGATTGCTCAAACTCGGTAAGACCGATTTTGATAATGGGCATACACAGAGAGATTACAATCCCATCTCGGTGAGACCGAGATCCCTATTGGTGAGACCGATTTGCCTAGGGTTTGTGGCAGTGGCTAAGACATCAAAACTCGGTGGTGCCGGATAGAAAGAATCAGTGGGGCCGAGTTTGACTTTAGGTGTAGGAGATATGTGGATGTGAGAAAGTGGTTGAGGGTTTTGGAGCATATCACTAAGCACATGAAGCAAGAGGCTCATTAAGCAACACCTCATCCCTCCTTGATAGTATTGGCTTTTCCTATAGACTCAATGTGATCTTGGATCACTGAAATGTAAAATGAAGAGTCCTTAGCTTGAAGCTTGAGCCAATCCTTTGTCCTTAGCATCTTGAAGGAGTTCCCACATCATTTAGTCCATGCCACTCCATTGTTGAACTTATCTGAAACATACTAGATAAAAGTGTTAGTCCAACAAGAGATATGTTGTCACTAATTACCAAAACCACCTAGGGAGCACTTGTGCTTTCAATCTCCCCCTTTTTGGTAATTGATGACAACATACATCAAAGCTTTAGATAAGGATATAAAGAATAGCAAGTAAAGCTTTGGAAAGACATGTAACAAGCATAGGCTCCCCCTACATGTATGCAATCATGTGAATATGAAATATAGAAGCATGTGAGAGCATAACCATGATAGAGCAGGCAATGTGTTACATGTATCTTGGCCATATGCATCAGAGCAAGAAAATATTAAAGGAAATACCTTCATTCCCATGAGTCCTTCTTGCAAACAGTATGTACATCAGCAAGAATTCCTCCTACACATGATTGTGATGCATATACTTACCTTGTATTCTTGAGTAGGCTTAGGATGGAATGAACCTGTGTAAACAAGGTTAGATAACACAGATGCATCTACTAACCAGAGCAAACAGAAGAAACCACAAGAGTACCAAGACTGGGATGACATGTAGAGAGTGAGTACTGAGTACCACATTGTATTAGACATGTCCCCAAGAGTAAATATATGCAATGAATTTAAATGATTTCTTTCCCTTAGATGTCTTGCTCCCCCTGAATCTAGCATGGGATACTGGGAGAAGATAGGGAACAGAAAATCAGAGCTGAAAGATATAAATAAACAGAGCTAATGCAAACTAATGCAAGTAAGCACATATGAACATGTCTTTCCCCTCAAGAAGACATGTGGCATCTCTCCTCTTGAACACCAAGCATCTGGGATCCTTGAGAAAATACTTTCTACTAGTATTCTCTCCCCCTGGAGATCTCTCTCTCCCCCCTTGAAGGATCTCTCTCTCCTTCTCTGATGTGATCTCTCTCTCTCCCCTTGAAGGATCTCTCTCTCCTTCTCTGATGTGATCTCTCTCTCTAAGTGATAAGCTTTGATGTGATTTCTCTCTCCCCCTTTGACATCAATTTCCAAGAAGGGCTTGATAAAGATGTAATCTCTCTCTCTCCCTCTGGAATTTGTCGTGAATGGGTTTGATCCTTGAGTCACAACATAAAGCAATGATAAAAATGTGATGCTTGTAGAGGACAAGATTCATTGAGTGGAGCTAGATCAGAAGAAACACAGAATAAGTGGCAAACTGTTTTTCCTGTTGTGAAATCGGTGGCACCGAGTTGTATGCTTCGGTCGTACCGAAAAGATTCGGTTGGACAGAAAATAACAAATCGGTGTAACCGAGTTCATCACAGAGAAAACACTTGTCACCTCAGCTCACTAGACTAGTAAGATCTCACAAAGATTTGCAAGGAATTAGACGCAGAAAATGCAGAGAAAACAGAAAGAAATCTAGATGAAGTTTTTTTTGAAAGGGGAAACACATATGCATGAGACAAATGCAAAAACACAGAAAAGAACACAGGAGAACTTCATCTAGAGATGGTCGGCGACAAAGTCACCTATGTTAGAGTATATTGACTTAGGAGTCAAGTGAGATCACTTGATCATGGGTCATACTCATCGTTTAAGCTCAAAATGGGGTTGCCATTTTTCATTTAAGCATCTTGATGTATTCACATCTTGTCGAGTTGCCTTAACTCATGACTCGGAGTAAAGCTTCTCTAAGATGGAATAACATACCTTGGTTGGTGGTGTTGTCCATGTAGTTGAACTTGCGTGGGTTGCTCAAGGTTGTTGTAGCTCATCAAGAATTTGGAGCACCACTTGGAATTTGAGTCCATCTACCTACATGGGTTAGTTCTTGCAAGGAAGAGCACTTGTATATCCAAAAATGACAATCATGAAACTCAACATAGAATTTGTCATAGGATATGTTTGAATGGTTTCGTTCTTCCTTGTCTTCAACCACCTTTGTGTAGAGACTTGGTGATGTAGAGATTGCTCAAGATATGAGTAGATTACAACCTCATGGAATTAGATTCAACCAAGTACCTACATGGGTTAGATAACATGCAAGATACAAATATATCCAAGACATAAGTTTTTCATCATAAGAGAAATATCAAGGATTAGTCATAAGCTCATGTCTTGCATGTATCCAATGGAGTTTCTACTCCAAGTTTGAAGCATCAATGATGTTCAATTCTCCTCTTAACCTGCAAAACACTTTCTCATCAAGAGGTTTAGTGAATATATCCGCTAATTGCTTTTCAGTGCGAACATGCTTAAGATCAATGTCACCTTTAGCAACATGATCTCGAATGAAATGATGACGAACTTCAATATGCTTAGTTCGAGAATGTTGCACAGGATTATGACCAATTTTGATAGCACTTTCATTGTCACAAAGCAATGGAACATGTTTCACATATATCCCATAGTCTTTAAGAGTTTAGGTCATCCAAAGTAATTGAGCACAACATGAACCAGCGGCAATATATTCAGCTTCGGCGGTGGATAAGGATACCGAGTTTTCTTTCTTGGAGGACCAAGACACAAGAGATCTACCAAGAAATTGACAAGTACCCGAAGTGGACTTTCTATCAACCTTGTCTCCGACATAGTCCGAGTCGGAATAGCCAACAAGATCGAAATAGGCCCTCTTAGGATACCAAATGCCAAAATTTGGTGTATGGATTAAGTATCTCACTATCCTTTTCACGGCCTTAAGATGACATTCTTTAGGAGCAGCTTGATATCGTGCACACATGCACACACTTAGCATAATATCGGGACGTGAAGCACATAGATATAACAATGAACCAATCATAGAGCGATAAACCTTTTGATCAACCGGTTCACCATCTTTGGTCAAATCAAGATGTCCACTAGTAGGCATGGGTGTAGACATACCTTTGCATTCTTGCATATTGAACTTCTTGAATAAGTCCTTAGTGTACTTCGTTTGAGATACAAAAGTACCTTCCTTAGTTTGCTTGATTTGCAACCCAATAAAGAATTTGAGTTCACTCATCATAGACATCTCAAACTTCTCCGACATTAGCTTCCCAAACTTTTCACTAAAATGAGGGTTAGTTGAACCAAATATAATATCATCAACATAAATTTGGCACACAAAGAGTTCACCATTAACCCTTTTAGTAAAAAGAGTAGAATCAATTTTCCCAATTTCAAAGCCTTTTTCAATAAGGAACTTCGTTAAGCATTTGTACCAAGCTCTAGGAGCTTGTTTAAGACCATAAAGAGCTTTGTGAAGTTTGTAAACATGATTGGGTTTCTTGGGATTGACAAAGCCAGGAGGTTGTTTAACAAAAACTTCCTCCTCTATTTCACCATTTAGAAAAAGCACTTTTAATGTTCATTTGGTACAATGTGATATCATGGTGATTAGCATAGGCAAGTAAGATGCGAATAGGCTCAAGTCTAGCAACGGGGGTGTAAGTCTCACCATAGTCCATACCTTCGACTTGTGTGTAGCCTTGGGCGACGAGACGTGCTTTGTTGCGAACTACTTGTCCGTCTTCATCTTGCTTGTTGTGAAACACCCATTTGGTACCGATGATGTTGTGGTTGTTGTCGGGCTTCTCAACCAATGTCCAAACTTGGTTCCTCTCAAAGTTGTGTAGCTCTTCATGCATAGCATTTATCCAATCCGGATCTTCCAATGCTTCTTCGACCTTCATAGGTTCAATGCTAGAGATGAAAGAATAGTTTTCACAAAAGTTAGCTAAACGAGTTTTAGAGCGAGTGATTCTCCCGGTTTGAATATCATTGTAGATTTGCTCAACGGGATGGTCTTTAGCAATTCTTGCTCGAACTCATGAAAGCTTTTGCTTGGATCTTCGTTGAACATCTTCTTCATCTTCTTATTCTTGGCCTTCTTCATTGTTGGCGTTGTCGCTCTCTTGTCGTGGTGGAGAAGGAGGTCGTTGACGTTCATCTTGATGCACTTCCTCGTTTCCTTCATCTTGGTGTGTCCCACTTGTGGATGCTTCCGTATCAACTCTTGGTTCACCTTGTCGTGAAGTAGAAGCTTCCACTTGGACGGACGAGGTACTGTCCTTCACCTCCGTTGGACGGACCTTGCCAATAGACAAGTCTTGGATTGCTTCCGAAGGATCTTTGTCTCCTACATCAATTGGCAATTGCTCTACTTGCGGGCCATTAGATTCATCAAACTTCACATCTACCGTCTCTTCAACCTTTCAGGTGAAATTGTTGTAGACACGGTAAGTGTGAGAGTTTGAGCCATAACCTAGCAGGAAACCTTCATGAGACTTAGGAGCAAATTTAGAACGACGATGCTTATCAAGAATGTAGCACTTTGAGCCGAATACTCGAAAGTATCCAACTTGGGGTTTGTTACCGGTGAGGAGCTCGTATGCCGTCTTGCCGAGTAGCTTGTGAAGATACAAGCAATTTGTTGCATGACAAGCTGTCTCAACCGCTTCTGCCCAAAAGTGCTTCGGCGTCTTGTACTCATCAAGCATCATTCTCGCCATTTCGATGAGCGTCCGGTTCTTCCTCTCAACAACTCCATTTTGTTGAGGTGTGTACGTAGCCGAGAACTCGTGGGAAATCCCTTCTTTGTCAAGAAAGGTGTCCACATTTGCGTTCTTGAACTCCGTTCCGTTGCCGCTGCGAACCTTCTTGATCTTCACTTCAAATTGGTTTTGGTCCTTCCTAGCGAAGTTTTTGAAGATCTTTTGGACCTGCGATTTATCATCGAGAAAGAACACCCACGTAAATCTGGAAAAATCATCAACTATAACTAGACCAAAAGAATTTCCACCGAGACTCTTGTAAGAGTTGGGACCAAAGAGATCCATGTGAAGTAGCTTGAGTGGCCTCTTCGTGGTCATGATGTTCTTCACGGGATGCCTTCCTCCAACTTGTTTACCTGCTTGACAAGCACTGCAAAGTCTATCCTTATCAAATATGACATCATTAACTCCAAGGATATGATTCCCCTTAATAAGCTTGTCAAGGTTTCGCATACCAACATGACCTAATCGTCTATGCCATAACCAACCTTTTGAGGATTTAGCAATGAAGCAAGTTTTAGGTTGGGCCTTTTTAGTGAAATCAACAATGTAAAGATCACCTCTATGCACACCAGTAAAGACCATTTTATGATTATCTCGACGAAACACTTGGCAATCTACTTCAGTAAATAGAACATTGAAACCGAAATCAGCAAGTCTAGATACTGAAAGTAAGTAGTAACCAAGAGATTCAAGGAGCATAACATTTTGTATGGAGCTATCATGTGATATGGCCACCTTACTGAGGCCAACCACCTTACCCTTTGAGTTGTCACCGAAAGTGACATACTTTCGAGGACTATCATTATCAGCAAGCTCACGAAACATGTCTTTATCTCCGGTCATGTGATCGGTACATCCACTGTCAAGGACCCATTCCTTTCCTCCTGACATGTATCCCCGAAGATTTGCCATAAGACCAAAATGTCTCATTGCATCATCAAGATCGAAGTCACTATCATCATCCTCATCATAGTATCCATGTTCAACATCGTCATGTGGTGGATCAAATCCTAGAGAGGGTGATTCGTTAGAGTGATTTTGACAATGATCTTGTCTATGAATTCTAGTGGCTTCCGAAATAATGTCTCTAATAATACCAACATTTCCTTTGGCACGCATAAGGTTTGTAAGCTCAAATAGACGATCACCAAACATAGGATCACTAGTATTCATTTTACTCAAACAATAGACTTATGGAGAATTTCATCAAGATTTTTCAAAGAATAATCAGGAAATCGTTCCTCAAGAAATTTCCATATAGTGTAGGCACACTCAAGAGTAGGCAGTTTTATAATCAAGTTTCTAGGCAAGCCTCTAGTGATAAGATTAACAGTTCTAACATTCCTAATCATGTCAATAGACTCATCAAGGGTAGGATGCATAGGATCAACACAAGGTGCACAAGGACTAGCAATGTACTTGTTCAAATGATATTGATTGAAAATTACAAGCATCTCATTTTTCCACTCATGAAAGTACTCTCCATCAAGAATAAGCACTCTATGTCTAAGACTCCCCAAAGTAGACTCATCCATCTTCCTCCAATGGTGATTAGACCAAGGCAATGGAGACCAATGCTCTAATACCACTTGTAGGACCTTGAGAAGAGGTGTCTAGAGGGGGGGGTGATTAGACACTAAGTACCAAAGTTGCAGTTTTTGCCTTCTTTAAAGTTTGAGTGGAGTTTAGGCACAAGTTTAACATTCACAACATATAGCAAGCAAGCATGCAAAGAGTATATGAGCAGCGGAAAATAAAGCATGCAACTTGCAAGAATGTAAAGGGAAGGGATTGGAGGATTCAAATGCAATTGGAGACACGGATGTTTTTGGCAAGGTTTCGATAGGTGGTGCTATCGTACATCCACGTTGATGGAGACTTCAACCCACGAAGGGTAACGGTTGCGCGAGTCCACGGAGGGCTCCACCCACGAAGGGTCCACGAAGAAGCAACCTTGTCTATCCCACCATGGTCGTCGCCCACGAAGGACTTGCCTCACTAGAGGTAGATCTTCACGAAGTAGGCGATCTCCTTGCCCTTACAAACTCCTTGGTTCAACTCCACAATCTTGTCGGAGGCTCCCAAGTGACACCTAGCCAATCTAGGAGACACCACTCTCCAAGAAGTAACAAATGGTGCGTTGATGATGAACTCCTTGCTCTTGTGCTTCAAATGATAGTCTCCCCAACACTCAACTCTCTCTCATAGGATTTGGATCTGGTGGAAAGAGGGTTTGAGTGGAAAGCAACTTGGGGAAGGCTAGAGATCAAGATTCATATGGTAGGAATGGAATATCTTGGCCTCAACACATGAGTAGGTAGTTCTCTCTCAGAAATAGGATGCTGGAAGTGTAGGTTCAGTCTGATGGCTCTCTCCACGAATGAAGAGGAGGTGGAGGGGTATATATAGGCTCCACACAAAATCTAACCGTTACACACAATCTACCAAACTCGGTGGACCGAATCGTTAAACTCGGTCAGACCGATTTAGCAAATAATGTGACCGTTAGGGTTTTCGGTGGGACCAAAATGCAACTCGGTAGGACCGATATGGTTAGGGTTAGGGCATAACGTAATCTCGGTGAGACCGATTTTGGTAATTAGCTAACCAGAGAGTTGGTCAGGAAAACTCGGTTGGACTGATTATCAAACTCGGTGGGACCGATTTTGGTAATTAGTCAACCAGGAAGTTTGCATTGTAATCTCGGTAGTATCGATTGCTCAAACTCGGTAAGACCGATTTTGATAATGGGCATACACAGAGAGATTACAATCCCATCTCTGTGAGACCAAGATCCCTATCGGGGAGACCGATTTGCCTAGGGTTTGTGGCAGTGGCTAAGACATCAAAACTCGGTGGCGCCGGATAGAAAGAATCAGTGGGGCCGAGTTTGACTTTAGGTTTAGGACATATGTGGATGTGAGAAAGTGGTTGAGTGTTTTTGGAGCATATCAATAAGCACATGAAGCAAGAGGCTCATTAAGCAACACCTCATCCCTCCTTGATAGTATTGGCTTTTCCTATAGACTCAATGTGATCTTGGATCACTGAAATGTAAAATGAAGAGTCTTGAGCTTGAAGCTTGAGCCAATCCTTTGTCCTTAGCATCTTGAAGGAGTTCCCACATCATTTAGTCCATGCCACTCCATTGTTGAACTTATCTGAAACATACTAGATAAAAGTGTTAGTCCAACAAGAGATATGTTGTCATTAATTACCAAAACCACCTAGGGAGCACTTGTGCTTTCAGTGAAGAACTTCAACAAATTCTACAAGAGTATAAGCAAAGAAAGAAGCTCCAAGTCAAGGTCCTACAATGACAAAAGATCTTCAAGTCGAGAGCGCAATTGCTACAATTGTGGGAGACCCGGACACTATTCCAATGAGTGTATGGCACCCTACAAAAGAAGAGAAGATTCTCCCAAGAGAAGAAGTAGAAGAGAAGAATCACCGCCAAGAGAGAGAAGGAGTAGAGATGATGGTTATGAATGAAGAACATCCCGGAGAAGCAAGGATTCGGAAAGGAAGGACAAGTCATCAAAGAGCTACACAAAACAAAGACATCAAGCTCATGTTGGTGAATGGGTATCCGGTTTCGACTCTGAACATCACTCCGAGAGAATCTATCACTCTGACTCCGAACATACTCAAGATGAAGGTGTTGCTGGTCTAGCACTTGTGTCGACCAACTCCTACGACATATTTGATTCACCAAATGAAGGAATTGGAAGATGCTTCTAACTAAAGAATTAAACACTCTTAAGTTAGCTCATGAAACTATCTTAGGAGATCATCGAGAACTTTTGAGGACTCATGAGAAGTTACGCTTTGAAAATCTCAATCTTGAGAAAGAGCATGAGTTCTTAAAATCAATCAATGATGATCTTCGCAAGAACAGTTCTTCTTACATTGCCAAGCATTTACTCTTATCTACTTACATGCCTCAAGTCAAGTCTAGTAACAAGAACAAGAAGGATTCTTCCTCTAGTAGTAACAATAATCATGCTAAATCCAATATTGTTGCTTCTAGTAGTTCTCTTGACTCCACTAATGATTCTCTTAGCCAAGTTACACTTGAGAAAGAAAATAGCTTATTGAAGGGAATTATAGAGAAAGGTGTTTACAAGAGCCTTGCCGGGAGTAAGCAATTCGAGGAAATTGTACGCAAGCAAGGAAGGCACTGGAAGAATCAAGGTGTTGGTTTTGAATGAAAGTTCAACGCCAATGGAGTTGAGTGGGAAGAAGATCAATACCCCAAGACGAAGTTTGTTCCTCAACAAGAGAAGTATGATCCTACTTCCTTCAAGGGAACACAAGCTCAAGATGATCTTCCACCACAAGACCACAAGCAAAAAGGCAAGGACAAGCTTCAAGAGGAGATTGATGCATTTGAAGAAGCTCCTAAGGCCTTGGTCAAGTGGGTTCCCAAGACTACGTCAATTTCTACTTCATCAAGCACGACTACAACTCCAAGGATTCCATTCAAGATGATGTGGATCCCGAAGAAGAAGAACTAGAGAGTTCTTGAGGGTGACTCCGCCAACATTCTTCACTCATATCATTATGGCAAGGACTAGTGCAATCAACTTCCACATCTTGCACTAGTTCAAGGAGTCACAAACCCTCATGTTGGTAAGGCAAGGGACAAGCGAACCTAATGCTTTCATGGACATCATCTTGTGTGTGCATCACTCTATGTCTATGGATATACTTGTTTGTTCCTTGTGGGACTAACCCGTGTAGGTATTGAAAGTGCAACTCACTCCAAAGGATTGCTCCAAATGATCTTCATCAACATTGAGCATCCACATCTTCAACACCTACATGAAGTCATCATCGACAAAACCCAAGGTTAGTTCATCCCTCTAAGGGGGGATCTCACATCCAGGGGGAGCTTAACTCTAAGAATTGAGTCAAAGCAACTCTAATGATGTGAACACATCAATGCATTATGTAAAAGTGGTAACCCCACTTGAGCTTAAACGATGAGTATGACCTATGATCAAATGTTCTCATTTGACTCCTAAGTCAATATACTCATATATAGATGACCTAGTCATCGCCAATTGTTTGATAGATGCTAGAATTGGTTGTGCATGCTTTGCCACATATTTCATTTGCCATTTTATTGTGTGATCATGTTGGTTGCATATTTAACTCATTTGGGGACATCCACTTGTTGCTTTGATTGATTGGCTTCTTTTTCCTTTTGCCAAGTGGATAAATAAGAATGCCTAAGAACCTTCTCTAGCTATCTATGCTTTTCTTGTCTCAAACTCTATTCATGCTACATCACAAAATTTGATCAAGTCATATTCGAACCACTCTGTGTGAGGAGCACTCGGAGTCCCCGATTCGTCATGGACTTAAACTTCCAAAACTTCTTTGTGTGTTTCGGTCTGACCGATTCTTCCATTTCGGTCATACCGAGATCACTAAGTCGATCTAGGTTTTCAATCTCGGTGCAACCGATTTGAACCTTTCGGTCTCACCGAGCTGCTGTAACTGTCAATAGTTATGCATCTCGGTGCCACCGAGTTGTTCCACTCGGTCACACCGACAGGGTCGGGCTATATATACTCATGGGCAAAAATTTTGGAAAACTTATCCAAACCTCTTCGCCCGCGCATAGCTCGCTCTGCCTCCTAGGTCTCCGGATCGTCGACTTCATCGCAAGCCGCCTCCAGTCGCTGGTCTCCACCGCCGTCAACGGAATTCATCCCCGCCGTTGCCGCCGTAGCGAGTTCATCACCAAACTAGGGTATGGACTCGATCACAGTGCTATCCTCGTCCGATTCCTAGCACATTGTGTTCATTATGATTCTTGCCACGATTGAAACGCATCTATCCAGTCAAAACAATCCTTAGATTAGATGAGATTTGAAAATTTAGGGTTAGGTTTCCGCCGAAACCATCTCGAACCCACCGAGTTGAAAAACTCGGTTCCACCGATTCGGCTAACGCCATTGCACAAGTGATTCTCGGTCTGACCGAGAATTGCGAATCGGTATGACCGATTTTAGAACTCAGTGAAACCCTAGCAGTCTCGGTGCCACCAAACTGTGACTCGGTCTGACCGAGATCACTAGTTTAGGTTCCAAAAGCTGCTTCGGTATCACCGAGTTTGCAAATCGGTTGATCCGAAATGCTTTCTTTGGAAAACTAAAACTAAGTTTTTGAATCATTCTTTTGCAAAAATCTCTGCATTTTGTGATGCTCATCCATTCTATCTCAACTACAACTATTCACAGGGTCAGCAGTCAGAGCTTGCAGCATGTCAGACCAAAGTGACAGCCAGAACAAAGAAGAGAGCAGATTCACATGAGTGAGGGCACTAGTCCCTCTAGCACCTCAGATGATGGCAGTAGAAGCACTCCTAGCAATTTTCCCAAAGCAGCCACAAGAGCCAGAAGGAAGAGAACCTCAGACTCTGAGGATGAGGACTATGTGGCAGCTGAAGATGAGGCTACTTCCAAGAAGGTAGTGCTCAAAAAGGAGTATGGCTCACCAAAGACCACAAAGCCTGGACTGAATAGGAAGGTCCCTGCCAAGAGGACATCTATGCTGAAGGTCAGAGGATCAACACAAGAACCTGAGAAACCTGATCCCAACGAGCCAGCTGCAGAAGGAAAGAAGAGGAAGGAAAGGGTCAGAAAGACCATGGCCAGAGTTGTTGGACAACCTTCCATGATGGAAGAGGAGGAGGAAGAAGAGGTTGTTGCACCAGCACCCAAGGCCCAAAAGTTGATGGGTGATGCTATAAGATCAGGGGCTGCATCATCAAAGCCCAAAGAAGCACCCAAAGCTGCCTCCAAGGCCAAGTCTGCACCTAAGAGGAATACCAAGAGCATACCAGCAGCTGAGAAGAACAAGGCCCCAGTGCCTGAAGTTGCTGCTGAGGAAGAAGATGAAGGACAAGTTCTGAGGGAGCTCAAACCCAAGATTCCAGACCACAACGATGCTCATCCAGTGGCTGAGAATATGAAGCCGAGGAAGGATGCAGGGCTCAGGCAGTGGAGATTGTCTGATCCCTATGCATTCAGAAGAAGAATTGTTGTTGATTACAGGTTCCACACTAAGGAACAGCAGGACTTTTATGAGACTGTGTTGTTGGACAAGAAGCCCATAGTTTGTGATATGAGGTGGGTAGACTGGAAATACATGAAGGAAAATGAGGATCACTACCCAGGAGTATTTGATAGCTTTAAGGCATGTGGAGTTGATGAGTTTGTTGGACAGAAGTTCACAAACTGGAATGATGAGCTAGTTATGCAATTCTACTCCATAGCTCATTTTTATCCTGATGGCAGAATAGTCTGGATGTCTGAAGGTATAAGGTACCAATCAACTATTGAGGAATGGGCAAATCTGATCAATGCCCCAGAGGAGAAAGAAGATGACTTGGATGTCTACTCCAAGAAGAAGAATGATCACAATTCAATGTCACATATGTACAAGGAGATCCCAGACAAGGCACTTGAGACTTTCAAGTTTGGGTCTGTCCATTTTCTTCTGTCAGGGCTGCCAACGATCAACTGGATCCTTAGGCACACTCTTTTGCCCAAGTCAGGTGACCACAACATGATCAGAGGGCATGCAATTAATTTTCTACACATATTTGATGTGCCACAGAAATTCAAGGTCATGAGCCTCATTGTTGAGACTATCAAGAGGACTACAACAGACCAAAAGAGAAGTTGTGGGTATGCCCCACAAATCCGGGAGTTGATAAATTCCAAGATGGGCACAGGCAAATACCTGTTGGATAAGGAACACTTTGTTCTCTATCTAGATTTTGAGGACAATCAAGTTGTCATGAATGAGAATGAACCATCATCAGTGCAAGCTCAAGAGAAGAAGCAGAAGGCAAAGAAGGAGAAGGCTGCCAAGATGCCAACTTTAGAGGAGGCATCTGAGTACTTTCTGAAGAGCAAGCAGGACCAGCTTGGTTACTTAATAGCATCAACTCTGAGGATTGAGAAAGGGTTGGCCACCCTAACTCAAAACTAGGAGAGCCTGGAAAGAATCATGGAACAAAAATTCTATGACCTCGATGTGAAAGTAACTGAGATTCAGTCAGTTGTGGAGCAGCTATAGGATGACATGCAGGAGAGGAAGGGAAGGACAACTACTGATGCATTTGCCAAAGTGCCTCGAGCTCAGAGATCAGCTGCAGAGCCTGTGACAGACACCAGAGCCACTTCATCTGCACCAGCTACAGCTCCAGTGTAACCAGCTCCAGCACCAACTCCTTCAGCTCCATCCACATCAACTGAAGTCTTTGTCCAAGGAGCCATCTCTACACCACCAACTAAAGACCAAGCCTCAGAGATGAAATAGTACTATGCATTTTCTAGGAACTTTTTGGTAACTTGTTGCCAAAGGGGGAGAAAAATGTATAGATCATAGGCTTCGAGAGAGAGAGAGAGAGTTTGCTTTTGTTCTCTCTTGTCTTCGTGGTTGAACTTTATTTGCTTTTGAATGCTTGAGATACTATGCTATTATCTGTGAGACATTGATGATCATGTGTTTGATCATAAGCTACACTTATGCTTGTTAGATGATATTATCCCATTTATCTTTATATGATCATTCACTTTGCTTGGTGATGAGTGCATGTATTCAATCTTTATTATTTTGAGCGCTCCACCAAGATGTATGTGACATGGAAGAGTAACCCATGAGCCTAATTCCTTGTGAATTTGCAGCCCAAAGCAAATCTTAAACTATGCACAAATTTAGGGGGAGCTCTTGCTTATCACATACTTCTCAAAGCGATGATGTTTTTCAATCTTATTATCATTTGTCGAAGCTTTGATCTATATGTTGTCATCAATTACCAAAAAGGGGGAGATTGAAAGTGCAACTATCCCTAGGTGGTTTTGGTAATTCATAACAACATATAGCTCATTGAGCTAATACTATTCCAAGACAAATATTTCAGGAAAGCTCAATGAATGGCATGGCATGGATGAGGAAAGTGGATCCCTCAAAATACTAAGGATAAAAGGATTGGCTCAAGCTCAAAAGCTCAAGACTCTACATTTTATATTTTAGTGATCCAAGATCACATTGAGTCTATAGGAAAAGCCAATACTATCAAGGAGGGATGAGATGTTGTTTGATGAGTTTCTTACTTCAAGTGCTTAGTGATATGCTCCAAAAACCCTCAACTACTTTCTCATATCTACATATGACCTAAACCAAAAGTCAAACTCGGCCCCACCGATTCTATCTATCCGGCGCCACCGAGTTCAGATGTCATAGCCACTGCCACAAACTCTAGGCAAATCGGTCTCACCGATAGGGATCTCGGTCTCACCGAGATGGTATTGTAATCTCTCTGTTTCCCTTCGTAACGTTTCGGTCTAACCGAAGTGAGCGATCGGTTCCACCGAGATTGCAATGTAAACTCTCTGTTTCCTTTTTGTAACATTTTGGTCTAACCGAAATGAGCGAATCGGTCCCACCGAGTTTACCTGACCAACTCTCTGGTTAGCTAATTACCAAAATCGGTCTCACCGAGGTTGTGTAATCGGTCTCACCGAGATTACGTTATGCCCTAACCCTAACCATATCGGTCCTACCGAGTTGCATGTCGGTCCCACCAAAATCACTAACGGTCACTAGGTTTACTGAATCGGTCCGACCGAGTTTGTTGATTCGGTCCCACCGAGATTAGTAAATTGTGTGTAACGGTTAGATTTTGTGTGGAGGCTATATATACCCCTCCACCTCTTCTTCATTCGTGGAGAGAGAGCCATCAGAACAAACCTACACTTCGAACTTACCATTTCTGAGAGAGAACTACCTATTCATGTGTTGAGGCCAAGATATTCCATTCCTACCATATGAATCTTGATCTCTAGCCTTCCCCAAGTTGCTTTCCACTCAAATCTTCTTTCCACAAGATCCAAATCCTATGAGAGAGAGTTGAGTGTTGGGGAGACTATCATTTGAAGCACAAGAGCAAGGAGTTCATCATAAACACACCATTTGTTACTTCTTGGAGAGTTGTGTCTCCTAGATTTGCTAGGTGTCACTTGGGAGCCTCCGACAAGATTGTGGAGTTGAACCAAGGAGTTTGTAAGGGCAAGGAGATCGCCTACTTCGTGAAGATCTACCGCTAGCGAGGCAAGTCCTTCGTGGGCGACGGCCATGGTGGGATAGACAAGGTTGCTTCTTCGTGGACCCTTCTTGGGTGGAGCCCTCCATGGACTCGCGCAACTGTTACCCTTCGTGGGTTGAAGTCTCCATCAACGTGGATGTACGGTAGCACCACCTATCGGAACCACGGCTCAAAAATCACCGTGTCTCCAAATTGCGTTTGAAATCTCCAAACCCTTCCCTTTACATTCTTGCAAGTTGCATGCTTTAATTTCCTCTGCTCATATACTCTTTGCATGCTTGCTTGAATTGTGTGAAGATTGCTTGACTTGTGCTAAGATAGCTAAAATCTACCAAAGACTAAAATTGGGAAAAGATTAAGTTTTTAATTGGTCAAGTAGTCTAATCACCCCCCCCCCTCTAGACATACTTCAAGGTCCTACAGCCGCGCCCGGTAAGCCAGTTGCCGGGAAGAAGCCAAAGCATGGACCCAAACATGGGACTGAGTGCTTTTTATTGCAAGGGAAACGTACACTGGAAGCGGAACTGCCCCTAGTACTTAGGGGACAAGAAGGCCGGCAACACCAAAGGTATATGTGATATACATGTTATTGATGTGTACCTTACCAGTACTCGCAGTTGCTCCTGGGTATTTGATACCGGTGCGGTTGCTCATATTTGTAACTCAAAAACAGGAGCTGTGGAATAAGCGGAGACTGGCGAAGGACGAGGTGACGATGCGCGTCGGGAATGGTTCCAAGGTCGATGTGATTGCCGTCAGCATGCTACCTCTACATTTACCTACGGGATTAGTTTTAAACCTCAATAATTGTTATTTAGTGCCAGCTTTGAGCATGAACATTGTATCTGGATCTTGTTTAATACGAGATGGATACTCATATAAATCCGAGAATAATGGCTGTTCTATTTATATGAGAGATATGTTTTATGGTCATGCCCCGTTGGCCAATGGTTTATTCTTAATGAATCTCGAACATGATGTTACACATATTCATAGTGTGAATACCAAAAGATGTAAGGTTGATAACGATAGTCCCACATACTTGTGGCACTGCCACCTTGGTCACATTGGTGTCAAGCACATGAAGAAGCTCCATGCAGATGGACTTTTGGAATCTCTTGATTACGAATCATTTGACACATGCGAACCATGCCTCATGGGCAAAATGACCAAGACTCCGTTCTCCAGAACAATGGAGCGAGCAACCAACTTATTGGAAATCATACATACTGATGTGTGCGGTCCAATGAGCGTTGAGGCTTGCGGAGGCTATCGTTATGTTCTCACCCTCACTGATGACTTAAGTAGATATGGGTATGTCTACTTGATGAAACACAAGTCTGAGACCTTTGAAAAGGTCAGGGAATTTCACAATGAGGTAGAGAATCAACGTGACAGAAAAATAAAGTTCTTACGATCAGATCATGGGGGAGAGTATTTGAGTCACAAGTTTGGTACGCACTTAAGGAAATGTGGAATTGTCTCACAACTCACGCCGCCTGGAACACCTCAGCGTAACAGTGTGTCCGAACATCGTAATCGCACTCTATTGGATATGGTGCGATATATGATGTCTCTTACCGATTTACCGCTATCATTTTGGGGATACGCTCTAGAGACATCTATATTCACTTTAAATAGGGCACCGTCTAAATCCATTGAGACGACACCATATGAATTATGGTTTGGGAAGAAACCTAACCTGTCGTTTCTAAAAGTTTGGGGATGCGATGCTTATGTCAAGAAACTTTAACCTGAAAAGCTTGAACCCAAGTCGGAAAAATGCGTCTTCATAGGATACCCTAAGGAAACCATTGGGTATACTTTCTACCTCAGATCCGAAGGCAAGATCTTTGTTGCCAAGAACGGGTCCTTTCTGGAGAAAGAGTTTCTCTCGAGAGAAGTAAGTGGGAGGAAAGTAGAACTTGATGAAGTACTGCCTCTTGAACCGGAAAGTAGCGCAGCTTAGGAAAATGTTTCTGTGGTGCCTGCACCGACTAGAGAGGAAGTTAATGATGATGATCAAGGTACTTCGGATCAATTTGCTACTGAACTTCGTAGGTCCACAAGGACACGTCCCACACCAGAATGGTATGGCAACCCTGTCCTGGAAATCATGTTGTTGGACAACGGTGAACCTTCGAACTATGAAGAAGCGATGGCGGACCCAGATTCCAACAAATGGCTTGAAGCCATGCAATCCAAGATAGGATCCATGTATGAAAACAAAGTATGGACTTTGATAGACTTGCCCGATGATCGGCGAGCGATAGAAAATAAATGTATCTTTAAGAAGAAGACGGATGCAGATGGTAATGTTACCATCTATAAAGCTCGACCTGTCGCTAAGGGTTATCGACAAGTTCAAGGGGTTGACTACGATGAGACCTTCTCACCCGTAGCAAAGCTGAAGTCCGTCCGAATCATGTTAGCAATTGCCGCATTCTATGATTATGAAATATGGCAAATGGACGTCAAAACGGCATTCCTTAACAACTTTCTTAAGGAAGAATTGTATATGATGCAGCCGGAAGGTTTTGTCTATCCTAAGAATACTAACAAGGTATGCAAGCTCCAGCGCTCCATCTATGGGCTGGTGCAAGCATCTCGGGGTTGGAACATTCGCTTTGATGAAATGATCAAAGCGTTTGGGTTTATGCAGACTTATGGAGAAGCCTGCGTTTACAAGAAAGTGAGTGGGAGCTCTGTATCATTTCTCATATTATATGTTGATGACATACTATTGATGGGAAATGATATAGAACTTTTGGAAAGCATAAAGGCCTACTTGAATAAGTGTTTTTCAATGAAGGACCTTGGAGAAGCTGCTTACATATTAGGCATCAAGATCTATAGAGATAGATCGAGACGCCTCATAGGTCTTTCGCAAAGCACATACCTTGATAAGATATTGAAGAAGTTCAATATGGATCAGTCCAAGAAAGGTTCTTGCATGTATTGCAAGGTGTGAAATTGAGCTCGGCTCAAAGCCCGACCACGACAGAAGATAGAGAAAAGATGAGTGTCATCCCTTATGCCTCAGCCATAGGGTCTATTATGTATGCCATGCTGTGTACCAGACCTGATGTAAACCTTGCCGTAAGTTTGGTAGGAAGCTACCAATGTAATCCCGGCATGGAACACTGGACAGCGGTCATGAATATCTCGAAGTACCTGAAAAGGACTAAGGATATGTTTCTCGTTTATGGAGGTGACGAAGAGCTCGTCGTAAAGGGTTACGTCGATGCTACCTTCGACACAGATCTGGATGACTCCAAGTCACAAACCGGATACGTGTATATTTTGAATGGTGGGGCAGTAAGCTGGTGCAGTTGCAAGCAAAGCGTCGTGGCGGGATCTACATGTGAAGCAGAGTACATGGCAGCCTCGGAGGCAGCACATGAAGCAATCTGGATGAAGGAGTTCATTACCGACCTAGGAGTTATTCCCAATGCGTCGGGCCCGATGACTCTCTTCTGTGACAACACTGGAGCTATTGCCCTTGCCAAGGAGCCCAGGTTTCACAAGAAGACCAGACACATCAAGCGTCGCTTCAACTCCATTCGTGACAATGTTCAAGATGGAGACATAGATATTTGTAAAGTGCATACGGATCTGAATGTCGCAGATCTGTTTACTAAACCTCTTCCCTGAGCAAAACATGATCAACACCAGAACTCTATGGGTGTTTGATTCATCACAATGTAACTAGATTATTGACTCTAGTGCAAGTGAGAGACTGTTAGGAATATGCCCTAGAGGTAATAATAAAATGGTTATTATTATATTTCCTTGTTCATGATAATTGTCTATTGTTCATGCTATAATTGTATTGATCGGAAATCGTAATACATGTGTGAATACATGGACCACACCATGTCCCTAGTGAGCCTCTAGTTGACTAGCTCATTGATCAACAGATGGTCATGGTTCATTCGCCTCTAATTCAGTCCCCACACAAGCAGTTGCAACTTGTACAGTATCATTCGCAGAATGTTTGCCTAGAATGTTTAAATCTCCCATGTGAAAATCCTGGGAACCAACAGTCGCATCCAAGCTCACATTGCCTGGGATTGTGGTGGGTGTTGTGTGTTCAAACAACATTGTTATGCGCATTGAAACGCCAACTCATGGTTGGGTCCAGCCTTACTAGTTCGTTGCCAACACCCTACTGTTTATCTCGCTGGACATGACCGCCCCAGTGCTGGCCATGACCTCGACCTGCAAAGCCACCTCCTCTACCAGATGGGTCAAATGGGTAATCATAACCATCATGGGTCTTCCATCCTCTTCCCGGCACACGACCAGTTCCACGGCCTGATCCTCGCCCTTGTCCACCCCGACCTCGACGAGTTGCAAGTATGAATATCCCCCATTCCATATCCTTCTCAACATGCTCTCCCGTACCACACTCTTCGTGCCAATGCCCGAGCATCCCGCACATGAAGCATAAGGTTGGGAGCTTTTCAAACTTCACTTGATAGAACTCTGTCTCACCGGCCTTCATGAAGCTAACAAATCTGGTTAGTTTTTTATTTACGTCGAGCTTAACTCTGACCCGTATGAACTCTCCAACAAACCACTTGGTAATAAATTGAATATTTTTTGGAAACACTAACGCCCACACGTGTGGGCCTTCTCCAACTCGCCCACACGCCTGGATGGTCGTTGATTGTCTTTTGCATGAATCTTGACAAAAAGGTGGATTTGGTGTGCCACGTAGGATGGGGCTGGTGTGTGGGCGTCGAAGAGTTTGCCCACATGCCCCGCATCACGCTGTTGCCAGCTGCGTTGTGTGGGCGAACTAGTTTCTGCACACACAGCCACCATCTAGTCCATGCGCGTGTGGGTGAACTGATTTTCGCACACACAACACTCCTACATTGTGGATGGCAACTGCAGTTACGCGAACATGGCAACTAGGTAAACAAACATGGAAATTGTGATTCTTTTGCTAGACGGCAAATTGCAGTTGCACGTATGTGGCAACCAGATAAACACGCACGGCAATTGCGATTAACTGTACATGGCAACTATGGTTGAAGCACACGTGGCAACTAGGTAAACACACATGACAACTATTGTTTGACCATGTGTGGCAAGTAGTTAATCACACACGACAACTACGGTTTGATTACACGCGGCAACTACCATACGTTAGACATGGAAACTATATTAATCAAAACAGATAGAGTTGTCATGCTTTTACAACTACACTTGCCATCCCGGATAACTACATCTGCCAACCAGGATGGCAACTAAATCGTCATCCCGCGGGTACCTAACATAGCTGCGCTAGAACTTGTGGGCATTTTTGCTTCATGCCACACGCACGGAGTGGAGATGAGTAATACTTGTTGGGCGTGTGGCACGAAGTAGCCGCACCCACACGTGTGGGCAATTCTAATGTCCGTCCACACACAATCCGTGTGGGCCGCCTCCTGCTCACACCACACATGGTGTGTGGCCAGACCCTTTAACGCCCACACGTGTGGGCGTTATCGGCGTCTATATTTTTTATCGGGTGAGGCCAACTCCACCGCACGATCCTATCCTGTCCGCCCCCGTCCGTTTAGGGTAAAAGGGACAAATGAGACGGCCCAGCGTGCGACGGCCCGGACCCATCTTGTCAGTTTTGTGTCCGGGCCGACCCATTTTGAGCGCAAACTTGTGCCGGTTTTGGGTCACGACGGACACCAAACAGACGCGCGCCTCATCCACGTCGGGGCCGCGTGGCAGGCGGCCACCTACCCCCCACCCGCCCACATCAATGCGCACGGGCGGGCGGCCCCACCTGTCATCCGCATGTTGAAGGGTCGCCGTCGTCTTTAAGTGGAAACCGTGGACCGGTCGTCGTCCACACTGCCCCACGCCACCCCGCGGCCTCCTCGAAACCCGACAGCCAAACCCTAGCCAAGAACTCGCCGGCCGGCCGCCCGCAGCCATGGGGCTCTGGAACTACGGCCGCAAAGGCAAGCACGACCGCGAGGCTGGCTCCTCGTCGGGGCGTCGCCGCGGCTCGGTGAAGAAGGAGGAGCCGGCCTCGCCATCGCCACCATGCCGGGCCCCCTCGCCGTCCGCCTTCTCCATCACCCCCGCGTCCGCCGGCGAGCGCGACCGGCACTACATCCGCGCGGATGTGTGCTGCCGTTATTGGGAGACAAGGACGCCGCTCCCCTGGAGCGACGCCCACCTCCCCAACAACTGGCACCTGTCGGCCGACCGCATGCCGATCCCGCCGGTCCCACTGACCGGCCGTGCGCGCCGCCTCCTCCCCGACGACCTCTTCTACGACCCCAGGTACGCCCCCGAGTCGCCATTGTCGGACACTTGGTTCCGCGATGAGCACGACACGCGGCGGGCGTCCTTCTTCGCCGGCACGTCAACGGGGCCACGGCGGCCACGCCTAGAGCGTCGAGCGGCTGCTCCCCAGGAGCGCGGCCGTAGGCTGGTGTGCGGCCTCACGCCCACGCCGTCACCGTCTCCATCGCCACCACCACCTCCTCGCATGACGACGGAGAAGGAGGCACGTCTCGTGCAACGTGTCATGAAGGACTCCATGAACATGCACGACGAGCGGCAATGGGACGGCCTGGAGGAGGCCATGGCCCTCTCTGCCGCCGGCGACGTCGCCTTCCCGGAGCTGCAGATGGCGGTCGTCGACCGCGACGTCCCCTTCCCGGAGGAGGCGATGGAGGAGGAGCCACCAGCCGCGTTCCAGGGGCTGCTGGGCCAGGGGTGGGGCTGGTCCTGCACTGCTCCGGAGATGGCCGCCGGCGTGGGCGTGAACTGGTGCGCCACTCCGCCGCGGTCACCGGAGCGGGAGGCCTCGCCACGGGAGGAGGTGCTGCAGGCACCTCCGGCCTTCCAGGCCGCCCCCGTCTACCACGCACCGCCGGCCCACCTGTGGACGCCGCCGGACTACGTCGACCTCGTCAGCGACGACGACGACACCGGCGGCCAGTGAAGATGGCGACGGCGACGGCACCGACGGGCGCGACAGGAGCGCGCAGGAGGCGTTTTTTTTGTTTTTTGTTAATTATGAAACTGGGCCTTTTAAGTGGCCGTGGAAACTGGGCCGTTTTGTGGCCGTGCCCCCTATATATGTTTTATGTTTTTTAAATGCGTTTATTTACTTTTTTAGTCATTTTATTATAGTTTTTTATAGTTTTTTTATTCACGTCCACCCCGGACACGATTTGGGGTGCGGCCGCGCGGTGGGCGCACGCACGACCCAACGGACAAAGCCGGACACGGGCGAACCCATCGGCGCCCCAAACGGATAAAATCCGGCCAATCCGGACGTCCGTTTGGGTCGTGCGGTGGAGTTGGCCTGAATTGTAGTGTGGCATTTTGAAAAATGAACCAGGTACATTATACATTTTCTATTCTTATTTTCCTTAGTAATAAATTGAATATTTCTTATCGGATGTCCCCGAAGGCGGAAGGGACAATAAATTGAATATTTTAACCAGGCATGAGATGGACACCGCTCCTACCCGTTCACTCTTTTCAACAAAGCGGACGCCTACACCGGGACCGACAACCCGTGCCGTCCGTCTACCCGTTCAGAACTCGGAACTCGGAACCTCGGAACCTGCGCTGCCAAGCAAGGCAGGCAGGAGACGCCTGGCGCGTCCTCCCCGCACGTGTCGCGCGCAAGTCGGCCGCCTCCTCGCTCCTGGCTTCGCTTTGCGCTTTTGCGCGTCACCCGCGGCGCGGCGGCCACCATCGCATGTCAAAAGGAGACCCGCCACCTCCCAGGCTCCTTCCTCCCTCCCCACGGCGGGCCGCCCACGGAAACCCAAAACCCACCCCGAACCTTCCAGAACCTCCCCCCCCATCTCCACCCATGGCCCCGCCCCCGTCCATGGCCGCTGCCCACGATCGCGACGACCCCTCCCTCCGCCTCCGCCGCGCCGACGGCGGCTCCTCTGCCGTCCACGGAGAGGCGAATCCGCAGGAGCAGCCGCAGCGGCAGCACGAGATGCCCTGCTACCGGGCGTCGGCGCCCGCCCACCGCCGGGTCAAGGAGAGCCCGCTCAGCTCCGACGCCATCTTCCGACAGGTATGCAGTCGCCGCGAATCCCTCCACTTGTTTTTCTTTTCCTTTCTACTAGTGATTGCCATGATCGCATATGCTTGCTTTGCTTGAGCCGCCCAGCCCCAGCATCGGATTCTGTTGCCCACAGTTTCTCCTTTTCTCCAAATTACGGTTGTCCAGCAGTGCTAGATTTTAGGGATGTTGAGACGCAGGTCCAATTTCATTTTTTGGCGCGACAGGTTGAGGTCAAAGCCTCTGCTCGTTTTGGGATTCAGGGGACCACCGGCGCGGGCGCGGAATGCAGGATTCTTCGGTCGGGCAGTGCCAAAGGCAGAGCATGAGCATAGCAGTAACATAGCGCATTTCAAGAAAATTTTGCTTACGTGGCAAGTAGTTAATGAGAGGTGGTAACATAATGCTCCCTCCGTCACAGTTTATAAGGCACCTTTCAGATTTCATGCATTTTCAGAATTGAGAAGGATTAAGGCGCGTTTCATTTACTGCTAGTAGTACACCATGCATGAGTAATTAGGAGTACTAGTACTAGCTGCATGCATGGTGTGAACGTGGGGTGGAAACCCGGGCTGTGAACATGGTGTGGAATTGGTCTCCACCAATGCATGCAAGGAGGCTGCTCGTTTATTGGAGGTGGGGTTTACCGAATCATTAACTTCTCAGCTAATTAGGCGCATACAATTAACTACGCTATAGATGAAATGGAGCCAATCGCTGCATCCTTGGTTCCAGCGATCTGGGCTAGACGCCCTATAAACTGTGAGGGAGGGAGTACTATGTTACTGTAACATAGCGCTTCCCGAGACAAGATGAGTCTACAAGTTAAGGCTGGTGGTCATAGTGGGGAGTAACTTAGACTAGTAACAATGTTTGTTACTAGGCTATGTTACTACCTCTATAGTGGGTTGTAACATATATGTAGTGTCATGCATCACTTCATTTATTACTTCATAGACTCATTTAGCATTGGGAACCGCTAGGTGATGGTAACATATTATGTTACTCTATTTGTCTCTCTCCTCATTAACTACTTGACACATCATCACTTATGCTTATGTGGCATCTATGTTACTACTTATGTTACTCCCACTATGACCAGCCTAATAAATGAAGTCATCCATGATACTACTATTATGTTACTTTGCATTATGAAGGTAGTAACTTAGACTAGTGTCATGCATATGACACTAGTCTAAGTTACTCCCCACTATGACCAGCCTTAGCAGGGCTTGGCGTGTTGAAATGGACAGGCGGATCGGATCAGTTGGTGCGTGCATGAGATGTTGACTTGTACAAGTAGGTAGTAGCAGTAAGCTCAACGAGTTGTACAGTACTACTAGAAAGCACAGGGAGTGCACGAAGTGTTGACCTGTACAAGTAGCCAGAGATTGATGTGGCGTTGACTTGTACTAGTAGTAGAGGTAAGCAGAGAGTTGTTGGGAGTGTGTTGGGGGCCTTGGGGGTCGACTTTTGTTAACTCAACTGCGAATGCAGGGCTAATTGGGAGGTGTCGTGATCCACATGCTCAGTATCTGCTTGCCACTCTAGGGTTTTAACATGCTAAGATGTCAGTTTGACACAAGATCCTGAGGACCAGTACTCTGTCTGAATGATAAAGTTCTTTAATGGAAATAATATGCAACGAATGATGAACTGATCGTATGCCCAGAATAACTCGTCACACTCAAATGCAGCCCTGGTCATAGCTGTTAATCTGTTTCGATGCAAAGTTCAGTGCATGCCTGCATTTAAATCTGAACAACATTGGGGTTTCAAGATGAGTTTCAGTCAAATGCCTCTTTGGGTGGCAACCTTAGTCCTTTAGACGCATATATATGATTCTATACATCACATTATTCTACAGTTGTTCCTGCGCATAACTCCAGTGAACATTATTACATAATCGAAGCCATATTAAAACATTCATTAGGTTATAAGTACATCATATATCACTTTTTTTCTTCTTTTTCTTCTTTTAACTGATGTACTAAATTCGTTGTTTTGCATGTCATATTACTCGGTTGCGACATAAAGTTCTAGTCCTGAAATGTTTAGTTATTCACTTGATTGCAGAGCCATGCAGGTCTTCTGAATCTATGCATTGTTGTGCTGATTGCAGTGAACAGCAGGCTCATTATTGAAAACTTAATGAAGGTTTGATCACTTCCCCTCCAGAAGGAGCACTTAGTTTTGGTGCCTTCTGCATAGTCTTTTATATGCCTTGACACGTTACCATGGTCTAAATTTGTTGCTCCAGTATGGCCTATTAATAAGAGCTGGGTTTTGGTTTAGTGCAAGATCGCTGGGAGATTGGCCACTTCTGATGTGCTGGTAGGTATAATTACTCATCCAGCTCTGGTCGGGATATCATGAAACAGTACTAGACTTTGTACAATTAACCAGTCTGTGAATTGCAGCCTCACTTTACCCATTTTCCCACTTGCTGCTCTCATGACCGAGAAGTGGGCTCAAAGAAAGCTCATCCGTGATCATGTGAGTTTGTTTCTCAACATTCCTTAAGTCTCCATCATCAGTTCTTTTCAGAATGGCAAAGTCTCTTCATCCAAGATTTATGCTCATTTATGCTCTTTCTATGTTTCTTCATCATTGTCATACGGTCAAATTTAGCATAAAATCTGATCTTTTTCAGTAATTTTTTAAGTGTGAATCGCTCATGACTCCGGTTTACCTCTTGCAGGTGTCTATTCTTCTCCATATAATTATTACAACCACTGTCCTTATCTATCCGGTTGTTGTGATTCTTAAGTAAGCATATTTATTTCTTTGGCTTTGGGGTTTGTTTGGATGCATCTACTCTTCATATTTGTATATGATGGTTTGGAGCACATGCAGTTGCATTCTCGGAAACAAAAACACACTCAGTTCATTCATTCATTCATTTTTAATATATTTAATGATGTGGAGATGTACTCGGTCCATGTGTTTCAAACATAGTTATTGCTATTTTTTTAAGTTGGATGTTAAACAATGTAAATTGGTTGGCCAAACATGGTTATTGCTATTTGGTTTCATGTGGCGATCTCTCATATCCTATCGTTGACAATATTACCTCCCTCTGATCCATATTACTTGTCGCTCAAATGGATGTATCTAGCACTGACATACGTCTAGATACATCCGTTTCAGCAACAAGTAATATGGATCGGAGGGAGTACATGTCTATTGGATCAATGTGAGCCATCAGGTTGAGTGTCCAATCTAAAATTGTTCCATTGTTAGTTTGCAAATTGAAAACAAAAATTGTCAGTTATTCAGATCACTTGAGAAATATGGCTCATGGCTTGCAAACAAGTTCTTTTGGGGAGGTACGGGGCTCTTTAAAGTTATCACGTGTCATATGCTTGCGCAAGTTATCATGTGTTATATTTCTGTCCAAGTAGCGTCTGTATATCTGATAACTGACTTCTGTCACTGTTGTTCGTTAAACAATGGAACTAGGATATCTGATAACTGACTTCTGTCACTGTTGTTCGATAAACAATGGTGCTAGGATTACAAGTCGATGGCAGTTTTGTGTTAGTTTTTCCTCATATTTTAGGAATGTTAATACTGGTCATGCATTATTTTTTGAAGTCATGCATTGTGCCTACTAATTTTTGGTTAATGTTCTGATTATAAAGAAAGTTTTTCCTCAAAAGATAGTATTTTATTGCATAAATTATGGAATTTTAGTTACATTGAATATATTTCAGGTGTGAATCAGCAGTATTATCTGGATTTGTGTTAATGTTCATTGCAAGCATTACTTGGTTGAAGCTTGTCTCTTTTGCTCATACAAATTATGATATAAGGATATTGTCCCAAAGTATTGAAAAGGTACGAGTGCAATGTGTTATTACCATTTTAGTGCTATTTTAGTTTCCAAAACATTGAGGACTAATATAAAGGCTTCGTCTGAAACAGTTTATCTTTTAGGCCAACCACTGCCACATTTTTGAATAATAAATTGTTAACCAATGAACATTTTTCTTGTGTCTCTCTTAATTGTAAATCTTTCTAGACGATTGGATCATGATCTTGTTCCTATCAATACTTAAGGAAATAATTACATTAATTTGAGTAGCTACTCATGTTGTGCTTATACAGAGAATTGCCAGATTAATAATTTCTAGTATGAATGTGAATATTTCCTCTTTGGTCACTGTTCACAATAATAGTTCCCCTTTTTATGTAATAGGGTGCTACACATGGCAGTTCTATCGATGAGGAAAACATTAAAGGCCCAACTATCAACAGTGTTGTGTATTTCATGTTGGCCCCAACACTTTGTTACCAGGTGCTATTTTTCGGCTAGTGTGTGTCATTTCTTCTTCTGATTCCATGTTATTAGTTAATTATATTGGATGTAACTAGTTACATCAGTGTTAAAATTATGGCTTTCCTGATGCCATTCTGGTGCATTATGCAGCCAAGTTATCCCCGGACAGCATTTATTAGAAAAGGCTGGGTCACCCGGCAGCTTATAAAATGTGTAGTTTTTACAGGCTTGATGGGCTTCATAATTGAGCAAGTGAGCCTGTTACGTGATCCCTGACGTTAATTTTATGTGTATAATTTTTCAATTGAAATTATCTAACTCCTGTTTCCGGCAGTACATTAATCCAATTGTGCAGAATTCGAAGCATCCATTGAAAGGAAATTTCTTGGATGCTATTGAGAGAGTCTTGAAACTCTCAGTGCCAACATTATATGTATGGCTTTGTATGTTCTATTCCTTTTTCCATCTGTGGTAAGTATCTTGATTACCTTCTCTTGTCACTTTACTTTTTTTTTCCTTTGATTCTTCCAGTTGGGCACAGCACATCTAAAAAGACGACAGTACCATCGGATATTGTGATTTTCTACAGTACTTAACTTACTGATGTCATAATGGTTGCCTCATGCACGATCACATATCTGTAACTTTTGTGTATAGAACACAGTATTTTTTTGAATGAAAAATTTCTGTAGGAACCTGATAAATGGGTTAACTATTTGAGAAACGTAGTTTTATCGCAACAGTAAAATTAAGTTCTTGACAGCCTTCAAATGCATGACTTCTACAGCTTCCGTTCATTATTTTTGTATACAGGTTGAATATTCTAGCCGAACTCCTCCGTTTTGGTGATCGTGAATTCTACAAGGACTGGTGGAACGCCAAAACAGTTGAAGAGGTGAAAGGCCTGTTCAAAGTTTATCTTGTTTATTTTAGAGAAGTTTAGATAGAGCTGACACTGTTTAAATTTCCATGCATTTAAATGTGGCGGTATTTTGGGGGGCTTACCACAGTACTGGAGAATGTGGAATATGGTAATCTTCTCACCCAACCTGAAGAATAGTTGTTCTGGACTAACTGGCAATTTCCTCCCAGCTGATAGATGACACATGTTCATAGGCCTGAGATAGTGTCTGATTGATTGGCATTATCATAATGTCCTTTCTTAATTGGCATTAGTATAATATCCTTCCCTGACAATTTTCTACTTGTCAGCCTGTTCATAAGTGGATCATTCGACATATATATTTTCCATGCATAAGGAATGGCTTATCAAAGGTAATTTCTTCAGACTAAACCTGTTACTCCTTCTGGTGGCCAAATTATAAAAAATGCCACATTTTCTTTTCCGTGTTACATTGTTCTTTCCATTTCTGTGTAAAATGGGTCTTGCGTGACATCTGAAATTTGGTTGCTTCACCATTGTTATATAGAGAACACTCACTGTACTGAAATCTGCTAGTGCAGATAAACTGTTAGCATGGAGAACTATCAACCCAGTTTAAATTAACTGACGCTCAGGATACAGCTGTTAATACTTGATAATGTGTTCGCTTGGCCTACGACTTTGGCATGGTAATATCCATTTTTGTGGGACTACATTAACTAGTATGCACGTCGACTAAATAGCAACATGTGATGAGTCTCGAAGGTAGAACAACATGGATAAGGAGCGTATTTGAAAGCCAGGACATAGCATGGATAGTCAAACAGAAGAATACCTGAAATTCACTTAGAGATTGAGTGTAGATAAAAATAATATTTATTCATTGTGCGTTTTGCTTTGCAGAACTTGTTGGTTCTTTCTGTAGAGAATAGAGCTAATTTGTCTTTCGAAATACATACTTCTGAAAATTCATGTTGAATCTACACTGCAGGGTTGTGCCATTCTCATCGCATTTCTGGTTTCAGCTGTATTTCATGAGGTACCACACTTTGAGAGTTCCACATTACATGCCCTAGCTATCATTCTTTTATTTTTCCTAGTCACCAGCTAGAGTGGAGATGGTTTTGTTCCCTGTTTTATTGAGTAATGATCTAGGTTTGATATAAAGTTCTACTTGGAAAATCAATGATATATACACGGAATTTTCAACCCCGGCACCTTTTCTGCTGCACGTTTGTACTTGCATTGAAAAGGAAAGAAGCTGGTATGGTATCTCACATGTGACCTTCATTTCATTGTCTTTGTCAACTTGCAGCTATGTATTGCTGTTCCGTGCCACATTTTCAAATTATGGGCATTTTCTGGAATCATGTTTCAGGTATGTATTGATTTGAATGACACTTGTGTTTCGTTCTTAATCTTCTTGGACTAAATCAGTACAGTATCTTCTATACAAGTTGATGCCCTGCACGTTGCCACATGTATAATAGATTAGTTCTGGTTATGTGAATTCGATGACAAAAATAGTCTAGCATATAAACAATAGACAATTTAGTACATAAAATTTATCACATGCAAAAAATTCTGTGTATCAAGACTTGGGATAGCAATGCTGCAGATTATTTGAAAATAAGAGCCCATATACATGCCTATGCCTATTGGAATCATTACAAAAGGCAGATTCCTATTGTTACCAACTTACAATCTCAAAGAAGATAATTTACAATTGTCGCTTTGTGAAGTTTTAATACTCCCTCCGTCCGGAAATAATTGTCCTCGAAATTGTTGTATCTAGACTTATTTTAGTTATAGATACATCCATTTTATCCATTTTTAGGACAAGTATTTCCGGACGGAGGGAGTACAATACATCCATCTTCACTTCACAAAACTGATTATCTGCACTCCTCCAAACATCTCCATGTGACATAATAAGCCTAAGAGGAAAAATAGGCCAACGATCAAGAACATTTGTGCTAGCTGTCCAGGCTGTCGTTCATCAGTTTAACAGCCCGACACTGTGATGGGTAACACTGCTCTTGGGCGGCCGGCGGCCATATGTCGGTGTAGGATCAGCCCCATTGTTGCTTTAAATCTGACGAGCCGTTACTATGCAAATTCGTGATTGGTGCCGGTTTAGTTATTCTAAACTGCTGTTGTCGGTATCTGTACATATCCACTTGTATCATTTGACTGATGTTCATGTCTGTCGTTCCCAGACTCCCCTGCTATTCTTGACGAAATATCTTCAAGATAAGTTCAAGAATACAATGGTATGAGATGCTCAATACAAAATGTATCCATCTTCCATTGTTTCCCCTGACGCATTGAGCTGTGTTGAACTTGACAGGTGGGCAACATGATATTTTGGTTCTTCTTCAGCATAGTTGGGCAACCAATGTGTGTTCTCTTGTACTACCATGATGTCATGAACAGACAGGCTCAGACAAATGGCTAGTTCTGTTTTAGAAGTGCACTATAACACAGATCGTCCGAAGCAAATTGGCCCGAGGCAATGGAGGGGCGGCCTCCTTAATGTTTCGCCATGGGCTGTTAGAGCTTGCTATGCTACGAATCCAAGTTTGTCAGCATGATATGTTCCAATCCGTTCCAGTTAGCTCGCTGCGTTCCAAATGTATGATATGCCGGCCGGGGTGTGTACTGAAGATACCCCAGTGATGAAGCCGAAGATAACACGACCTGCCACATGTGTTTTGTGTATACTTTTCGGTTCACGTGCCAGCAGAGTTACGTACGTGATGCCCTGTTGGATATAAAGTGTATGTGCCGTATGACGCAACTCGCCTTTGAGGTCTGGATGAGCGAAAAGGCTCGCGCGCTTGAGAGAGCGTACGTACATAGTCCTGCCACGTTGTTGTGTACCAACGTTGCTGGAAAGAATAATGTAGCAACAATTGCGAGGCAGTTTTGTCTCTCTTGTAAACCCTTTTTTGGTGCGTGAAAGCTGGCTCATGTAAACCTGACCTAGAATCTCCGCGTTTGAATGGTGTAACTGCAGCATGGTCAACCGAGGCCGAGTCATCCAATTGATTGAATTTGGTTCTGAAACGAAGACTGACTGATTACCAAATGACAAAGGTGCCCCCTACAATTGGTCAAAAACCCACAGCAAAACCAGGAAACTTGGGTTTTTGAAACAAACGAGACAATGCAGTTTCTTGGAACACAATTGCACAGGTGTGAGATCCTGGCTTAGGAATGATAGATTACTCATGGCTCCTTTGGTTCATATGATATGAATATCATAGTAATAGGAAACTTGTAGGAAATGAGATGACATGTACCTCAATTCTATCAATAGGAATAAGAAAAGAGATGTCATTTGGTTCACATCGTAGGGATTTTTTTCATTGAGTTTACACTAAATGTTTTTTTTTTTTTTGAAATATGGAAGATATGAACCAATCCTATATAAGAATAGGAACAAAGGACTTGAAAAAATTCCTATAAGAATCATATCCTATAGAATTCCTATGAAATTCCTCCAAACCAAAGGAGGTCTCATATGAAAATGGCGCATCTTCTTTTTCAGGAGCCCAGAATCTCAAAGTAAGCGTGCTTCGCAACAATTTGTGGATGAGTGATCGACTGAAAAGTTGATCCCGGGTGCACAAAAGATAACTGTTGGTGTGTGAGGCTGGTCTAGATCTTGGATGGTAGCCAAACACATGATGATGGATTCAGCCGGGCCGTTACAATTGGTATCAGAGCCGACCCTCATGATTACACGAACATGTGATGCATGGTCCGTGTCGCTCATCATGGAACACAACACGAAACATGTGTCGAACTGGATGCACAACTATGTGCCAAGAGGGAACATTTTTGTTGGGCCGACGAGGACACTAGTTTCTTTGAGTGGGGGTGTATGTGACATCCTGGATAATAGGAATGATAGGCATACTCATATTAACAAGATGCATCTTCTTTTTCAGGAGTCCATCCAAAAGAAAGATCAAAGTTAAGCGTGCTTGGTTTGGAGCAATTCGAGAAAGGGTGTATGATTGAAAAGAACCTCCTGCTATGCCAACCTCTTGCTTGCTAGCCACACATGTCCCTGGAAAGTCCATCTAAGGGTAGTCCCAATGCACTATATCTTAGGCTAATGTTGTATCTAAACCAACCTCATTTAATTTCTTTTGTGAGAGAAAAGTTATGAAGTCCTGAATTTGATGCTATGCTATGATCTATATCTTGATTAAGATACGTTTTTTATCCGGCCTGGTCGGGGCCATGCTGGCTGGCTCCATGGCGGCGGCTACTCGTGAGGATTGGAGCTGAAGATCTGACCGTGACCCTACCGACCGATCACTCGAGCTGAAAATTGCGGTTGACACCGAGGAGTCTTCGTGAAGGTTCCTCCCTCTGGATCCGGTGGCTGCTGTCAATGACTCGTATTGGCATGGTTGAATTCGATTTGGTGGTGTTCCTCGGGTACGAGGTCTTGACTTCTAGGATGAAACCCCTAAACTTGACTCGAGTTGGTTTTATCTCGCAATGACAATGTTTTTACATCGTTACCTTCTTGAGGGCGTTGCTTGGATATGCTTGAACTTATTCTTTAGGGTGAAAACTGAAGGAAATATGCCCTAGAGGCAATAATAAAGTTATTATTTATTTCCTCGTATCATGATAAATGTTTATTATTCATGCTAGAATTGTATTAACCGGAAACATAATACATGTGTGAATACATAGACAAAACTATAGTCACTAGTATGCCTCTACTTGACTAGCTCATTAATCAAAGATGGTTATGTTTCCTAACCATAGACATGTGTTGTCATTTGATTAGTGGGATCACATCATTAGGAGAATGATGTGATTGACATGACCCATTCTGTTAGCCTAGCACTTGATCGTTTAGTATACTGCTATTGCTTTCTTCATGACTTATACAAAGTTCCTGCAACTATGAGATTGTGCAACTCCCGTTTACCGGAAGAACACTTTGTGTGCTACCAAACGTCACAACGTAACTGGGTGATTATAAAGGTGCTCTACAGGTGTTTCCGAAGGTACATGTTGGGTTGGCATAATTCGAGATTAGGTTTTGTCACTCCGATTGTTGGAGAGGTATCTCTGGGCCCTCTCGGTAATACTCATCACCTAAGCCTTGCAAGCATGTAACTAATGAGTTAGTTATGAGATGATGTATTACGGAACGAGTAAAGAGACTTGCCGGTAACGAGATTGAACTAGGTATTGGATACCGACGGTCAAATCTCGGGCAAGTAACATACCGATGACAAAGGGAACAAAGTATGTTGTTATGCGGTTTGACCGATAAAGATCTTCGTAGAATATGTAGGAACCAATATGGGCATCCAGGTCCCGCTATTGGTTATTGACCGAGAATGGTTCTAGGTCATGTCTACATAGTTCTCGAACCCGTAGGGTCCGCATGCTTAACGTTACGATGACAGTTTTATTATGAGTTTATGAGTTTATAAGTTTTGATGTACCAAAGTTTGTTCGGAGTCCCGGATGTGATCACGGACATGACGAGTCTCGAAATGGTCGAGACATAAAGATTGATATATTGGACGACTATATTCGGACATCGGAAAGGTTCCGGGTGATTTCGGAGAAAACCGGAGTGCCGGGGGGGTTACCGGAACCCCCGGGGAGAGTTAATGGGCCACATGGGCCTCGGTGGGAAGAGAGAGGGGCGGCCAGGGTGGGCCGCGCGCCCCCTCTCCCTCTGGTCCGAATTGGACTAGGAGAGGGGGGCGGCGCCCCCCTTTCCTTCCCCCCTCTCCCCCTTCCTTCCCCCTCCTAGTAGGAGTAGGAAAGGAGGAGTCCTACTCCTACTAGGAGGAGGATTCCTCCTCCCTTGGCGCGCCCAAGGGGCCGGCCGGCCTCCCCCCTCCCTCCTTTATATACGGGGGCGGGGGGCACCCCATAGACACACAAGTTGATCTACGGATCGTTCCTTAGCCATGTGCGGTGCCCCCCTCCACCATATTCCACCTCGGTCATATCATCGCGGAGTTTAGGCGACGCCCTGCGCCGGTAGAACATCATCATCGTCATCACGCCGTCGTGCTGACGGAACTCATCTCCGGAGCTCGGCTGGATCGGAGGCCGGAGATCGTCATCGAGCTGAACGTGTGCTGAACTCGGAGGCTCCGTACGTTCGGTGCTTGGATCGGTCGGATCGTGAAGACGTACGACTACATCAACCGCGTTGTGCTAACGCTTCCGCTTACGGTCTACGAGGGTACGTGGACGAACACTCTCCCCTCTCGTTGCTATGCCATCACCATGATCTTGCGTGTGCGTAGGAATTTTTTTGAAATTACTACGTTCCCCAACAGTGGCATCCGAGCCTAGGTTTTATGGTTTTGATGTTATATGCATGAGTAGAACACAAGTGAGTTGTGGGCGATACAAGTCATACTGCTTACCAGCATGTCATACTTTGGTTCGGCGGTATTGTGAGATGAAGCGGCCCGGACCGACATTACGCGTACGCTTACGCGAGACTGGTTTCACCGTTACGAGCACTCGTGCTTAAAGATGGCTGGCGGGTGTCTGTCTCTCTCACTTTAGCTGAATCGAGTGTGGCTACACCCGGTCCTTGCGAAGGTTAAAACAGCACCAACTTGACGAACTATCGTTGTGGTTTTTGATGCGTAGGTAAGAACGGTTCTTGCTAAGCCCGTAGCAGCCACGTAAAATTTGCAACAACAAAGTAGAGGACGTCTAACTTGTTTTTGCAGGGCATGTTGTGATGTGATATGGTCAAGACGTGATGCTATATTTTATTGTATGAGATGATCATGTTTTGTAACCGAAGTTATCGGCAACTGGCAGGAGCCATATGGTTGTCGCTTTATTGTATGAAATGCAAACGCCCTATAATTGCTTTACTTTATCACTAAGCGGTAGCGATAGTCGTAGAAGCAATAGATGGCATAAACAACAACGATGCTACGATGGAGATCAAGGTGTCGCGCCGGTGACGATGGTGATCACGACGGTGCTTCGGAGATGGAGATCACAAGCGCAAGATGATGATGGCCATATCATATCACTTATATTGATTGCATGTGATGTTTATCCTTATGCATCTTATCTTGCTTTGATTGACGGTAGCATTTTAAGATGATCTCTCACTAAAAATTATCAAGAAGTGTTCTCCCTGAGTATGCACCATTGCCAAAGTTCGCCGTGCCCAGACACCACATGATGATCGGGTGTGATAAGCTCTACGTCCATCTACAACGGGTGCAAGCCAGTTTTGCACACGCGGAATACTCAGGTTAAACTTGACGAGCCTAGCATATGCAGATATGGCCTCGGAACACGGAGACCGAAAGGTCGAGCGTGAATCATATAGTAGATATGATCAACATAGTGATGTTCACCATTGAAAACTACTCCATCTCACGTGATGATCGGTTATGGTTTAGTTGATTTGGATCACGTGATCACTTAGATGACTAGAGAGATGTCTGTCTAAGTGGGAGTTCTTAAGTAATATGATTAATTGAACTTAAATTTATCATGAACTTAGTACCTGATAGTATCTTGCTTGTCTATGTATGTTTGTAGATAGATGGCTCCTGCTGTTGTTCCGTTGAATTTTAATGCGTTCCTTGAGAAAGCAAAGTTGAAAGATGATGGTAGCAATTACACGGACTGTGTCCGTAACCTGAGGATTATCCTCATTGCTGCACAGAAAAGTTACGTCCTGGAAGCACCGCTGGGTGCCAGGCCTGCTGCTGATGCAACTGACGACGTTAAGAACGTCTGGCAGAGCAAAGCTGATGACTACTCTATAGTTCAGTGTGCCATGCTTTACGGCTTAGAACCGGGTCTTCAACGACGTTTTGAACGTCATGGAGCATATGAGATGTTCCAGGAGTTGAAGTTAATATTTTAAGCAAATGCCCGGATTGAGAGATATGAAGTCTCCAATAAGTTCTATAGCTGCAAGATGGAAGAGAATAGTTCTGTCAGTGAACACATACTCAGAATGTCTGGGTATAATAATCACTTGATTCAACTGGGAGTTAATCTTCCTGATGATAGTGTCATTGACAGAATTCTCCAATCACTGCCACCAAGCTACAAGAGCTTTGTGATGAACTATAATATGCAAGGGATGAGCAAGACTATTCCCGAGCTCTTCGCAATGCTAAAAGCCGCGGAGGTAGAAATCAAGAAGGAGCATCAAGTGTTGATGGTCAACAAGACCACTAGTTTCAAGAAAAAAGGCAAAGGGAAGAAGAAGGGGAACTTCAAAAAGAACGGCAAGCAAGTTGCTGCTCAAGAGAAGAAACCCAAGTCTGGACCTAAGCCTGAAACTGAGTGCTTCTACTGCAAGCAGACTGGTCACTGGAAGCGGAACTGCCCCAAGTATTTGGCAGATAAGAAGGATGGCAAAGTGAACAAAGGTATATGTGATATACATGTTATTGATGTGTACCTAACTAGAGCTCGTAGTAGCACCTGGGTATTTGATACTGGTTCTGTTGCTAATATTTGCAACTCGAAACAGGGACTACGGAATAAGAGAGCACTAGCCAAGGACGAGGTGACGATGCGCGTGGGAAACGGTTCCAAAGTCGATGTGATCGCGGTCGATACGCTACCTCTACATCTACCTTAGGGATTAGTTTTAGACCTGAATAATTGTTATTTGGTGCCAGCGTTGAGCATGAACATTATATCTGGATCTTGTTTGATGCGAGACGGTTATTCATTTAAATCAGAGAATAATGGTTGTTCTATTTATATGAGTAATATCTTTTATGGTCATGCACCCTTGAAGAGTGGTCTATTTTTATTGAATCTCGATAGTAGTGACACCCATATTCATAATGTTGAAGCCAAAAGATGCAGAGTTGATAATGATAGTGCAACTTATTTGTGGCACTGCCGTTTAGGTCATATTGGTGTAAAGCGCATGAAGAAATTCCATACTGATGGACTTCTGGAATCACTTGATTATGAATCACTTGGTACTTGCGAACCGTGCCTCATGGGCAAGATGACTAAAACACCGTTCTCCGGTACTATGGAGAGAGCAACAGATTTGTTGGAAATCATACATACAGATGTATGTGGTCCGATGAATGTTGAGGCTCGTGGCGGATATCATTATTTTCTCACCTTCACAGATGATTTGAGCAGATATGGGTATATCTGCTTAATGAAGCACAAGTCTGAAACATTTGAAAAGTTCAAAGAATTTCAGAGTGAAGTGGAAAATCATCGTAACAAGAAAATAAAGTTTCTACGATCTGATCGTGGAGGAGAATATTTGAGTTACGAGTTTGGTTTACATTTGAAACAATGCGGAATAGTTTCGCAACTCACGCCACCCGGAACACCACAACGAAATGGTGTGTCCAAACGCCGTAATCATACTTTACTTGATATGGTGCGATCTATGATGTCTCTTACCGATTTACCGCTATCGTTTCGGGGTTATGCTTTAGAGACGGCCGCATTCACGTTAAATAGGGCACCATCAAAATCCGTTGAGACGACACCTTATGAACTGTGGTTTGGCAAGAAACCAAAGTTGTCGTTTCTTAAAGTTTGGGGATGCGATGCTTATGTGAAGAAACTTCAACCAGATAAGCTCGAACCCAAATCGGAGAAATGTGTCTTCATAGGATACCCAAAAGTGACTGTTGGGTACACCTTCTATCACAGATCCGAAGGCAAGACATTCATTGCTAAGAATGGATCCTTTCTAGAGAAGGAATTTCTCTTGAAAGAAGTGAGTGGGAGGAAAGTAGAACTTGATGAGATAACTGTATCTACTCCCTTATTGGAAAGTAGTTCATCACGAGAACCGGTTCCTGTGACGACTACACCAATTAGTGAGGAAGCTAATGATATTGATCATGAAACTTCAGATCAAGTTTCTACTGAACCTCGTAGGTCTACCAGAGTAAGATCCGCACTAGAGTGGTACGGTAATTCTATTCTGGAAGTCATGTTACTTGACCATGATGAACCTACGAACTATGAGGAAGCGATGATGAGCCCAGATTCCGCAAAATGGCTAGAGGCCATAAAATCTAAGATGGGATCCATGTATGAAAACAAAGTATGGACTTTGGTTGACTTGCCCGATGATCAGCAAGCCATTGAGAATAAATGAATCTTTAAGAAGAAGACTGGCGCTGATGGTAATGTAACTGTCTATAAAGCTCGACTTGTTGCGAAAGGTTTTCGACAAGTTCAAGGGGTTGACTACGATGAGACATTCTCACCCGTAGCGATGCTTAAGTCTGTCCGAATCATGTTAGCTATTGCTGCATTTCATGATTATGAAATTTGGCAAATGGATGTCAAGACTGCATTCTTGAATGGATTTCTAGAAGAAGAGTTGTATATGATGCAGCCGGAAGGTTTTGTTGATCCAAAAGGTGCTAACAAAGTATGCAAGCTCCAGCGTTCCATTTATGGACTGGTGCAAGCATCTCGGAGTTGGAATAAACGTTTTGATAGTGTGATCAAAGCATATGGTTTTATACAGACTTTTGGAGAAGCCTGTATTTACAAGAAAGTGAGTGGGAGCTCTGTAGCATTTCTAGTTTTATATGTAGATGACATATTATTAATTGGAAATGATATAGAATTTCTGGATAGCATAAAGGGATACTTGAATAAAAGTTTTTCAATGAAAGACCTCGGTGAAGCTGCTTACATATTGGGCATCAAGATCTATAGAGATAGATCAAGACGCTTAATAGGACTTTCACAAAGCACATACCTTGACAAAATTTTGAAAAAGTTCAAAATGGATCAGGCAAAGAAAGGATTCTTGCCTGTGCTACAAGGTGTGAAGTTGAGTCAAACTCAATGCCCGACCACAGCAGAAGATAGAGAGAAAATGAAAAATGTTCCCCCTATGCTTCAGCCATAGGCTCTATCATGTATGCAATGCTGTGTACCAGACCTGACGTATGCTTAGCAATAAGCTTGGCAGGAAGGTACCAAAGTAATCCAGGAGTGGATCACTGGACAGCGGTCAAGAACATCCTGAAATACCTGAAAGGACTAAGGATATGTTTCTCGTATATGGAGGTGACAAAGAGCTAGTCGTAAATGGTTACCTCGATGCAAGCTTTGACACTGATCCGGACGATTCTAAATCGCAAACCGGATACGTGTTTTTATTAAACGGTGGAGCTGTAAGTTGGTGCAGTTCTAAACAAAGCGTCGTGGCGGGATCTACATGTGAAGCGGAGTACATAGCTGCTTCGGAAGCAGCGAATGAAGGAGTTTGGATGAAGGAGTTCATTTCCGATCTAGGTGTCATACCTAGTGCATCGGGACCAATGAAGATCTTCTGTGACAATACTGGTGCAATTGCCTTGGCAAAGGAATCCAGATTTCACAAGAAGACCAAGCACATCAAGAGACGCTTCAATTCCATTCGGGACCAAGTCCAAGTGGGAGACATAGAGATTTGCAAGATACATACGGATCTGAATGTTGCAGACCCGTTAACTAAGCCTCTCTCATGAGCAAAACATGATCAACACCAAGACTCCATGGGTGTTAGAATCATTACTATGTAATCTAGATTATTGACTCTAGTGCAAGTGGGAGACTGAAGGAAATATGCCCTAGAGGCAATAATAAAGTTATTATTTATTTCCTCATATCATGATAAATGTTTATTATTCATGCTATAATTGTATTAACCGGAAACATAATACATGTGTGAATACATAGACAAAACTATAGTCACTAGTATGCCTCTACTTGACTAGCTCATTAATCAAAGATGGTTATGTTTCCTAACCATAGACATGTGTTGTCATTTGATTAGTGGGATCACATCATTAGGAGAATGATGTGATTTACATGACCCATTCTGTTAGCCTAGCACTTGATCGTTTAGTATACTGCTATTGCTTTCTTCATGACTTATACAAAGTTCCTGCAACTATGAGATTGTGCAACTCCCGTTTACCGGAAGAACACTTTGTGTGCTACCAAACGTCACAACGTAACTGGGTGATTATAAAGGTGCTCTACAGGTGTTTCCGAAGGTACATGTTGGGTTGGCATAATTCGAGATTAGGTTTTGTCACTCCGATTGTCGGAGAGGTATCTCTGGGCCCTCTCGGTAATACTCATCACCTAAGCCTTGCAAGCATGTAACTAATGAGTTAGTTATGAGATGATGTATTACGAAACGAGTAAAGAGACTTGCCGGTAACGAGATTGAACTAGGTATTGGATACCGACGATCAAATCTCGGGCAAGTAACATACCGATGACAAAGGGAACAAAGTATGTTGTTATGCGGTTTGACCGATAAAGATCTCCGTAGAATATGTAGGAACCAATATGGGCATCCAGGTCCCGCTATTGGTTATTGACCGAGAATGGTTATAGGTCATGTCTACATAGTTCTCGAACCTGTAGGGTCCACACGCTTAACGTTACGATGACAATTTTATTATGAGTTTATAAGTTTTGATGTACCGAAGTTTGTTCGGAGTCCCGGATGTGATCACGGACATGACGAGGAGTCTCGAAATGGTCGATACATAAAGATTGATATATTGGACGACTATATTCGGACACCGGAAAGGTTCCGGGTGATTTCGGAGAAAACCGGAGTGCCGGGGGGGTTACCGGAACCCCCCGGGAGAGTTAATGGGCCATATGGGCCTCGGTGGGAAGAGAGAGGGCCGGCCAGGGTGGGCCGCGCGCCCCCTCTCCCTCTGGTCCGAATTGGACTAGGAGGGGGGGCGGCGCCCCCCTTTCCTTCCCCCCTCTCCCCTTCCTTCCCCCTCCTAGTAGGAGTAGGAAAGGAGGAGTCCTACTCCTACTAGGAGGAGGATTCCTCCTCCCTTGGCGCGCCCAAGGGGCCGGCCAGCCTCCCCCCTCCCTCCTTTATATACGGGGGCGGGGGGCACCCCATAGACACACAAGTTGATCTACGGATCGTTCCTTAGCCGTGTGCGGTGCCCCCCTCCACCATATTCCACCTCGGTCATATCGTCGCGGAGTTTAGGCGAAGCCCTGCGCCGGTAGAACATCATCATCGTCGCCACGCCGTCGTGCTGATGGAACTCATCTCCGGAGCTCGGCTGGATCGGAGGCCGGAGATCGTCATCGAGCTGAACGTGTGCTGAACTCGGAGGCTCCATACGTTCGGTGCTTGGATCGGTTGGATCGTGAAGACGTACGACTACATCAACCGCGTTGTGCTAACGCTTCCTCTTACGGTCTACGAGGGTACATGGACGAACACTCTCCCCTCTCGTTGCTATGCCATCACCATGATCTTGCGTGTGCGTAGGAAATTTTTTGAAATTACTACTTTCCCCAACAAAAACTTAAAATCTGGCCTTTGTTGGTTGGATACGGTGACGGCGGTGCTTGAGCATCATTACCTTTCTGAAGTGTTATCGTTGAAGAACCTTGCTTGGTGTCCGTGGTGAGTCAAAACATGGTTGATTTGGATATGGTCGTTACTGTAGTTTGTCAATCGATGTTTTGATCCCTTTGTTTCCTTATTTTCCTCGTTTAGGCATAGATTTGGTCTTATAGCACTTTGCTCTTTGCAGACATATTTATTTGTGTGTGTTCTCAGTGTTAGACGTGTATGTTCTACCTATGCAGATGCTAGACATGTGTTCATTGTGTTTGTATCCTTGCAGGTTCATTTCAAGTCAATATGATTCATGCTTTGTAAAAAAAAACAACGCCACAAAAGATTTTTACCTTGATTCTAAGATATAACCATTAGGAGTGGCCTAAGGGTACCCTGGTTAGTTGCTCCCGCAAATCAACATGTAGTCCTATCTCTCAAAGTCAAAAGAATTTTTCATGACCAACTTGAAAAGAAGCGGCGATTGCTGTTCTGGTACATTGGTTCCATGGGGCCTTAGCACGACGACTTTCCGACTGTCCACTACAACAAGTTATGCTCGGCTCCGACGAGGGAGGGGCGATTATGGTGGCATTCATGCTTTGTCAAAAATAAACAATGCCACAAAAGATTT
>NC_041393.1:500217072-500242733 GCF_002162155.2 Triticum dicoccoides | reverse complement strand
TGTCAAAAAAAACAATGCCACAAAAGATTTTTACCTTGATTCTAAGATATAACCATTAGGAGTGGCCTAAGGGTACCCTGGTTAGTTGCTCCCGCAAATCAACATGTAGTCCTATCTCTCAAAGTCAAAAGCATTTTTCATGACCAACTTGAAAAGAAGCGGCGGTTGCTATTCTGGTGCATTGGTCTCATGGGGCCTTAGCACGACGACTTCCCGACTGTCCACTACAACAAGTTATGCCAAGTTCCGACGAGGGAGGGGCGATGATGGTGGCGCACCTTCGACTCACTACAGTGCTTGTAGTCGTCGCTAGGTGGTCTACGAATTTCGATGTAGTTTTTATTATTTTTTGTGTTCATTGTACTGCCATGATTGGAGGAAATGAATAGATTGAAAGTTTTCGGGAAAAAAAAGAAAAAAAAAAGAAGCGGCGGTTGCGCTGTAAGCTTCAGGCGAAACCCCGGACGAACATGAGAGCATCATGGATGCTCTTAGCCTACCATTTTTTATTTATATTGTGCCTTGCAACTAACCTGCTCGTCTATCAAAAAGGTTGGTTTATTTGCAACCGTCCAGGCAAGATGAACATCCCAGACACACGAGAGCAAATTTAGAGTACATTTTAAAGAACAGCCAAGCATCCATTGGTTGTATACCAAGTGTGTATGCATGGTCAAGACAGTCTGCAGTTACCCTTCTTTTCTGCAACCTTCCACTTGTGTTCTTACTAAAAAAGTGAGGAAAAACACGACGCCAGAGCTCAGAAAAGGAAGATTGTGACCGTACTCACGTCCGGGCACCTCTTGGTCTTGGATCACGGCAATGATCACCAGGCAGAGAAGAGAATGAGCCGACTGATCTGCACCTTCGGTGGGTTCACCAAATGCCGTCCACAACCTGGGTGCACTTGCCCTTGAGCCACCTCACGCCGTTCTTGAGCGACACCTTCATCTTCCCCTCCACGCCGTACACCCTGTACCCGGCCACCCTCCTCTTCCTCCGCAGCTCCGCCGGGGCGCTACGGAAGCTGCCGCTCCACGACCTCGCCTTCGAGCCGGCCGCCGCCGCCGCCGCCGCCGACGCCGAGGAAGAAGCTGTAGTACAAGGAGGCCAGCCGGCGGTGCCCGCTGCCTTCTTTGGTGTGACGTAGGAGGCACTGTAGCACCTCAGCTCGGTGACGGCGCTGGCCGGGGTGCCGTCGCCGCTGCTCTTCTCTGAGTAGGACCTTGACCTCTCCATTGACGTATGGGTGGCGCGCTTGCCTGACGACTCTGTGCTGTGGTGGCAAGAATGGAGTGGTAGCGGAGATGAGTGAGTGCGGCTAGCTCTTAAACTTGTAGGAGGAGAGGATGCCGGGAGCCTGCCTTTTCGATCTGGTTCTACTTCGTACCGCCAAAAGTCATGAGCGGAAGTTGAACAAAACAGGGTTGTGCTTTGAATTACTAGCGACTTTCAATGTGTGCAATGTTACACGAAAGCACGTGGCATAGCCAATCATGGAAATAAAATAGTGAGCTATAGCGTCGCTATGTCGTTTTTCAAGAGCTCCACACCACTGCTAAACCTACAACGACTAATCATGGATGATGGCGTAGTCTTCGGACAAGACCTCCTACATCAAAGGCTGGTTTTTGGTTATCGTCTCACCAGAGTGAGTACTATTTTTGTTTTTTCTTTCCTTCGGACTTGTGGGCTATGTACATCATACTTTTCAGAGGTCGTATATTCGCTCAGTGCATTTATATCACCTCGATATATCGATTGCACGGAGATTCCCTTTTTGAAAAATTTATGCTATGTTCGACGCCATTATGCTATGCTTTTGTTTGGCGCCACTATGCAATCTAGTTAGTTTAGATGTACTAATTTCAGTTGAGTTTGGATGTTATATACTCACTCCGTTTCTAAATATAATTTTCGTAGAGATTTCAATCAATGCGGACATACAAAACAAAATGAGTGAATCTACACTCTAATATATGTCTATATTCATCAGTATGTAGTCTTTATTGAAAAGTCTAAAAAGGCTTATACTCCATCCGTTCGGAAATACTTGTCATAGAAATGCTTGAAAATGGATGTATCCATAACTAAAATAAGTCTAGATACAACCATTTCTAGGACAAGTATTTCCGGACGGAGGGAGTATTATAATTGTGGTACTTCTGGAAAATGACACTGGATGTGAGGATGAAACTGGAGAAAGAATAGATGGAGCAATGTTTTCTTTTCTGCATTTTAGGATTTTCAAGTGCATTGCTCCAACTTACCGGGTTCTATAGCAGACTAGCAGGGGAAAGCGAGCACGATCGATGCTGCATTTCGAAGGAATCATCCGTTCGTTAGGACTCTCCTGCTTTTCTGCGTTAGATAAATGCTGCGCTTTCCGGACGAAAGCAACTTGGCTTTTTTTTTTTTTTGCTGCTTCCAGATAGCGGCACGGACCCGAAACTGTGGGTTGGTTGCGAGGACGTGCTGTCGGCACCGCTCATGCACGTCAGAATCCGTTAATGGCTGACAATTAGACCATCCGTGAAATTCGGGCGTACAGTGGACCGCCTCACCAGCTGCATTTTAAATTTTCTGATGACCAAGCAAAGTGATTTTCAGATTTCCTGTTGGGTGATTGATAACAGGGACGCAAAGGCCGGAATTTTTCTTTGAACACATTACAATGGCTGAATCGCGGATGATGAACACATTACAATTTCTTTGCATGCACACTCTATTCATTTGAACAACTCCGAGATACTGTCCTAGCACAATATCTTGAGATTGATGAAGTGATCACATATGTCTTGTAGTCGATAGGAATGTGCCCCCTCACTGAATGAACATCACCGCAGCCTAAATAAATCTTGAAATATCCGAACACCAATGTCAAATGTAAAACTTGAATCCTGGTGAGCTGGTTACACGACACGGAACCTAACTTTGCACTTCGACTTCCGAATTTGCTTTATGAAAGTGCGTGTCCTTATCCTCACTCAAATTTTAGGATGGCCCCTCCTAGTTTTAACCCATAAATAAGCGTTCCCATAGGTGCAACATTACTCTCTGTTTTGTTTTCAAATATTCATGTGTAGTGCAACATTTTCCACTATTTGAATATTTTAATTTCATTATATAATTTTCCAAGCATTGCAACGTGGACATACATATTTTAGTAAGTTAGCTCATGACCTTACCTGACCATATTAATATCAACATGTGAAAATAATTGCTAGTTATATATTGCTATCACTCATGACAATTGTTGGCCACATAGGGCTGTAGTCTAAAGGGGACACCAACCACCCTAAGCACATCACCATGTACTCTTGCATAAGCTTCCAATTCATGGGCCAGGGCATTACTTTCTCTTCCAATGACCTTCACTAAGGCCGATTTGAAGCCTTGATATTAACAATGACAGGAAAGAGCAAAATTTGATGAATGTCTGGCTGAAGCATCTCAACGACGGAGGAGTTGTCAGTTTCAACGCAGATCGGACCCCTACATAGATTGATAGGTTCTGAGAGGCCACCCTGATAGTCATAGTCTCAACCTCATCAGTGTCTAGACAAGGTGGAATGCAATGATAGTCTGCCAGAGCAATCATTCCAGCATGGTCCCTAGCCACAATCCACACTGCTTGTCCAAATTCTTTAAGTTTTTTTCCGACTTTCTACCTTAATCGATACTCTTGATAAAATTGGGAAGGTGAGGCCCTTTCTGCTATTGAGATTGATCCAACAGGCTAACCCAATGAGAAGATTGCCGACCTTTTACATGAGGAAGAGGTTAAATGGTACCAACAATCCAAGGCCGACTCCCTTGTTCAAGAGATGGCAATACGAAACGCTTTCAAATGCTAGCAAATGGCAGGCATAGAAAGAAACATATCTTTGCTCTAGACCATGATGAGGGACATATCGAGGGGCTTGTCCCACTCAGAAAATTTATTACTAAGTATTACAAAGACCTTTTTGGACCTTCAGCTGAAAGTTCATTTTCGCTAGACAAATCTATTACTCATGGGACCCCTCAAGTTTCAATGGTGAAAAAAATGAGTTTTTAACCTCTCCATTCTCCATTGAGGAAATTCATATTGCACTGTTCCGAATGTAACACAACAAGGCTCCTAGGCCAGATGGTTTTCCGACAGAGTTTTCTCAATTTTTTTGGGACATGATATGATGAAGGCGGAATTGATTCAGTTGTTTATCCAACTGAATAGAGAAAACCTTGACATTGCTCGTTTACACTCTGGGGAAATTATTTCTTTTGCCCAAGACTAAGGAGGCAAGTTGTTTAGTAATATTGACCGATTTGCCTCCTAAATGCCAGTTTAAAAATCTTTACAAAGGTTGCAATGAACCGGTTGAATGGGGTGGTTGACCATGTGGTACGCCCACTCAAACTTATTAATGCAAGGGTGCAACATACTAGTTCGAGTTGTTGTGATGCATAAAACCATACATGAGCTTCACCAGAAAAAGTTGAGCGGAGTCATCTTAAAAATTGACTTAAAAAAGCCTATGATAAAGTAAAATTTCCCTTTCTTCTGTAAACTCTCCGCATGAAAGGGTTCTCGTCAAAATGGTGTTGATAGGTAGCGTCTCTGGCAATAGTGTGGTCATCAAGGATAAATGATGTTTGTCCTTATTTCCATACTCGGAAGGTACCCAACGCTCCCTATTTTGTTCAACATTGTGGCAGATATGTTAACTATTCTTGTTGAGTGGGCTAAACTGGACGATCAAATTAGCGGGTTATTCCTCACTTTGTAAAAGATGGTTTGTCCATTCTACGATATGTGTATATAACACTACACTTTTTATGGACCATGACCTGTATAAAGGGAAAGTATCAGGTGATACCAGCCCTTATATGCTATCATGGTACCAACTTTAAAAATTTATATTTAAACTTGTCAAAAAAATCTAAAAAAATCATGGATGTTCATGACATATATGTCGAAAACCCCTAAAGAATTCAGATCAAAATTCGAAATATACATGAAGAAACAAAAAAGACAAATTCAGATGTGAATAGTGTCATTTTTGCTTTTGTCTTCTTTTGACACTATTCATGATGGATTTGTCTTTTTCTATCTCTTTGTGTGTGTCGAATTTGGTCTGATTTTAGGGGTTGCCGACATATATGTCTTGAACATCCATGATTTATTTCAGAATTTTTTGACAAATTCAAATTTGAACTTTTAAAGTTGGTATCATGGTAGCATATAAGGGCTGGTACCACCTGATACTTTCTCCCTATATAAAGCAAGAAGCCTCAATCTTTTATTATGTGCTTTTCTGGAACTGTCTGATCTTCACACTAATTTCCATAAGACTGAACTTTTCTAGTTCGGTCAGGTCCTAGATTTGGCATCTGAGTATGTTGAGATTTTCTGTTGCCAACTTGGATAGTTCCCTCATTGGTACCTGGGTATTCCGATTCACTATCGGCTTTTAACTATCGTTGAGTGGGAACGCGTGGAAGAGAGACTTGAGAAACGTCTAACCAGTTGGAAGGCCAAACTCTTGTCTTATAGGGGCAATTGGTTTTGATCAATTTCGTGCTCAATAATATGGATTATACATATTGTCATTCTTCTACTTACTAAAAGGAGTTCTGCAGTGACTCGACTACTTTAGATCTAGATTTTTTAACAGTGTGATAATGAATCAAAGAAATATCGACTAGATGTGTTATGACGGCCTAAAAGTCAAGGGGTTCTTGGAATCCAAGATCTTGATATTAAAAATATCATATTTCTTAGTACATGGGTATACAAACTAATCACTCAGAATAGAGTATGGCAGGAAATCATTCATAACAACTACATGAGTTCCAAAGTCATTTCTCAAATCCATTGAAAACCTAGTGATTCACAGTTTTGATATGAACTGATGAGGGTCAAGGAATTCTTTTTTTCAATTTGACACTTTCTCAATTGGGGATGGTTCTTAGGTTTGATGATAGGAGTATACAAGCTGGGCGCCACCCCACTTATGATGCAATACCCTACCCTGTACAAGATTGTTAGACAAAAATACACCACAATCGCACAGTTTTGGAACAAGAAAACCATGATATTTCTTTCTGATGAACTGATACGTCTCCAACGTATCTATAATTTTTGATTGCTCCATGCTACTTTATCTACTGTTTTGGATTATATTGGGCTTTATTTTCCACTTTTATATTATTTTTGGGACTAACCTATTAATCGGAGGCCCAGCCCAGAATTGCTGTTTTTTTGCCTATTTCAGTGTTTCGAAGAAACGGAATATCAAACGGAGTCCAAACGGAATAAAACCTTCGGGAACGTGATTCTCTCACCGAACGTGATCCAGGAGACTTGGACCCTACTCTAAGAAGTGCCAGAGGTGGTCACGAGGGTGGAGGGCGCCCCCCTGGGCGCGCCCCCTACCTCGTGGGCCCCCTGTTGCTCCACCGACGTACTCCTTCCTCCTATATATACCTACGTATCCCCAAACGATCAAAAAAGGAGCCAAAAACCTAATTCCACCGCTGCAACCTTCTGTATCCACGAGATCCCATCTTGGGGCCTATTCCGGAGCTCCACCGGAGGGGGCATCCACCATGGAGGGCTTCTACATCAACACCATAGCCCCTCCGATGAAGTGTGAGTAGTTTACTTCAGACCTTCGGGTCCATAGCTAGTAGCTAGATGGCTTCTTCTCTCTTTTTGGATCTCAATACAATGTTCTCCACCTCTCTCGTGGAGATCTATTTGATGTAATCTTCTTTTTGCGGTGTGTTTGTTGTGATCGATGAATTGTGGGTTTATGATCCAACTTATCTATGGAAAATATTTGAATCTTCTTTGAATTATTTTATGTATGATTGAGTTATCTTTGCAAGTCTCTTCGAATTATCCTTTTTGGTTTGGCCAACTAGATTGGTAGTTCTTGCAATGGGAGAAGTGCTTAGCTTTGGGTTCAATCTTGCGGCGTTCTTACCCAGTGACAGAAAGGGTTGCAAGACACGTATTGTATTGTTGCCATCGAGGATAACAAGATGGGGTTTTTATCATATTGCATGAATTTATCCCTCTACATCATGTCATCTTGCTTAAGGCGTTACTCTGTTTTTAACTTAATACTCTAGATGCATGCTGGATAGCGGTCGATGAGTGGAGTAATAGTAGTAGATGCAGAATCGTTTCGATCTACTTGTCTCGGACGTGATGCCTATATACATGATCATTGCCTAGATATACTCATAACTATGCTCAATTCTGTCAATTGCTCAACAGTAATTTGTTCACCCACCGTAGAATACTTATGCTCTTGAGAGAAGCCACTAGTGAAACCTATGGCCCCCGGGTCTATTCTCATCATATCAATCTCTATCACTTTATTTACTTGCTTTGCTTTTTTACTTTTTACTTTGCATCTATCTATCAAAAATACCAAAAATATTATTTATCATCTCTATCAGATCTCACTCTCGTAAGTGACCGTGAAGGGATTGACAACCCCTAATCGCGTTGGTTGCGAGTAGCTATCGTTTTGTGTAGGTACGAGGGACTTGTGCGTTGTCTCCTACTGGATTGATACCTTGGTTCTCAAAAACTCAGGGAAATACTTACGCTACTTTGCTGCATCATCCTCTCCTCTTCGGGGAAATCCAATGCAGTGCTTAAGAGGTAGCAAGAAGAATTTCTGGCGCCGTTGCCAGGAAGGCTCACGCAAGCAAGTTAACTATACCAAGTACCCATCGCAATCCCTATCTCTCGCATTATATTATTTGCCATTTGCCTCTCATTTTCCTCTCCCCCACTTCACCCTTGCCGTTTTATTTGCCCTCTCTTTCCCAATCTCCTCCTCTCTTTCCCGTTTGCCTTTTCTCATTGCCTTTATGTTTGCTTGTGTGTTGGATTACTTGTTGCCATGACGCGAGATAATACCAAATTGTGTGACTTCTCGAATACCAATAATAATGATTTCCTTAGTACTCTGATTGCTCCTCTTAATAATGATGAGTCTTGTGAAATCAATACCGCTTTGCCGAATCTTGTTATGAAAGATCAATTCACCGGCCTTCCTAGTGAAGATGTCGCTACTCATATAAACAATTTTGTTGATTTGTGTGATATGCAAAACAAAAAAGATACGGATAACAATATTGTCAAATTGAAGTTATTTCCGTTTTCTCTTAGAGATCGTGCTAAAGTTTGGTTTTCGTCTTTGCCTAAAAATAGTATTGATTCTTGGAACAAGTGCAAAGATGCTTTTATCTCTAAGTATTTTCCTCCCGCTAAGATCATCACTCTTAGGAACGATATTATGAATTTTAAACAACTTGATCATGAGCATGTTGCCCAATCTTGGGAAAGAATGAAATTGATGCTTCATAATTGCCCTACTCATGGTTTGAACTTATGGATGATCATACAAAAATTTTATGCCGGATTGAATTTTTCTTCTAGAAATCTTTTAGATTCGGCCGCGGGAGGCACGTTTATGGAAATTACGTTAGGAGATGCTACAAAATTGCTTGACAATATTATGGCTAATTATTCTCAATGGCACACCGAAAGATCTTCTAGTAAAAAAGTGCATGCTATAGAAGAAATCAATGTTTTGAGTGAAAAGATGGATGAACTTATGAAGATGTTTGCTCCTAAAAATACTCCTCTTGATCCCAATGATATGCCTTTGTCTACTTTGCTTGAGAATAATAATGAATCTATGGATGTGAATTTTGTTGGAAGGAATAGTTTTGGAAACAACGCGTATAGAGGGAATTTTAATCATAGGCCTTATACTAGTAATCCTTCTAATAATTATGGAAATTCCTACAACAACTCTTATGGAAATTTTAATAAGATGCCCTCTGAACTTGAGAGTAGTGTTAAAGAATTTATGAATTCACAAAAGAATTTTAATGCTTTGCTTGAAGAGAAATTGCTTAAAGTTGATCATTTGGCTAGGAACGTTGATAGAATTTCTCTTGAAATTGATTCTTTAAAGCTTAGATATATTCCTCCTAAGCATGATATCAATGAGTCTCTCAAGGCCATGAGAATTTCCATTGATGAGTGCAAGGAAAGAACCGCTAGGATGCGTGCTTCCAAAGATGCCTTTATTAAAGCGTGTTCTTCCAATTCCTATGAAAATCAAGATGAAGATCTAAAAGTTATTGATGTGTCCCCCATTAAATCTTTGTTTTGCAATATGAATCTTGATGAAACTGAATATGATCTTCCTTTACCTAGAAGGCGTTCTAATAATTCGGAGTTTCTAGATCTTGATGATGAAATTGATGAAAGTGGGATTGAAAGAAATAAAAACCTAGATGTTTCTAAACCCACTATTTTGGATCTCAAGGAATTTAATTATGAAAATTGCTCTTTTATTGGTTGTATTTCCTTGTTGCAATCCGTGCTAGATTCTCCTCATGCTTATAGTCAAAATAAGGCCTTTACCGAACACATTGTTGATGCTTTGATGCAATCTTATGAAGAAAAACTTGAGTTAAAAGTTTCTATCCCTAGAAAACTCTATGATGAGTGGGAACCTACTATCAAAATTAAAATTAAAAATTATGAGTTTCATGCTTTGTGTGATTTGGGTGCTAGTGTCTCTACTATTCCCAAAACTTTGTGTGATTTGCTAGATTTCCGTGACTTTGATGATTGCTCTCTAAAATTGCATCTTGCGGATTCCACTATTAAAAAACCTATGGGAAGAATTAATGATGTTCTTATTGTTGCAAATAGGAATTATGTGCCCGTAGATTTTATCGTTCTTGATATAGATTGCAATCCTTCATGTCCTATTATTCTTGGTAGACCTTTCCTTAGAACGATTGGTGCAATTATTGATATGAAGGAAGGAAATATTAGATTCCAATTTCCCTTGAAGAAGAGTATGGAACACTTCCCTAGAAAGAAAATAAAATTACCATATGAATCTAACATGAGAGCCACTTATGGATTGCCTACCAAAGATGGCAATACCTAGATCTATCCTTGCTTTTATGCCTAGCTAGGGGCGTTAAACGATAGCGCTTGTTGGGAGGCAACCCAATTTTATTTGTGTTTTTTGTTTTTGCTCTTGTTTAGGAATAAATAATCCATCTACATTCTGTTTGGATGTGGTTTTATCTTTTAATTAGTGTTTGTGCCAAGTAGAACCTATAGGATAACCTACGATGATAGTTGACTTGATTCTGCTGAAAAACAGAAACTTTGCGCGCACGAATATAATTTTGTTAAATCACAGGAACGTGATTTGTTGATTCTTTTTTCTGCTATTCAATAAATAAATTGTTCAGGACTTCCTATTTTGGTAGAGAGTTCCAGAAGTTTGCGTTAGTTACAGATTGCTACAGACTGTTCTGTTTTTGACAGATTCTGTTTTGCGGGTGTTGTTTGCTTATTTTGATGAATCTATGGCTAGTAAAATAGTTTATAATACATAGAGAAGTTGGAATACAGTAGGTTTAACACCAATACAAATAAAGAATGAGTTCATTACAGTACCTTAAGTAGTTCTTTATTTTCTTTCTCTAACGGAGCTCACGAGATTTCTGTTGAGTTTTGTGTTGTGAAGTTTTCAAGTTTTGGGTGAATTCTTTTGATGGATTATGAAACAAGGAGTGGCAAGAGCCTAAGCTTGGGGATGCCCATGGCACCCCCAAGATAATCCAAGGACACCAAAAAGTCAAAGCTTGGGAATGCCCCGGAAGGCATCCCCTCTTTCGTCCACTTCCATCGGTAATTTACTTGGAGCTATATTTTTATTCACCACATGATATGTGTTTTGCTTGGAGCGTCTTGTATTATTTGTGACTTTTATTGTTAGTTTACCACAATCATCCTTGCTGTAAACACCTTTTGAGAGAGCCATACATGAATTGGAATTTGTTAGAATACTCTACATGCTTCACTTATATCTTTTGAGCTTGATAGTTTTGCTCATAGTGCTTCACTTATATCTTTCGAGCGTGATAATTTTTGCTCCAGTGCTTCACTTAGATCTTTTAGAGCATGGTGGTGGATTTGTTTTAAAGAAACTATTGATCTCTCATGCTTCACTTAGATTATTTTGAGAGTCATTAATAGCATGGTAATTCGCTTAATGTTAATATACTTGGTGTTCAAGATATGTGAAACTTTCTTTTGAGTGTGTTGAATACTAAGATAAGTTTGATGCTTGATAATTGTTTTGAGATATGAAGATGGTGATATTAGAGTCATGCTAGTTAAGTAGTTGTGAATTCAAAGAATACTTGTGTTGAAGTTTGTGATTCCCGTAGCATGCACGTATGGTGAACCGTTATGTGATGAACTCGGAGCATGATTTATTTATTTATTGTCTTCCTTATGAGTGGTGGTCGGGAACGAGCGATGGTCTTTTCCTACCAATCTATCCCCCTAGGAGCATGCGCGTAATACTTTGCTTTGATAACTTCTAGATTTTTGCAACAAGTATATGAGTTCTTTATGATTAATTTTGAGTCCATGGATTATACGCACTTTTTCCCATCCTTCCACCTTTGCTAGCCTCTCTAATACCATGCACTTTTCGCTGGTATCATACACCCACCATATACCTTCCTCAAAACAGCCACCATACCTACCTATCATGGCATTTCCATAGCCATTCCGAGATATATTGTCATGCAACTTTCCACCGTTCCGTTTATTATGACACGCTCCATTATTGTCATATTGCTAGCATGATCATGTAGTTGACATCGTATTTGTGGCAAGGCCACCATTCATAATTCTTTCATACATGTCACTCATGATTCATTGCATATCCCGGTACACCGCCGGAGGCATTCATATAGAGTCATACTTTGTTCTAAGTATCGAGTTGTAATTGTTGAGTTGTAAGAAAAATAAAAGTGTGATGATCATCATTATTAGAGCATTGTCCCAAGTGAGGAAAGGATGATGGAGACTATGATTCCCCCATAAGTCGGGATGAGACTCCGGACGAAAAGAAAAAAAAAAGAGGCCAAAAAAAGGAAGAGAAAGGCCCAAATAAAAAAATGAGAGAAAAAGAGAGAAGGGACAATGGTACTATCCTTTTACCACACTTGTGCTTCAAAGTAGCACCAAGATCTTCATGATAGAGAGTCTCTCATTTTGTCACTTTCATATAGTAGTGGGAATTTTTCATTATAGAACTTGGCTTGTATATTCCAATGATGGGCTTCCTCAAAATGCCCTAGGTCTTCGTGAGCAAGCGAGTTGGATGCACACCCACTTAGTTTCTTTTGTAGAGCTTTCATATACTTATAGCTCTAGTGCATCCATTGCATGACAATCCCTACTTACTCACATTGATATCTATTGATGGGAATCTCCATAGCCCGTTGATACGCCTAGTTGATGTGAGACTATCTTCCCTCCTTTTGTCTTCTCCACAACCACCATTCTATTCCACATATAGTGCTATATCCATGGCTCACGCTCATGTATTGCGTGAAGATTGAAAAAGTTTTGAGAATGTCATAAGTATGAAACAATTGCTTGGCTTGTCACTGGGGTTGTGCATGATTTAAATATTTTGTGTGGGGAAGATGGAGCATAGCCAGACTATATGATTTTGTAGGGATAACTTTCTTTGGCCATGTTATTTTGAGAAGACATGATTGCTTTGATTAGTATGCTTGAAGTATTATTATTTTTATGTCAATATGAACTTTTGTCTTGAATCTTTCGGATCTGAATATTCATATCGCAATTAAGAAGATTTACATTGAAATTATGCCAAAGTATCACTCCGCATGAAAAATTCTTTTTTTATCATTTACCTACTCGAGGAAGAGCAGGAATTAAGCTTGGGGATGCCTGATACGTCTCCAACGTATCTATAATTTTTTATTGATCCATGCTACTTTATCTACTGTTTTGGACTATATTGGGCTTTATTTTTCACTTTTATATTATTTTTGGGACTAACCTATTAACCGGAGGCCCAGCCCAGAATTGCTATTTTTTGCCTATTTCAGTGTTTCGAAGAAACGGAATATCAAACGGAGTCCAAACGGAATAAAACCTTCGGGAACGTGATTCTCTCACCGAACGTGATCTAGGAGACTTGGACCCTACTCCAAGAAGTGCCAGAGGCGATCACGAGGGTGGAGGGCGCCCCCTGGGCGCGCCCCCTACCTCGTGGGTGAAGGAAATATACCCTAGAGGCAATAATAAAGTTATTATTTATTTCCTCATATCATGATAAATGTTTATCATTCATGACTAGAATTGTATTAACCGGAAACATGATACATGTGTGAATACATAGACAAACATAGTGTCACTAGTATGCCTCTACTTGAACTAGCTCATTGATCAAAGATGGTTATGTTTCCTAACCATAGGCATGTGTTGTCATTTGATTAATGGGATCACATCATTAGGAGAATGATGTGATTGACTTGACCCATTCCGTTCGCTTAGCACTTGATCGTTTAGTATGTTGCTATTGCTTTCTTCATGACTTATACAAAGTTCCTGCAACTATGAGATTGTGCAACTCCCGTTTACCGGAGTAACACTTTGTGTGCTACCAAACGTCACAACGTAACTGGGTGATTATAAAGGTGCTCTACAGGTGTCTCCGAAGGTACATGTTGAGTTGGCATAATTCGAGATTAGGTTTTGTCACTCCGATTGTAGGAGAGGTATCTCTGGGCCCTCTCGGTAATACTCATCACCTAAGCCTTGAAAGCATTGTAACTAATGAGTTAGTTATGAGATGATGTATTACGGAACGAGTAAAGAGACTTGCCAGTAACGAGATTGAACTAGGTATTGGATACCGACGATCGAATCTCGGGCAAGTAACATACCGATGACAAAGGGAACAACGTATGTTGTTATGCGGTTTGACCGATAAAGATCTTCGTAGAATATGTGGGAACCAATGTGAACATCCAGGTTCCGCTATTGGTTATTGACCGAGAATAGTTCTAGGTCATGTCTACATAGTTCTCGAACCCGTAGGGTCCGCACGCTTAACGTTACGATGACAATTTTATTATGAGTTTATAAGTTTTGATGTACCGAAGGTTATTCGGAGTCCCGGATGTGATCACGTACATGACGAGGAGTCTCGAAATGGTCGAGACATAAAGATTGATATATTGAATGACTATATTCGGATACCGGAAGTGTTCTGGGTGTTTTCGGAGAAAAACCGGAGTACCGGAGGGTTACCGGACCCCCCCCCCCAGGAAGTAATGGGCCTTCATGGGCCCTATTGGAGAAAGAGAGGGGCCGGCCAGGGCAAGTGGCGCGCCCCCTCCCCTTGAGTCCGAATAGGACAAGGAAAGGGGGGCGGCGCCCCCCTTGCCTTCCCCCTCTCCCACTCCTTCCTTCCCCCTCCTTCTTGGAATAGGAAAGGGAGAGGGGAAACCTACTTGGAGTAGGTTTCCCCCTCCTAGGGCGCGCCTCCCCTTAGGCCGGCCCCCTCCTCCTCTCCCCCTTTATATACGGGGGCGGGGGGCACCCCATAGACACACAAGTTGATCTACGGATCATTCCTTAGTCGTGTGCGGTGCCCCCCTCCACCATAATCCACCTCGGTCATATCGTCGCGGAGTTTAGGAGAAGCCCTGCGCCGGTAGAACATCATCATCGTCGCCACGCTGTCGTGCTGACGAAACTCATCCCCGACGCTTTGCTGGATTGGAGCCCGGGGGACGTCATCGAGCTGAACGTGTGCTGAACACGGAGGTGCCGTACGTTCGGTGCTTGGATCGGTCGATTCGTGAAGACGTACGACTACATCAACCGCGTTGTCATAACGCTTCCGCTTACGGTCTACGAGGGTACGTGGACGAACACTCTCCCCTCTCGTTGCTATGCCATCACCATGTTCTTGCGTGTGCGTAGGAAATTTTTTGAAATTACTACGTTACCCAATAGTGGTATCCGAGCCTAGGTTTTATGCGTTGATGTTATATGCACGAGTAGAACACAAGTGAGTTGTGGGCGATACAAGTCATATTGCTTACCAGCATGTCATACTTTGGTTCGGCGGTATTGTTGGATGAAGCGGCCCGGACCGACATTACACGTACGCTTACGCGAGACTGGTTTTACCGCCGTGCTTTGCACACAGGTGACTAGCGGGTGTCAGTTTCTCCAACTTTAGTTGAACCGAGTATGGCTACGCCCGGTCCTTGCGAAGGTTAAAACAACACCAACTTGACGAACTATCGTTGTGGTTTTGATGCGTAGGTAAGAACGGTTCTTGCTCAGCCCGTAGCAGCCACGTAAAACTTGCAACAACAAAGTAGAGGACGTCTAACTTGTTTTTGCAGGGCATGTTGTGATGTGATATGGCCAAGACGTGATGCTATATTTTATTGTATGAGATGATCATGTTTTGTAACCAAAGTTATCGGCAACTGGCAGGAGCCATATGGTTGTCGCTTTATTGTATGAAATGCAAACGCCCTGTAATTGCTTTACTTTATCACTAAGCGGTAGCGATAGTCGTAGAAGCAATAGATGGCATAAACGACAACGATGCTACAATGGAGATCAAGGTGTCGCGCCGGTGACGATGGTGATCACGACGGTGCTTCAGAGATGGAGATCACAAGCGCAAGATGATGATGGCCATATCATATCACTTATATTGATTGCATGTGATGTTTATCCTTATGCATCTTATCTTGCTTTGATTGACGGTAGCATTTTAAGATGATCTCTCACTAAAAATTATCAAGAAGTGTTCTCCCTGAGTATGCACCATTGCCAAAGTTCGCCGTGCCCAGACACCACATGATGATCGGGTGTGATAAGCTCTACGTCCATCTACAATGGATGCAAGCCAGTTTTGCACACGCGGAATACTCAGGTTAAACTTGACGAGCCTAGCATATGCAGATATGGCCTCGGAACACGGAGACCGAAAGGTCGAGCGTGAATCATATAGTAGATATGATCAACATAGTGATGTTCACCATTGAAAACTACTCCATCTCACGTGATGATCGGTTATGGTTTAGTTGATTTGGATCACGTAATCACTTAGATGACTAGAGAGATGTCTGTCTAAGTGGGAGTTCTTAAGTAATATGATTAATTGAACTTAAATTTATCATGAACTTAGTACCTGATAGTATTTTGCTTGTCTATGTTTGTTTGTAGATAGATGGCTCGTGTTGTTGTTCCGTTGAATTTTAATGCGTTCCTTGAGAAAGCAAAGTTGAAAGATGATGGTAGCAATTACACGGACTGGGTCCGTAACCTGAGGATTATCCTCATTGCTGCACAGAAAAGTTACGTCCTGGAAGCACCGCTGGGTGCCAGGCCTGCTGCTGATGCAACTGACGATGTTAAGAACGTCTGGCAGAGCAAAGCTGATGACTACTCTATAGTTCAGTGTGCCATGCTTTACGGCTTAGAACCGGGTCTTCAACGACGTTTTGAACGTCATGGAGCATATGAGATGTTCCAGGAGTTGAAGTTAATATTTCAAGCAAATGCCCGGATTGAGAGATATGAAGTCTCCAATAAGTTCTACAGCTGCAAGATGGAGGAGAATAGTTCTGTTAGTGAGCATATACTCAAAATGTCTGGGTATAATAATCACTTGATTCAACTGGGAGTTAATCTTCCGGATGATAGCGTCATTGACAGAATTCTCCAATCACTGCCACCAAGCTACAAGAGCTTTGTGATGAACTATAATATGCAAGGGATGAACAAGACTATTCCCGAGCTCTTTGCAATGCTAAAAGCTGCGGAGGTAGAAATCAAGAAGGAGCATCAAGTGTTGATGGTCAACAAGACCACTAGTTTCAAGAAAAAGGGCAAAGGGAAGAAGAAGGGGAACTTCAAGAAGAACAGCAAGCAAGTTGCTGCTCAAGAGAAGAAACCCAAGTCTGGACCTAAGCCTGAAACTGAGTGCTTCTACTGCAAGCAGACTGGTCACTGGAAGCGGAACTGCCCCAAGTATTTGGCGGATAAGAAGGATGGCAAAGTGAACAAAGGTATATGTGATATACATGTTATTGATGTGTACCTAACTAGAGCTCGTAGTAGCACCTGGGTATTTGATACTGGTTCTGTTGCTAATATTTGCAACTCGAAACAGGGACTACGGAATAAGCGAGCACTGGCCAAGGACGAGGTGACGATGCGCGTGGGAAACGGTTCCAAAGTCGATGTGATCGCGGTCGGCACACTACCTCTACATCTACCTTCGGGATTAGTTTTAGACCTGAATAATTGTTATTTGGTGCCAGCGTTGAGCATGAACATTATATCTGGATCTTGTTTGATGCGAGACGGTTATTCATTTAAATTAGAGAATAATGGTTGTTCTATTTATATGAGTAATATCTTTTATGGTCATGCACCCTTGAAGAGTGGTCTATTTTTATTGAATCTCGATAGTAGTGATACACATATTCATAATGTTGAAGCCAAAAGATGCAGAGTTGATAATGATAGTGCAACTTATTTGTGGCACTGCCGTTTAGGTCATATCGATGTAAAGCGCATGAAGAAACTCCATACTGATGGACTTTTGGAATCACTTGATTATGAATCACTCGGTACTTGCGAACCGTGCCTCGTGGGCAAGATGACTAAAACACCATTCTCTGGTATTATGGAGAGAGCAACAGATTTGTTGGAAATCATACATACAGATGTATGTGGTCCGATGAATGTTGAGGCTCGTGGCGGATATCGTTATTTTCTCACCTTCACAGATGATTTGAGCAGATATGGGTATATCTACTTAATGAAGCACAAGTCTGAAACATTTGAAAAGTTCAAAGAATTTCAGAGTGAAGTGGAAAATCATCGTAACAAGAAAATAAAGTTTCTACGATCTGATCGTGGAGGAGAATATTTGAGTTACGAGTTTGGTTTACATTTGAAACAATGCGGAATAGTTTCGCAACTCACGCCACCTGGAACACCACAAAGAAATGGTGTGTCCGAACGTCGTAATCGTACTTTACTAGATATGGTACGATCCATGATGTCTCTTACTGATTTACCGCTATCGTTTTGGGGTTATGCTTTAGAGATGGCTGCATTCACATTGAATAGGGCACCATCTAAATCTGTTAAGATGACACCTTATGAACTGTGGTTTGGCAAGAAACCAAAGTTGTCGTTTCTTAAAGTTTGGGGCTGCGATGCTTATGTAAAGAAACTTCAACCAGATAAGCTCGAACCCAAATCGGAGAAATGTGTCTTCATAGGATACCCAAAAGTGACTGTTGGGTACACCTTCTATCACAGATCCGAAGGCAAAACATTCGTTGCTAAGAATGGATCCTTTCTACAGAAGGAGTTTCTCTCGAAAGAAGTGAGTGGGAGGAAAGTAGAACTTGATGAGGTAACTATACCTGCTCCCTTATTGGAAAGTAGTACATCACAGAAATCAGTTCCTGTGACAAATACACCAATTAGTGAGGAAGCTAATGATATTGATCATGAAACTTCAGATCAAGTATCTACTGAACCTCGTAGGTCCACCAGAGTAAGATCCGCACCAGAGTGGAACGGTAATCCCGTTCTGGAAGTCATGTTACTTGACCATGGCGAACCTACGAACTATGAGGAAGCAATGATGAGCCCAGATTCCACAAAATGGCTAGAAGCCATGAAATCTGAGATGGGATCCATGTATGAGAACAAAGTATGGACTTTGGTTGACTTGCCCAATGATCGGCAAGCCATTTAGAATAAATGGATCTTAAGAAGAAGACTGACGCTGACGGTAATGTAACTGTCTATAAAGCTCGACTTGTTGCAAAAGGTTTTCGACAAGTTCAAGGGGTTGACTACGATGAGACTTTCTCACCTGTAGCGATGCTTAAGTCTGTCCGAATCATGTTAGCGATTGCCGCATTTTATGATTATGAAATTTGGCAGATGGATGTCAAAACTGCATTCCTGAATGGATTTCTGGAAGAAGAGTTGTATATGATGCAACCGGAAGGTTTTATCGATCCTAAAGGAGCTAACAAAGTGTGCAAGCTCCAGCGATCAATTTATGGTCTGGTGCAAGCCTCTCGGAGTTGGGATAAACGCTTTGATAGTGTAATCAAAGCATATGGTTTTATACAGACTTTTGGAGAAGCCTGTATTTACAAAAAAGTGAGTGGGAGCTCTGTAGCATTTCTAATATTATATGTGGATGACATATTGTTGATTGGAAATGATATAGAATTTCTGGATAGCATAAAAGGATACTTGAATAAAAGTTTTTCAATGAATGACCTCGGTGAAGCTGCTTACATATTGGGCATTAAGATCTATAGAGATAGATCAAGACACTTGATTGGACTTTCACAAAGCACGTACCTTGATAAAGTATTGAAAAAGTTCAATATGGACCAGGCGAAGAAAGGGTTCTTGCCTGTATTACAAGGTATAAAGTTGAGTCAGACTCAATGCCCGACCACTGCAGAAGATAGAGAGAAAATGAAAGGTGTTCCCTATGCTTCAGCCATAGGCTCTATCATGTATGCAATGCTGTGTACCAGACCTGACGTGTGCCTTGCTATTAGTTTAGCAGGGAGGTACCAAAGTAATCCAGGAGTGGATCACTGGACAGCGGTCAAGAACATCCTGAAATACCTGAAAAGGACTAAGGATATGTTTCTCGTATATGGAGGTGACAAAGAGCTAGTCGTAAATGGTTACGTCGATGCAAGCTTTGACACTGATCCGGACGATTCTAAATCGCAAACCGGATACGTGTTTTTATTAAACAGTGGAGTTGTAAGTTGGTGCAGTTCTAAACAAAGCGTCGTGGCGGGATCTACATGTGAAGCGAAGTACATAGCTGCTTCGGAAGCAGCGAATGAAGGAGTCTGGATGAAGGAGTTCATTTCCGATCTAGGTGTTATACCTAGTGCATCGGGACCAATGAAGATCTTCTGTGACAATACTGGTGCAATTGCCTTGGCAAAGGAATCCAGGTTTCACAAGAGGACCAAACACATCAAGAGACGCTTCAATTCCATTCGGGACCAAGTCCAAGTGGGAGACATAGAGATTTGCAAGATACATACGGATCTGAATGTTGCAGACCCGTTGACTAAGCCTCTCTCACGAGCAAAACATGATCAGCACCAAGACTCCATGGGTGTTAGAATCATTACTATGTAATCTAGATTATTGACTCTAGTGCAAGTGGGAGACTGAAGGAAATATGCCCTAGAGGCAATAATAAAGTTATTATTTATTTCCTCATATCATGATAAATTTTTATTATTCATGACTAGAATTGTATTAACCGGAAACATGATACATGTGTGAATACATAGACAAACATAGTGTCACTAGTATGCCTCTACTTGAACTAGCTCATTGATCAAAGATGGTTATGTTTCCTAACCATAGGCATGTGTTGTCATTTGATTAATGGGATCACATCATTAGGAGAATGATGTGATTGACTTGACCCATTCCGTTAGCTTAGCACTTGATCGTTTAGTATGTTGCTATTGCTTTCTTCATGGCTTATACAAAGTTCCTGCAACTATGAGATTGTGCAACTCCCGTTTACCGAAGGAACACTTTGTGTGCTACCAAACGTCACAACGTAACTGGGTGATTATAAAGGTGCTCTACAGGTGTCTCCGAAGGTACATGTTGAGTTGGCATAATTCGAGATTAGGTTTTGTCACTCCGATTGTAGGAGAGGTATCTCTGGGCCCTCTCGGTAATACTCATCACCTAAGCCTTGCAAGCATTGTAACTAATGAGTTAGTTATGAGATGATGTATTACGGAACGAGCAAAGAGACTTGCTAGTAACGAGATTGAACTAGGTATTGGATACCGACGATCGAATCTCGGGCAAGTAACATACCGATGACAAAGGGAACAACGTATGTTGTTATGCGGTTTGACCGATAAAGATCTTCGTAGAATATGTGGGAACCAATATGAACATCCAGGTTCCGCTATTGGTTATTGACCGAGAATAGTTCTAGGTCATGTCTACATAGTTCTCGAACCCGTAGGGTCCGCACGCTTAACGTTACGATGACAGTTTTATTATGAGTTTATAAGTTTTGATGTACCGAAGGTTGTTCGGAGTCCCAGATGTGATCACGGACATGACGAGGAGTCTCGAAATGGTCGAGACATAAAGATTGATATATTGAATGACTATATTCGGATACCGGAAGTGTTCCGGGTGTTTTCGGAGAAAAACCGAAGTACCGGAGGGTTACCGGAACCCCCCCCCCCCGGGAAGTAATGGGCCTTGATGGGCCCTATTGGAGAAAGAGAGGGGCCGGCTAGGGCAAGTGGCGCGCCCCCTCCCCTTGAGTCCGAATAGGACAAGGAAAGGGGGGCGGCGCCCCCCTTGCCTTCCCCCTCTCCCACTCCTTCCTTCCCCCTCCTTGGAATAGGAAAGGGAGGGGGGAAACCTACTTGGAGTAGGTTTCCCCCTCCTAGGGTGCGCCTCCCCTTAGGCCGGCCCCCTCCTCCTCTCCCCTTTATATACGGGGGCGGGGGGCACCCCATAGACACACAAGTTGATCTACGGATCGTTCCTTAGCCGTGTGCGGTGCACCCCTCCACCATAATCCACCTCGATCATATCGTCACGGAGTTTAGGAGAAGCCCTGCGCCGGTAGAACATCATCATCGTCACCACGCCGTCGTGCTGACGAAACTCATCCCCGACGCTTCGCTGGATTGGAGCCCGGGGGACGTCATCAAGCTGAACGTGTGCTGAACACGGAGGTGCCGTACGTTCGGTGCTTGGATCGGTCGATTCATGAAGACGTACCACTACATCAACCGTGTTGTCATAATGCTTCCGCTTACGGTCTACGAGGGTACGTGGACGAACACTCTCCCCTCTCGTTGCTATGCCATCACCATGTTCTTGCGTGTGCGTAGGAATTTTTTTAAAATTACTACGTTCCCCAACAGTGGGCCCCCCTGTTGCTCCATCGACGTACTCCTTCCTCCTATATATACCTACGTATCCCCAAACGATCAGAAAAGGAGCCAAAAACCTAATTCCACCGCCGCAACCTTCTGTATCCACGAGATCCCATCTCGGGGCCTGTTCCGGAGCTCCGCCGAAGGGGGCATCCACCATGGAGGGCTTCTACATCAACACCATAGCCCCTCCGATGAAGTGTGAGTAGTTTACTTCAGACCTTCGAGTCCATAGCTAGTATCTAGATGGCTTCTTCTCTCTTTTTGGATCTCAATACAATGTTCTCCCCCTCTCTCGTGGAGATCTATTCGATGTAATCTTCTTTTTGCGGTGTGTTTGTTGAGACCGATGAATTGTGGGTTTATGATCCAACTTATCTATGGAAAATATTTGAATCTTCTCTGAATTCTTTTATGTATGATTGAGTTATCTTTGCAAGTCTCTTCGAATTATTCTTTTTGGTTTGGCCAACTAGATTGGTAGTTCTTGCAATGGGAGAAGTGCTTTTGGGTTCAATCTTGCGGTGTTCTTACCCAGTGACAGAAAGGGTTGCAAGACACGTATTGTATTGTTGCCATCGAGGATAACAAGATGGGGTTTTTATCATATTGCATGAATTTATCCCTCTACATCATGTCATCTTGCTTAAGGCGTTACTCTGTTTTTAACTTAATACTCTAGATGCATGCTGGATAGCGGTTGATGAGTGGAGTAATAGTAGTAGATGCAGAATCATTTCGATCTACTTGTCTCGGACGTGATGCCTATATACATGATCATTGCCTAGATATACTCATAACTATGCTCAATTCTGTCAATTGCTCAACAGTAATTTGTTCACCCACCGTAGAATACTTATGCTCTTGAGAGAAGCCATTAGTGAAACCTAGGGCCCCCGGGTCTATTCTCATCATATCAATCTCTATCACTTTATTTACTTGCTTTGCTTTTACTTTGCTTTTTACTTTTTACTTTGCATCTATCTATCAAAAATACCAAAAATGTTATTTATCATCTCTATCAGATCTCACTCTCGTAAGTGACCGTGAAGGGATTGACAACCCCTAATCGCGTTGGTTGCGAGTAGCTATCGTTTTTGTAGGTTCAAGGGACTTGTGCATGGTTTCCTACTAGATTGATATCTTGGTTCTCAAAAACTGAGGAAGATACTTACGCTACTTTGCTGCATCATCCTCTCCTCTTCGGGGAAATCCAACGCTGTGCTCAAGAGGTAGCATGAACCTATTTGGGCCTCGCCTTGCAGCGTGAAATGAATCACTCACGCATCTGGAGCCCATTCAGTTATCAAATGAATCAGATGAGTTTCGATAGAACTTACATCAAAATGGCAGGTTTTTTGTCAAGTCTTGTCAAGTCCTTGTACGATGTGATTTCCATATAGCAATGTTCCAATTAATAACAAAAAAATGGAAGCTCAAAATTACCTCTAGTTTCTAAACAGGGGTGTGATCTTAACTGGAGATAACCTGGCAAGCTGCAATCGACAAGGTAGCAAGACATATGTCTTATGTCAATATGACGAGTGTATTAAACACCTATTTCAAGTAGTCTCAAATCTTTACACCCCCCCTCCCTCCAGCACATACACGTAGTGCACGTTGGTTGCAGAGTATTGACAAACTATTATTTTCTGCACATATTCTTGCGGGGCGGCAACCTTATGTTGGGCTTTGTGGCTTATAAGCAATGATGTGATTTTTTAACAATAAATATGTTTCATCTCATGTGTAGGTTATTCATGCATGTCTGTCATGGCTCCGTAATTGATCTATCCTGTAAAGACCGGAGGATAGAGACCTTTTGATGATGGTGTCTTTTCGGCTAGAGCATACGGCCAGCGAGATTTTCTGGTTTAATATATCGGTACACAACAAACACCATCATATTTGCAGCATATGAAAAGACAATGTTTCAATGTTCGCAAAAAGTCAGAACTTTTCGTGCTAATTAATCTTCATTGTTAACCTGTCGCAGTCGTGTGGGTGACGATGTCCCCAGAGGGCTAAGCTATACAAAGATCTGATCTCCTTATTTCTTATTTAGATATATTTTGTTAGGGATGTACAACGCTGAAGTTGACTGAAATAAAGATTAAACTACAATGTCTAATATCGTTTGGAGGAAATTTTTGTAATAAATCTCTATGACATGACTTCGCCGGAGGCAGGGGCATGATGCACGTGCGACTGCCGCAGGAGGAAAGTGTTGCATAAAGAAGATGACTGGGAGGAGGAAAATGGCGTAGGTTGAAGATGCATTTTTTTTGGAAAGAAGGTTGAAACCTCAAGCCTCTGCATAAATGATTTACATTCTATTATACTATTTACAAAGTCTGACAAAATGAAATAACTCAAAGCCATCCTTTTAGGGATGTGTCCTAGCTTTGTACCAGCAAGCATCATCTAATTCAGTGGCCTTACCAAGCCGCCTAATGATGAGTCAAGAGCACCAACAGGTCTACCAGACACTCAACGCGCATTGCATGTGCATTCTAGAATTCATCACTGCTATGCTTCATCGTCCCATCTTCAAGAATGATCAACACATTGACCTTGCCAGACCTCTCTGGCATCGACGTTGTCATGACACTAGGCAACGTCACCATCCTGCACGCGCCCATAAACACACATCAATCATTGAGACCCCACTGTCCCACACCGCCGAGACAAACCACTGTCCAGGCGGTAGATGCAACATCACTCCACGTCTTGGCTCCTCGAGCCAACACCTACTCCAAAATGATGCCTACATTTTTTTGAAGAAGGGAATATATTAATATTATGAAGATACTAATTACACCCAATCTCTGCACCTACAAGATGTCGCAAAGACATCCTGGATGCACACAACCAAAGGAAAAAAAACAAAGGTTCTGCCACCGTGATCGACTCCTCTCAGCAGCCGCACACAGACCATCACCAAATACAACACCCAGAAAACATAAAAGATCTCCAAAAGCAACACCTCCAATAAGAAAATAGTGCACAAGCATCATCGTTGCCCGGCCCAAGATCTTAGGTTTTCACCTTGGAGAAGTCCGAGATCTCAAAACAATTCATTCAGCAAGGCAATTGCCAGACACAACCAATGAAGGCCGGGCCTTAAGTTTTCACCCTGAAAGTCCCGGCTCGGCACCCGAGGAGCGCCACCAAAAATGAATTCCTCCAGTGTTGCCGCCCCCACTTGACACCAAAAGCGTCGTCTTCGTCCGATCCAGGAGATCCAGATCTAGGGTTTCCCACTGAATAGTCTGAGCGAGGTAATGCTGACTGCAACGAAGATGCCTCGACAAGGAAACAACGTTAAAGCCGTCGCCATCATCTATCATGACTGAACCGACACGGTTTTTTACCGTAATCGCAACAACCCGATCCCACAGCTGACTGTATCTGCATGGAGCCGCGACATGAAGTACGCAGCGGCCGAAACATCGACAGAGGGCCTCCAGCCGCCCCTTACCGCCCCCTCCACGCGCTGCCAGCCGACCAAGAGCCACGCCGGGCATCAGATACGCGGTCCACCACCGCAAACATCACCAAGCAGGGCCGCCCACCAGAGCATGCACCCCGCTGACCATGGAGGCGTCGGCCACCACCGCACAACCTAGGGCTACCGTCCTGACTACCGCGCCCAACTCGCCACCAATGTCGGCGGCAGGGACCTTCTGAGATGGAGGCTGGCGGCGCTAGGGCTGGGACCCTGGTGTCTCCCTCGGAAC
>NC_041393.1:500188869-500216820 GCF_002162155.2 Triticum dicoccoides | reverse complement strand
GGGAGTTAGCATGAGGCGTTGTGTTTCAACCGTGGCCCAGAAAATCGGCTGATAGAAAAAGAGAACTATCGCAACCTAATTAAAATCTCCAGGAAAAGAAAAAGGCGCGAAGACTTGCCGAGGTCAACAGCAAAGCTTTTCCGGCGCCTCCAGTAAACAAGCTTTCCCGAACAAGGAGGAGAGGAGAGGACAGAGGAGAAAATCAGCGTCCCAAATTCCCAACGAGACAAACAAGAACCAATTAGATCGCCCAGGGATCGATGGAGCCCGATCCGTCCCAGTCGCCGACTGGGGGATCTTCCTCGCTCATCTTCCTGGGAACGGGCTGCTCCGGCGCGCTGCCCGACGCGCGGTGCCTCCTCAAGCCGTCAACGCCGCCCTGCGCCGTCTGCTCCATGGGCATCTCCCAACCGCCGGAGGGGAACCCCAACTACAGGTGCGCGCAGTACGGACACAGGCGACGACTTTCAGATAACTTCATATTCCAGATAGATAATTAGCATTTCACGTTTGCTGAAATGCAATTTCTCATGTTGTTCTAGATGTATTAGAAAAGTCGAACATACTTTACATGAATGGTCTAAGATATATTTAGATAACTTTGTGAGGGCACTTTGACAAGTAATTTTATCTGTGCTTATCTGACAAAATGCATATGCCTGTTTGCTATCAGGCTCAACACCTCTCTCTTGATAGACTATTGCCATGACGATGGAACCCACAAGTACATCCTAATCGACATCGGCAAGACATTCAGAGAACAAGTTCTCCGGTGGTTTGTCCACCACAAAGTTCCTTATGTTGACTCGGTGAGATATTCGACAGTGCATTCTTTTCTGGAAAGAAAGGATGCTCACCCTCTCAATTCTGTGCACTGCAGATCATTCTGACTCATGAGCATGCAGATGCTCTATTAGGCCTTGACGAAGTCTGGGTGGTACAACCAAGAAATGACCGAAACGATGTCGAGCAAATTCCTATCTTCCTCACGCAATTCACGATGGACAGGTTCATCTTCATCTTTAGCTTTCCCAGTGAACTGAAAAAAGAAACTCGGATTAGTCACCAGAACAAATCCTGTAATAACAGCAACCGTGAATTTACAGTATCACGAGAAGATTCCCCTACTTGGTGGAGCAGAAACCAGAGGATGGCGATGAAGATGCCCAAGTCGCAAAAATCGACTGGAAGATAATTGAGGATGATGTCGACAAACCCTTTGTAGCGTCAGGGCTACAGTGTGTGCCGTTGCCGGTAACAACCAGCGCTGTTGAGCGTTACTTTGATCTTGTTACATGTTTGCCTCCTGGAGTGCTTACTTACCTTGCTATTCTGTGTTCAGGTAATGCACGGAGAGGGGTATATTTGTTTAGGCTTCTTATTTGGGAGGAGAGCTAGAGTTGCATATTTATCTGATGTCTCAAGATTTCTACCTAAAACCAAGCATGGTAAAAAGGAAATATTGGTCCATAATTCGTTATTCAGATAATTAGAATGCTTGTTGTGGATCACAGATGGGAGGGTTGTTAATCAATACAGCATGACGTTTTTCACTGACATATGTTTAAGGGGTAGTTGTAATGAAACAGAAAGATGTTATTAATCTGTTAAACAGCATCCAAAATTCTCGACATTGTTTATGATGTCCTTGATAATCTAGCAGGTTAAGTATCTAATGTTGTTGCTAAAACTGTATATCAAATCCTATATGTGGGGCACCGAAAATCATAAAAGTGTACACGTTAACTTCAGTGATTTCATCTGATCAAATTCAATGGTAGTAACACTTTTCAGTATGTTTCTTGGAGACCAGAGTCTTAGTACGTGTCAGTTATCAAATAATAGTATTAACAAGGTTGCAAATCATAATTTCACATGGTAAAACATCTAATAGCTATTTTTTTAGTTGGACTTTCTTGTTTCCTGCATATTATACTGCTCCATGTTACCGAGTGGAATATAATGCTGAATTGCTGATGTTGAGTCTTCGCCTCTAGCTATTTCAAAATCTGGTGCTGGACAAGTTGATCTACTTATACTAGAAGCAAACTCTTTGCATGGAGTCGTAAGCCCACCCCTCATTGCCTGTCAGAGAATACAAATTGATGATTATTTGATATGACTAAATTCCAAATGCTGTCAAATATGTTGATACTCTGACACAGACTTCATGTTCTGAACAGGGAGATTCTTTCAGCACCCATTTAACTCTGAGTGAGGTTATTTTTCAAGGACTTCCTAATATTTTGTCTTGAAGTTTTTTTCATCAGATTTGCTTAGCAAACTGTGAAGTGTTCCTTGTATAGGATAATGCTATTTGCTTCAACATGAAATCAATATCCTATTATTTTGCAGAGTCTTGATGCTATCAAGAGGATCCATCCTAAAAGAGCTCTGTTGATTGGAATGAGGCATTTTTTGGGGCATCAGAGAGAAAACCAGATGTTGGCAGAATGGTCTATCAGGTACGTCCGTGTGTAGCTGCTGAAATAGTTACATTCTTCCTGTATTTTCTCTAAGCCTAAAGGACCTGTCTCATGTGTAAGCTTGTATGATTATAGAGAAGGAATACCGACACAACTGGCTCATGACGGCCTGCGAGTCTTCATTGACTTGTAATAAGGTATGCAAGGTCGCTATGCAATACTCGAGGGCCTGACTAGTTGGTAACTTTGAACAATTTCAATCATGTCAATGCAGATTACAGCATCCATGTATCTTTTGCTGATTCAGCGAAGATCCGCCATAGCAGTAGTTTCAGCAGTTATTTTGTGATCTTTTATGTATTCAAAATATTTTAAGTTTGCTCATGTAGATTTTATATACACTATGTAGTATATTGTTCTATTATTCTCAAATAGGTGTCATTAACTGGAGGCCACACTGATGTCCTAAGCGACAAGTAAATAAAAGAGGGTGTATGTGGGGGAAATACCCTTTGGTTCCTGGGTGTATATGCACCTCATATAGGAAATAATAAAAAAAAAAGTCAAAAAAGTTTGGAAGTTTTTTGCAATGAACTTGACTTTCTTTTGCACTAGTATACAAATTTTCACGAATAGAAAACCAACGTTGACTTCAGGGAAAAATACAATTTAATTGCTATTACAGGTCACTATTCGCACTATTTTGACCGAATTTTCTATCTTTTTTTTTAAAGAAGTCAACGATATTTTTTATTTTTGTGGAATTTTTTTTACCAGTGCATTGGAATGTCAAGTTTATTTCAAAAGTACTTTCAGGATTTGTGACTTTTTATTTAATTACTAAATATAGTTTTCATATAGGGTGTATATACATCCTTAGACCAAAAGTTTCCCTCCGTGTATGTGGTAACAAATCCTCTGCGGCCGACGGCAGTGAGAACTTGCTCCCCTTGTGCCGGTCTCCGAAGTCCGTTGTTCCACCAGTAGGTGGCGACAAGCTACAGGATCGGACTACTCCAATGGTGGTGGCGACCGTTCTCTGGAAGGAGGATTAGTGCATCGAGGGGAGGCATGCTGTCGCGGGTAGAGCAGGACGGAAGGGATCGGCGGCAGGATCGCATGGCGGTGACAGGCCCTATGCGGTCACGTGCTGGTGCTATGGAGCTGTCTCGGCACCGTCGAGGCAGCATTAAGGTCGGGGTGCTGTGGTGCGTGTGGACTTCACGCCCCCAGGGGTGGGCCCAGTTCAATTCATGGGTATTCAGTTGAATAGCTACAATTTTTGCCAAAGAAATTTACATATATACCGTGTGTACCATGTATTATATCGGAAAGGCAATATGTACGCAGAATAGCAGGCTGCATACGCTTTCAGCCCAAGGGAATAGACAGCCTCTTTCCGTTTCTCTACCCTCCCGCTCAACATGGCCCAGTGGCCCAATTGTCTTTTATCTAGTAGTCGGTCAGTCCCAGCCCAAGTAAAAACTCTGTAGTCCTCTAAAAAAAAGTGAAAACTCTGTAGTGGACGTGGGGTCAATTGCACGATCGACCGATCACACGAACCTGCGCTTCAACACTCCCAGTTCTCATCGCTAGCACGCCGCACGGCCGCACGGCGACAGGGGCATCGGACGCAGTGGCGGGCGGGCAGCCGGGCACACGACGGTGCCGCACATACATCCGGCACATGGAGATAGAGTCCAGGCGTTGATCTCGTTCGTTAGTCAACACATCAATCTTTCCATTTACGTTTTATAAATTTTCTCCATCTAATGTGGTCACGTGGGTTAATTTTTTGATTGTTGTCTCCGATTCAATCTATGGAGGTGCTTCATAGTTGTTTGTTGGTCAAATTTATTTATTTATTTTGGAGACATGGTATTAGTAGTACCGGATGTGAATTTGTTTTGGATGAATTGACATTAATCATATCGATTGTACCCTCCATTTGTATCAGATGTCATCACTTTGATATGTCCTAAATAATTTGTCCTTCATATGTTGAGCAATTCCAAGTTATGATCCCAATTAAAAAAATCAAGTTATGATCACTTATATGAATCTGAGATATTATTCCCAATTCTATGTTTATTTTATACACTTCGGATAGCATGGTGCTATAATAATTTATACTTGCCGAAAATAAGAGGTTGCAAAAAATTTACAAATCTTCGAAATTTTGAATACACACTCCCAAGAATCCTGGGTCCGCCCCTGCACGCCCCAGACGCAAGGCGGCGACCCTGAGCAGGTGGGTGGTGGCGCAACATGCTTGGTCGGCGATCCGCAATGACTACAAGCGGTACAACAGATGGCTTGGGATGATGCAGCGGCAGCCCTGCGTGCAGCATGCCCAGTACACGATGCGTGATGACTGTGAGCGGTACGACGAAAGGCGCGGGATGATGTGGTGGCAGCGGCAGTGGCCCTGCGCGTGACAGATTTGGTGACCGGCGACGGCAAGGCAGTGTTCAGTAGGCATCGATGAGCATATAGCTCCCGCCGCAAGTATAGTCGGGCCACATCGGCACCTCCCCGTCAGCATCAAGCAAGGTGGCACCCGCTTCTCTCCATGAGGACATTGGGGCACTGGCCCCGGGGATGTGGTGGATGTCGTACGCCGGCTCATGCCAGTGTGGAATGGCTGCGGCCAGCTCTGCGCTACAACATGTGAGGCTGTCGGCGGGGAACGTCGATATCAGAGATTGCTGAGATCCCCTTTTAGATGTTCGGAGAGAGGGAGGCTTTGTTTATCCAGGTTCGTGCCATGGAGGTGTAACACCTACGTCTTGTGCGGTGTTCTTGTTGTTCTTTGGTTGTGTCTGTGTTTACAAATACGGTTTTTTTTCTTCTAAGTTTTAGTAAGTGAGTACACTAGAACCCAAGGTTGTTCTAGCGTTTTGCATTGCAGCCCCATTCTTAAATATAAAAATATTGCTGCCCCTTATCTTGGTTGATCCTCTTGAGACAACAGCAAACCACAGATCGTTACTTCAAAGATGCAAATGGTGAAACAAAATTTGAGAGTAAGCATTACATAATCTCCAAGATTTTTTCCCCCGCCAATTCTGAGGAAGAAATATTTCAAGAATTAATCAGAACTTTCAGAATTCGAAGACATAAATTGAAAGTCTTTTTTTTTGTGAATACACAAATTTGAAAGTCTTGAAGATTAGGAAATCAAAAACTTTCATCGTCATGCATTTCGAGCTCAACTTGTTTCGTACTACAAAGAAATCATAAGGTACTCCTACTTCGAGCTCTGTTCGTCCTGCTGGCTGGTCGGGTCGAGATGAGCGATGAGCGGATGAGGTTGTTGATTTAGGCGGCGGGTCTTGGTGGGCGTCGCGGCCGGTGTGCATGGCGGCGCAGGCCGATGGCAGCCGCCCCCCTCATGAAGCGCGGGTTGTAGTCGAAGATATCGTTGAAGGAGCAGGAGATGTGCTCGTTCTGATAGACGCAGCTATAGAACTCGATCAAGCGCTGCTCCCTGTACGCGGCATCGTCGGGGTAGTTGCGGTGGAGGGAGTCGCGGTCCATCATGGCCCTGTTGCACTCGGCGCGCGCGGCGACCTCGTCGGGGTGGCTGCGCAGTAGCGGCCGGATGGCGCGGACGAAGTAGCGGAGGGCCCACGCCTCGTCGCCCCGCCTGAGCGCGCGGACGAAGCGCTCGAACCTGACGACGAAGAGCGTGGCGGACGCGGAGGGCGTGGTGCTCTCCTTCCCGCTCATGAACGCCGTCACGTACTCGTCCGCCGCCTGCCAGCGGCCCTTGGCGAAGAGGTCGTGCAGGTGCGGCAGGTCCAGCTTGAGCCTCGCCTCCTTCTCCAGCGCGTAGGCCGCCTGGTGGAGCTTCCTCGACTTGAGGAAGGCCAACACGCGCCGCAGCACGATCCACTCCGACTGCCGGTCCATGGCCATCCTGATTCTCTTCTCTTCTCCAAATCCAAAGGACCGATCAAGAGAAGGAAGAAAGGGGCGGCCGGATGATATTGGTTCCACGATCCCTTGCTTGGTTTGTGCATCATTCATCTCTTCTCTTGTGCTTTTATTGATTCCATTGGGCTCGCCGATTCCGGCTCACAGTCCAAACCGCGTCCGCTGACAACTCGCACCATTAACGGACCACGTGTTGTTTTCACGGCTTAACGTAAAATCGGGCTGGTAAAAAAATATTATTACCCTGGTAGACACATAGCGTTGGCCCGGATCGGATCGATCAGCGTTGGCCCGGCCCACTTGTTTTATTTTGAGGGAGCCCGGCCCACTTGTTAAATACACAACACACTACAGGAACCTGTATTGTGAACCTTCTGGACGGTTCCTATCCGGTTTGGGTAACCTTCTAGAAGGTTCTGAACCAGTTATTCCCGTTCTGTTTCTTTACTAGGTTTTCCCTTTTAGTGCTTTTTTCCTTTTCTTCTTATTTTCTTTTCTTATGATTCTTTTTCCTTTTTCCATTTTTTAAATTCACAATTTTTTTTACAAACAATGGTCACAAATTAGAAAAAGTCTTTGCGTTTTCACAAAATGTTCATAAATTCCACAAAATGTTTCTGTTTTCAAAATAGTTGCTATTTAAAAAAATGTCCAGAAATTTCCAAAAACAATCGTAATATTCACTGTTTCAAAATGTTGAGGAATTTTCAAAACAAATTGTGTTTAAAAATAATCCAAATTTCAAAAAAGGTTTCCCATTTCAAAAATTTGTTCACGATTAAAAAAGTGTGTTTCAGAGAATATTCAGAATTTTAAAAGATGTTCACTGGTTCAAAAATTGTTTGGAATTTTTTTTTAAAAGTTGTATTTTGAAAAAAAATCAGTAATTTAAAAACAAATTTGCCTTTTCAAAGACATTCATTTAAAAAACTTCCAAAATAAGAAGACGCATCAAAAACAGGTTCATGATAGTAAACTTTTTTTACGTGAGCTAGGGACTTTATTCATAATTCAAAGTAAACGGGATACAAATGATTTCATGTACTTTCCCTTGCCATAAATGGCGACCGATTGCAAGAGATGATGCAACCTTTGCAAACATATGAGCTTCGAAATTGGATTCTTGAGGCTCAAAACGGAAACATACTTTTTGCCGCATTCCCCTCCGGAGCTAGCCATTTGCGCACACACTAAAGCGGTGCAGTAGTCAAAGAAGTTTGGCGGGGTGCATGAACAACGACAATGTCGAGGTCCTGCAGGTATCTCGTGATAAAACCCATCGTCGTTAGAGGTCTTTGAAGCTCGTTGTCATGAATTCACGTCCCCTAGCCCAACAGATCGACCAAAGGGCGACTAGAACCCGGGCTAGGTCATGCTTGTTCATGGAATCAAATAGCCAAAAGAGCCATACCCAGGCATCCTAAGATTGATTTGATATCACATTCTCCAAGATATCTTCATCTCCCTAAGCCCATACACATCTGGCCATGCGACACTTGAACAAAGAGTGTCACCATGTATCTTCTGCAGCATTACAAATAGAGCACACTGAGGAGGTAGCCATGTTTCTTTCAAACCTGGTTATGCCTATCAGAAGGGAAATATGGGCTATCCTCCAAACGAAGACACCAACCATTGATGGCACCTTTTTCTTTTCACAAACTAGTCTAGCCTTTCTTCTCTTCAGCTTGATTCAAATGACTTGGCCTATTCTCAAGCCAATACTCTCTCTGAGTTTTGATTCTAGTGATCATCCTACATGCGGGACAGACTGAAAAACACCTCTTTTATCATAACGACATGCCAAAATAACTCCTCGTACTCTTGAACTAAGTAGATTGTTCATGATAACATCAATGTGAGGAGCAATAAAATGTTCCAAGAGAATTTCCCGGTTCCATGTTCTGGTCGCTTCATCTATAATCTTGGAAGCTAAGTTGGGGGGATGTGAACAAGAACATATTGACCAAAGTTTGTAGTATCTAGGGAACCAATTACCATGCCAAATGCGTGTTTCTGTTCTAGTTCCAATCCGCTTAATCAGTCCCAAAGATAGGACCTCCATTCCTTCCCTTATGGATCTCCATACCTGCAAGGGGTTTGAGCCCATCGGTGCTTCTAACAGATCGTCAATATGGATTGTAATGTGTGTTAAGAACTCGAGCACTCAGCGAGCTGGGGTCCTGTGTAAGCCTCCAAGCTTTGTCGTGCCAAGAGCGCTAGGTTAAAAAGTTCAATGTCTCAGAATCCCATGTCGCCCATGAATTTTGGCTTGGACATAGTGAAACCCATGCCGGCTTCCTTTCTCCCCTTCGGCTTCCCCACCAAAATTTCTGAAGCAATCCATTGATATGCTTGCATAGACCATGGGGGAGCTAAAAACATGACATTGAATATGTGAGTATCGCCTGAGCACCTGATTTAATTAGCACGTCCTTCCCTCTTGATGATAAGATCTTTTCCATCCACCCCTGCACACGATTCCAAACCCTATCTTTCATATATCTAAAGCAGCCTTTTTGGATTTCCCCACATCTGTGGGACTACCTAGGTATTTTTCTGGCAATGATTCATTCTACACCTCCAAGATATTTTTGACATCACCCCTCAAGTTTCCTGAAACTCCTTTGCTAAAATATATAGATGATTTGTATTAGTTGGACTTGTTGGTTTTTATCTATTTTTCTACGTTCTTTTTCTGTGTTTTCTTTACTATTTCCTTCAGTTTCTTTCTTTCTTTTTTTCTTCGTTTTTATTTTTTATTTCTTGGTTCGGTGTTCTTTGCTTTCTTTGTATCTTTCTCAAATTTCATTTTTGCATCATTTTTTCCTCTTTGTATATTTTCGGTTCTCTTCGTATTCTTTGTTTCATTGTTGTTTTTCAATGTTTCCATTATTTTTGGTTTCTTTGGTTGTTCTTTTTCTTTATTTTTCTTTGATTTTCTTTGTTTCATTCTCGGGTTTCCTCATTTTCCTTTGTTTATTTGTCAGTTTTGATATTTTTCTTTTCTCTTTTCAAATATAATAGGAATATTTTTATGCATGTTTAACATTTTTCACCAGATAGAAAAGTGCTTTCTCAAGATAGAAAAGGCATAGCATGTGTTTCCACAAGAAACATATATGTGCTTTCCGTGAAGCACGACCTGGCTTCGATGAGTGAGAAAGTACGACATATGCATCCTGGAAAAAGGAGAAAGCACAGCATGTGCTTTCTGAAAAAGAAAAAATCACAACATGTGCTTCTGCAAAAACACATGTAATCCGTAAGAGGCACAACTGTATTTCCCTATATATGTGTTTAATTTTTTTAAATATATGATTGTTTTAAGTTTTTGATGTCTACTTTTTCCATAAACGTTGTACATTACTCGTACACATCAGAAACATTTTCCTATATATGTTCCACATTTTTCATACACATTATACATTTTTCAAATTCATATTTTGATCTCTACTTTTCTCATGCGCATTATGCATTTATTGTATACATTTGAAACATTATTTTATACACATCTAACCTTTTTTCAATACATGATTAACTGATTTTAAAATACATGTTTCGATGTCTTTTGTTTTTCATGCACATTGTACATTAGTTGTATACATCCGAAACATTAATTTTATACATGTTTATATTTTTTAAATACAAATGAGCATTGTTTTGAAATACATGTTTGATGTCTGCTTTTTTTTCATACAAGTTATAATTTTTTTGTATTCATCTAAAACATTACTTTTAGACATATTTAACATTTATTCAAACCACATGATTTTTAAGCACACGTTGTACATTTGTTTAATACGCGATGAAAATATTTTTAATATGTGATTTAACATTTTTTAAATACGATCAATACTTTTATATAACTAGTATTTTAAAAAAAACTATATATATACATATTAGAAAAAAGGGAAGGCACCTGCGCCGGCCGAATTTGATCCCACACTGCCGCGATCGAAGGTGACCAATCCAGCCATTGCAATGCGTATGTGTGCCTGGGACAATGAGCAATGCAAGTGGCTGAAGTAATTGTGCCCCACCTGACCCATGTATAAGCGTTCCTTCCTACTCTCTATAAGGGACAAAAAATTGATGCACCGGATCATCTACCTTTTGTCCCTTAAGGAAAATGTACAAAGGGAGAGGGACAAAATACAGATGTGAAGGAAATATGCCCTAGAGGCAATAATAAAGTTATTATTTTTTTTCCTTATATCATGATAAATATTTATTATTCATGCTAGAATTGTATTAACTGGAAACATAATACATGTGTGAATACATAGATAAACAGAGTGTCACTAGTATGCCTCTACTTGACTAGCTCGTTAATCAAAGATGATTGAGTTTCCTAGCCATAGACATGAGTTGTCATTTGATTAAGGAGATCACATCATTAGGAGAATGATGTGATTGACTTGACCCATCCCGTTAGCTTAGCACTTGATCGTTTAGTATGTTGCTATTACTTTCTTCATGACTTATACATGTTCCTATGACTATGAGATTATGCAACTCCCGTTTACCGGAGAAACACTTTGTGTGCTACCAAACGTCACAACGTAACTTGGTGATTATAAAGATGCTCTACAGGTGTCTCCGAAGGTACTTGTTGGGTTGGTGTATTTCGAGATTAGGATTTGTCACTCCGATTGTCGGAGAGGTATCTCTGGGCCTCTCGGTAATGCACATCACATAAGCCTTGCAAGCATTGCAACTAATGAGTTAGTTGTGAGATGATGTATTACGGAACGAGTAAAGAGACTTGCCGGTAACGAGATTGAACTAGGTATTGAGATACCGACGATCGAATCTCGGGCAAGTAACATACCGATGACAAAGGGAACAACGTATGTTGTTATGCGGTCTGACCGATAAAGATCTTTGTAGAATATGTGGGAGCCAATATGAGCATCCAGGTTCCGCTATTGGTTATTGATTGGAGACGTGTCTCGGTCATGTCTACATTGTTCTCGAACCCGTAGGGTCCGCACACTTAAGGTTTCGATGACAGTAATATTATGAGTTTATGAGTTTTGATGTACCGAAGGAGTTCGGAGTCCCAGATGAGATCGGGGACATGACGAGGAGTCTCGAAGTGGTCGAGACGTAAAGATCGATATATTGGACGACTATATTCGGACATCGGAAAGGTTCCAAGTGATTCGGATATTTTCGGGGGTACCGGGGAGTTACGGGAATACGAGGAAGAAGTAATGGGCCTCATGGGCCAAGTGGTGGAAGAGAGGAGGCAGGGCGCCCCCCCCCTAGCCCAAACTGAATTGGACTAGGGGGCCGGCCCCCCTTTCCTCTTTTTCCTCCCTCTCCTTCCTTCTCCTTCTCCTTCCCTTCCTTCCCCTCTCCTACTTGGACTAGGAAAGAGGGGGGAATCCTACTTGGAGTAGGATTGCCCCCCTTGGGCGCGCCTCCTCCCCTTGGCCGCCTCTCCCCCCTTGCTCCTTTATATACGGGGGCAGGGGGGCACCCCATAGACACAACAATTGATCCTTGAGATCTCTTAGCCGTGTGCGGTGCCCCCCTCCACCATAATCCTTGATAATATTGTAGCGGTGCTTAGGCGAAGCCCTGCGACGGTAGAACATCAAGATCGTCACCACGCCGTCGTGCTGACGAAACTCTTCCCCGACACTTTGCTGGATCGGTGTCCGGGGATCGTTATCGAGCTGAACGTGTGCTAGAACTCGGAGGTGTCGTAGTTTCGGTGCTTGATCGGTCGGGCCGTGAAGACGTACGACTACATCAACCGCGTTGTTATAACGCTTCCGCTTTCGGTCTACGAGGGTACGTGGACAACACTCTCCCCTCTCGTTGCTATGCATGTGACGCCCGAATACTTAAGCTACAGTAATCCCCTACTAATGATGCCATGTCATCATATTACTATTGCTAATTCTCGCTTGATCCAACTCTTAGTTCAAGCTGAAATTCAAACTAATTCTCGAGCATGCAAAATAAAAAGTTCAAAGTGTGGCAAATAATCCCTGGATATTTTTCATGTTGAAACCAACCTCTTTTGGTTTCCCAAAGTGCCCCTGGAATTTTATTTAGTGGTCCAGCAACTTATAAAATTGGCCTTTCCATTTTCTAAAAATGGTTAGACAACTCCTTTGGCCTCAAACATTTTGTGACTTCTAGAAACAAGTTGCTTGATTTAAGTGACAAGTGTCGTTTCTAACAAAGCTCATTTAGTTTTACCATTTAATAGAAAACAACAGCTAAAGTTGAAAACAGAAAATAAAATGTGAAAAAGGAGAAAGAAAAGAAGAGAAGTAAGAAGGAGAGAGGCAGCCCAACAGCCGGAGTTGGCCCAAGGCCCACCTAACTCCCTCTTAACCCTAGCCTCTCCCGATCCCCTCTCACTCCCCCTCGCCCTGGATCTGACGGCGCCCATCCCCGTCGCCCTGCACGATCCGCCCACTCCTCCCGCACGAACCCCCTCTCACTCCTCCCGCACGACCCCCCCACTCCTCCGGACTGAGACCACCGCTCCCTCTCGTTCCCCAGCATCGCCGCGCACCCCGCGCCCGATTCCTTGCTGCGCCGGAGAACCACCTCGCCGGCGCGCCCGCGCCCGAGGAACCGCCGTCCTCGCGCCACCGCCTCGCAGAAGCTCCTGCCATGGCCGCAGCCGCCTGGTTCCCCGCGTTCGTGCCGCGCCAAGCCGCCTCCTCGCCAGAGATGGACGGATCCCCGGAGGGCCCGTCGCGGATCCGGCCTCCCTCCGTCCCCTGATGTCCGCGCATGCCCATCTGCTCCGCCCGTCGTCGCCCCTGACCAACGGCCTCATCACCGACGACCTGCACCTCGTCGACCGCCTCTCAGACCCGCCACAGCCTTCCCCGAGCTCACGGACCTCCCCTGCCGCTCGATGTGAGGCTCCCCCTCGATCCCCTGCGCCCCCTTTCTGTTTCTCCGCCGCTAAAGTTCACCGCACTACCGCGTCGAGAGCTTGTTGGGCGCTCGTGTTCACCACCACCGGCCGCGCACACCCACGCCCGCGTCACCCGGCCGCGTGGCCCCCCCACACGCGCCGCCCGCGGCCGCCTCCCCACTGCCCCGCCTGGCAGGCTTCCTTGTCGCCGGTGGCCTCGCCTCGTGCCCCGGCGGCCTCGTCCCGCCCTGCGGGCGAGCGCCCGCTCGGGTGCGCCCGCACCCGGTAGCCCGCCCCGCTAAGGCCCCCATGGCCTATGACACTTGGGGCCCACGCCCAAAAATAAAATGAAAAAAGGATTAATTAAATAATAATTGTTAATCAATTAATTAATTAGTTAGTAAGTTAATTAGTTAACTTAAATAACCTGCTTAATAACCTAATCAACCAGATTAGTTAATCAAATGTTGTTTAGTAAAACATGTATCAATGACATGCGGGTCCCATGGGCCCCTCTTGACCAGTCAATGGTCCAGTCAAATGCTGACTGGACATTTGACCAGGGCCCCACCTGTTAGCCCCTTAGACACACTCTGGGTACACTTCCTGTGTACCCATAGCATCTAAATTCAAATTTAATTTCGAATTAAATTAAATCCAGAAATTAAAAAATCATTTTAAATCTTTTAAAATTAATATAAAATAAACCGTAGCTCGGATGAAAAAACTTTGTACATGAAGTTGCTCAGAACGACGAGACGAATCCGGATACGCAGCCCGTTTGTTCGCCACACATCCCTAACCTACCGAACTCGCAACTTTCCCCCTCTGGTTCAGTTGTCCGAAAACGCGAAACACCGGGATTACCTTCCCGGATGTTTCCCCCTTCGCCGGTATCACCTACTACCGCGTTAGGGCATACCTAGCACCGCGTATTACCTCGTTATGCTTTGTGATGCTTTGATTGCTCTGTTATTTATTGTGTTCCACCTCCGTTACTTCTTTCCGGTAGACCCCGAGACTGCCGACGACCTCCAGTTCGACTACGGTGTTGACGACACGTCCTTCTTGCCAGAGCAATCAGGCAAGCCCCCCCCTTTGATCACCAGACATCGCCTATTCTTCTCTATACTGTTTGCATTAGAGTAGTGTAGCATGTTACTGCCTTCAGTTAATCCTATACTGCTGCATAGCCTGTCCTTGCTACTACTGTTGTTACCTTTACCTGTTATCCTACTGCTTAGTATAGGATGCTAGTGTTCCATCAGTGGCCCTACACTCTTGTCCGTCTGCCATGCTATACTATTGGGCCGTGATCACTTCGGGAGGTGATTACGGGCATATACTAAATACTTTACACTATTACATTACCTGTGATACTGTTCGGAGATGGGGGTTGAAGGGGCAGGTGGTTCCACCTAGGTAGTGGTGGGCCTGGGTTTCCGACGGCCCCCGACTGTTACTTTGTGGCGGAGCGACAGGGCAGGTTGAGACCACCTAGGAGAAAGGTGGGCCTGGCCCTAGTCGACGTTCGCGGATACTTAACACGCTTAACGAGATCTTGGTATTTGATCTGAGTCTGGCCATTTGGTCTATACGCACTAACCAACTACGTGGGAAAGTTATGGGCACTCGACGTCGTGGTATCAGCCGAAGCCTTCGTGACGTCAGCGACTGAGCGCCGCGCGCCAGATTAGACCGCGCAACGTGACTTCCGTTGTACTGGAGGTTGCTAGGTCTGCTTCCGCCCGCCCACGCAACGTGCATGTGTGCTAAGGGCGATGGGCCCAGACCCATGTGCGCTTAGGTTTAGACCGGCGTGCTGACCTCTCTGTTGTGCCTAGGTGGGGTTGCGACGTGTTGATCTTCCGCGGCCGGGCATGAACCCGAAAAGTGTGTCCGGCCAAATGGGATCAAGCGTGTTGGGTTATGTGGTGCACCCCTGCAGGGAAGTTAATCTATTCGAATAGCCGTAATCTTCGGTAACAGGACAACTTGGAGTTGTACCTTGACCTTATGACAACTAGAATCGGATACTTAATAAAACACACCCTTTCAAGTGCCAGATACAACCCGGTGGTCGCTCTCTAACAGGGCAATGAGGGTAGGATCGCCGGGTAGGATTATGCTATGCTATGCTACTTGGAGGACTTCAGTCTACTCTCTTCTACATGCTGCAAGACGGGGGCTGCCAGAAGCGTAGTCTTCGACGGGATTAGCTATCCCCCTCTTATTCTGGCATTCTGCAGTTCAGTCCACCGATATGGCCCTTTACACATATACCCATGCATATGTAGTGTAGCTCCTTGCTTGCGAGTACTTTGGATGAGTACTCACGGTTGCTTTTCTCCCTCTTTTCCCCCCTTTCCATTCTACCTGGTTGTCGCAACCAGATGCTGGAGCCCAGGAGCCAGACGCCACCTTCGACGACGACTCCTACTACACCGGAGGTGCCTTCTACTATGTGCAACCTGCTAACGATGACCAGGAGTAGTTTAGCAGGATCCCAGACAGGAGGCCTGCGCCTCTTTCGATCTGTATCACAGTTTGTGCTAGCCATCTTAGTGCAACTTGTTTAACTTATGTCTGTACTCAGATATTGTTGCTTCCGCTGACTCGTCTATGATCGAGCACTTGTATTCGAGCCTTCGAGGCCCCTGGCTTGTATTATGATGCTTGTATGACTTATTTTATTTTAGAGTTGTGGTGTGATATCTTCCCGTGAGTCCCTGATCTTGATCGTACACGTTTGCGTGTATGATTAGTGTACGATTGAATCGGGGGCGTCATAATGCATCACCATGATCTTGCGTGTGCGTAGGAAAATTTTGAAATTACTACGTTCCCCAACAGTGGCATCCGAGCCTGGTTTTATGCATAGATGTCATATGCACGAGTAGAACACAAGTGAGTTGTGGGCGATATAAGTCATACTGCTTACCAACATGTCATACTTAGGTTCGGCGGTATTGTTGGATGAAGCGGCCCAGACCGACATTACGCGTACGCTTACGCGAGATTGGTTCTACCGACGTGCTTTGCACACAGGTGGCTGGCGGGTGTCAGTTTCTCCAACTTTAGTTGAACCGAGTGTGGCTACACCCGGTCCTTGCGAAGGTTAAAACAACACCAACTTGACAAACTATCGTTGTGGTTTTGATGCGTAGGTAAGAATGGTTCTTGCTAAGCCCAGTAGCAGCCACGTAAAACTTGCAACAACAAAGTAGAGGACGTCTAACTTGTTTTTGCAGGGCATGTTGTGATGTGATATGGTCAAGACATGATGAGTTATAAGTTTTTGTATAAGATGATCATGTTTTGTTGAAGTTATCGGCTACGGGCAAAAGCCTTATGGTTGTCTCTTTATTGCATAAGATGCAAGTGCCAAATAATTGCTTTACTTTATCGCTATGCGATAGCAATAGTTGCAAGAGCAATAATTGGCGAGATGACTATGTGACGACACATTGATATAGATCAAGATGATGGAGATCATGGTGTCATGCCGGTGACGTTGGAAATCATGACGATGCTTTCGAGATGAAGATCAAAGGCACAAGATGATGATGGCCATATCATGTCACATATTTTGATTGCATGTAATGTTTATATTTTATACATCTTATTTTGCTTAGTTCGGCGGTAGCTTTATAAGATGATCTCTCACTAAATTATCAAGGTATAAGTGTTCTTCCTGAGTATGCACCGTTGCGAAAGTTCTTCATGCTGAGACACCACGTGATGATCGGGTGTGATAGGCTCTACGTTCAAATACAACGGGTGCAAAACAGTTGCACATGCGGAATACTCAGGTTAAACTTGACGAGCCTAGCATATAACAGATATGGCCTCGGAACACGGAGACCGAAAGGTCGAGCGTGAATCATATAGTAGATATGATCAACATAGTGATGTTCACCGTTGAAACTACTCCATCTCACGTGATGATCGAACATGGTTTAGTTGATATGGATCACGTGATCACTTAGAGGGTTAGAGGGATGTCTGTCTAAGTGGGAGTTCTTAAGTAATATGATTAAATTGAACTTAAATTTATCATGAACTTAGTCTTGATAGTATTTTGCAAATTATGTTGTAGATCAATAACTCGCATTGTTGCTTCCCTGTGTTTATTTTGATATGTTCCAAGAGAAAACTAAGTTGAAAGATGTTAGTAGTAATGATGCGGATTGGATCCGTGATCTGAGGTTTATCCTCATTGCTGCACAGAAGAATTATGTCCTTGATGCACCGCTAGGTGACAGACCTATTGCAGGAGCAGATACAGACGTTATGAACGTTTGGCTAGCTCAATATGATGACTACTTGATAGTTTAGTGCACCATGCTTAACGGCTTAGAATCAGGACTTCAAAGACGTTTTGAACGTCATGGACCATATGAGATGTTCCAGAAGTTAAAGTTAATATTTCAAGCAAATACCCGAGTTGAGAGATATGAAGTCTCCAACAAGTTCTATAGCTAAAAGACGGAGGAGAATTGCTCAAGCAGTGAGCATGTGCTCAGATTGTCTGGGTACTACAATCGCTTGAATCAAGTGTGAGTTAATCTTCCAGATAAAATAGTGATTGACAGAATTCTCTAGTCACCATCACCAAGTTAGTAGAACTTCATGATGAACTATATTATGCAAGGGATGACGAAAGTAATTCCCAAGCTCTTCGTGATGCTGAAATCAACAAAGGTAGAAATCAAGAAAAACATCAAGTGTTGATGGTTAACAAGACCACTGGTTTCAAGAAAAGGGCAAAGGGAAGAAGGGGAACTTCAAGAAGAACGGCAAGCAAGTTGCTGCTCAAGTGAAGAAGCCCAAGTCTGGACCTAAGCCTGAGACTGAGTGCTTCTACTGCAAAGGGAGTGGTCACTAGAAGCGGAACTACCCCAAGTAATTGGTGGATAAGAAGGATGGCAAAGTGAACAAAGGTATATTGGATATACATGTTATTGATGTGTACTTTACTAGTGTTTATAGCAACCCCTCAGCATTTGATGCTGGTTCAGTTGCTAAGAGTAGTAACTCGAAACGGGAGTTGCCGAATAAACAGAAACTAGTAAAAGTCGAGGTGACGATGTGTGTTGGAAGTAGTTCCAAGATTGATATGATCATCATCGCACTCTCCCTATACTTTCAGGATTAGTGTTGAAACTAAATAAGTGTTATTTGGTGTTTGCGTTGAGCATGAATATGATTTTATCATGTTTATTGCAATATGGTTATTCATTTAAGTTAGAGAACAATTGTTGTTCTGTTTACATGAATAAAACCTTTCTATGGTCATACACACCAACGAAAATGGTTTGTTGGATCTCGATCGTAGTGATACACAAATTCATAATATTGAAACCAAAAGATGCAAAGTTAATAATGATAGTGCAACTTATTTGTGGCACTGCCGTTTAGGTCATATTGGTGTAAAGCGCATGAAGAAACTCCATGCTGATGGGATTTTGGAATCACTTGATTATGAATCACTTGATGCTTTGCAAACCATGCCTTATGGGCAAGATGACTAAAACTCCGTTCTCCGGAACAATGGAGCAAACAACTTGCTTATTGGAAATAATACATACTGATGTATGCGATCCGATGAGTGTTGAGGCTCGCAGCAGGTATCGTTATTTTTTGACCTTCACAGATGATTTGAGCAGATATGGGTATATCTACTTGATGAAACATAAGTCTGAAACATTTGAAAAGTTCAAAGAATTTCAGAGTGAAGTGGAAAATCATCGTGACAAGAAAATAAAGTTTCTACAATCTGATCGCAGAGACGAATATTTGAGTTACGAGTTTGGTCTTCAATTAAAACAATATGGAATAGTTTCACAAACTCATGCCACCTGGAACACCACGACATAATGGTGTGTCTGAATGTCATAACCGTACTTTATTGGATATAGTGCAATCTATGATGTTTCTTATCGATTTACCACTATCGTTTTGGGGTTATGCATTAGAGACAGCTGCATTCACATTAAAAGGGCACCATCAAAATCCGTTGAGACGACGCCTTATGAACTGTGGTTTGGCAAGAAACCAAAGTTGTCGTTTCTGAAAGTTTGGGGCTGCGATGCTTATGTGAAAAAGCTTCAACTTGATAAGCTCGAACCCAAATCGGAGAAATGTGTCTTCACAGGATACCCAAAGGAGACAGTTGGGTACACCTTCTATCACAGATCCGAAGGCAAGACATTCGTTGCTGAGAATGGATACTTTCTAGAGAAGGAGTTTCTCTCGAAAGAAGTGAGTGGGAGGAAAGTAGAACTTGATAAGGTAATTGTACCTTCTCCCTTATTGGAAAGTAGTTCATCACAGAAATCTATTCCTCTGACTACTACACCAATTAGTGAGGAAGCTAATGATGATGATCATGTAACTTCAGATCAAGTTACTACCGAATCTCGTAGGTAAACCAGAATGATATCCGCACCAGAGTGGTACGGTAATCCTGTTCTGGAAGTCATGTTACTAGACCATGACGAACTTGCGAACTATGAGGAAGCGATGATGAGCCCAGATTCTGTGAAATGGTTTGAGGCCATGAAATCTGAGATAGGATCCATATATGAGAACAAAGTATGGACTTTGGTGGACTTGCTCGATGATCGACAAGCCATTAAGAATAAATGGATCTTCAAGAGGAAGACGGACGCTGATAGTAGTGTTACTATCTACAAAGCTAGAATTGTCACAAAAGGTTTTTGACAGGTTCAAGGTGTTGACTTCGATGAGAGTTTCTCACTCGTATCTATGCTTAAGTCTGTCCGTTAGGAATTGCCGCATTTTATGAAATCTGGCAAATGGATAAACAAAACTGCATTCCTTAATGGATTTATTAAAGAAGAGTTGTATATGATGCATCCAGAAGGTTTTGTCAATCCTAAAGGTGCTAACAAAATATGCAAACTCCAGCGATCCATCTATGGACTGGTGCAAACATCTCGGAGTTGGAATATACGCTTTGATGAGTTGATCAAAGCATATAGTTTTATACAAACTTGCGGTGAAGCCTGTATTTATAAGAAAGTGAGTGGGAGCACTACAACATTTCTGATAAGTATATGTGAATGACATATTGTTGATCAGAAATAATGTAGAATTATTCTGCAAAACATAAAGGAGTGTTTGAAAGGAGTTTTTCAAAGAAAGACCTCGGTGAAGCTGCTTACATATTGAGCATCAAGATCTATAAAGATAGATCAAGACGCTTGATAAGTTTTTTCAATGAGTACATACCTTGACAAGATTTTGAAGTAAGTTCAAAATGGAACAGTCAAAGAAAGAGTTCTTGCCTGTGTTACAATGTGTGAAATTGAGCAAGACCCAAAGCCCGACCACGGCAGAAGATAGAAAGAGAATGAAAGTCATTCCCTATGCCTTGGCCATAGGGTCTATAAAGTATGCCATGTTGTGTACCCGATCTATTGTATACCCTACACTGATTTTGGCAAGGGAGTACAATAGTGATCTAGGAGTAGATCACTGAACAGCGGTCAAAATTATCCTTAGTGGAATAAGGATATGTTTCTCGATTATGGACATGACTAAAGGGTTCGTCGTAAAAGGTTACGTCAATGCAAGTTTTGACACTAATCTAGATGACTCTAAGTCTCAATCTAGATACATATTGAAAGTGGGAGCAATTAGCTAGAGTAGCTCCGAGCAGAGTATTGTTGACATAGAAATTTGCAAAATACATACAGATCTGAATGTGGCAGACCCGTTGACTAAACTTCTCTCACAAGCAAAACATGATCACACCTTAGTAATCTTTGGGTGTTAATCACATAGCGATGTGAACTAGATTACTGACTCTAGTAAACCCTTTGGGTGTTGATCACATATCGATGTGAACTATGGGTGTTAATCACATGGTGATGTGAACTATTGCTGTTAAATCACATGGCGATGTGAACTAGATTATTGACTCTAGTGCAAGTGGGAGACTGAAGGAAATATGCCCTAGAGGCAATAATAAAGTTATTATTTATTTCCTTATATCATGATAAATGTTTATTATTCATGCTAGAATTGTATTAACCGGAAACATAATACATGTGTGAATACATAGATAAACAGAGTGTCACTAGTATGCCTCTACTTGACTAGCTCGTTAATCAAAGATGGTTGAGTTTCCTAGCCATAGACATGAGTTGTCATTTGATTAAGGGGATCACATCATTAGGAGAATGATGTGATTGACTTGACCCATCCCGTTAGCTTAGCACTTGATCGTTTAGTATGTTGCTATTGCTTTCTTCATGACTTATACATGTTCCTATGACTATGAGATTATGCAACTCCCGTTTACCGGAGGAACACTTTGTGTGCTACCAAACATCACAACGTAACTTGGTGATTATAAAGGTGCTCTACAGGTGTCTCCGAAGGTACTTGTTGGGTTGGCGTATTTCGAGATTAGGATTTGTCACTCCGATTGTCGGAGAGGTATCTCTGGGCCCTCTCGGTAATGCACATCACATAAGCCTTGCAAGCATTGCAACTAATGAGTTAGTTGTGAGATGATGTATTACGGAACGAGTAAAGAGACTTGCCGGTAACGAGATTGAACTAGGTATTGAGATACCGACGATCGAATCTCGGGCAAGTAACATACCAATGACAAAGGGAACAACGTATGTTGTTATGCGGTCTGACCGATAAAGATCTTCATAGAATATATGGGAGCCAATATGAGCATCCAGGTTCCGCTATTGGTTATTGACTGGAGACGTGTCTCGGTCATGTCTACATTGTTCTCGAACCCGTAGGGTCCGCACGCTTAAGGTTTCGATGACAATAATATTATGAGTTTATGAGTTTTGATGTACCGAAGGAGTTGGGAGGCCCGGATGAGATCGGGGACATGACGAGGAGTCTCAAAATGGTCGAGACGTAAAGATCGATATATTGGGCGACTATATTCGGACATCGGAAAGGTTCCAAGTGATTCGGGTATTTTTGGGGGTACCGGGGAGTTACGACAATACGAGGAAGAAGTAATGGGCCTCATGGGCCAAGTGGTGGAAGAGAGGAGGCAGGGCGCGCGGCCCCCCCTAGCCCAAACCGAATTGGACTAGGGGTCCGGCCCCCCTTTCCTCTTTTTCCTCCCTCTCCTTCCTTCTCCTTCTCCTTCCCTTCCTTCCCCTCTCCTACTTGGACTAGGAAAGAGGGGGGAATCCTACTTGGAGCAGGATTGCCCCACTTGGGCACGCCTCCTCCCTTTGGCCGCCTCTCCCCCTTGCTCCTTCATATACGGGGGCCGGGGTGTCGTGGTTCTAAGTCTGACAGTAGAGTGGGGGGTAGGTATGGAGAGGCAAGGTCCTAGTTATGGAGAGGTTGTAACACAAGAGATGTACGAGTTCAGGCCCTTCTCGGAGGAAGTAAAAGCCCTACGTCTCGGAGCCCGGAGGCGGTCGAGTGGATTATGTGTATATGAGTTACAGGGTGCCGAACCCTTCTGCCTGTGGAGGGGGGTAGCTTATATAGAGTGCGCCAGGACCCCAGCCAGCCCACGTAATGAAGGGTTTAAGGTGTATTTAGTCCGGGGCGTTACTGGTAACGTCCCACATAAAGTGTCTTAACTATCATAAAGTCTACTTAACTACAGGCCGTTGCAGTGCAGAGTGCCTTTTGACCTCCTGGTAGTCGAGTGAGTCTTTGTGGTCGAGTCCTTCAAGTCAGTCGAGTGAATCCCTCGTTGGTCGACTGGAAGGTGACCTCTTCTAAGGGTGTCCTTGGGCAGGGTACTTAGATCAGGTCTGTGACCCTACCCTAGGTACATGACCCCATCATTAGCCCCGAATGGATTGAGGCTTTGAGTGACGGAGGAGTTGATGCTGTTTCCGATTGACCTTTGCACACTGGTCGTGCGTTGTCCTGAATCCAGAGAATCTCTTCGTTGATAGTGAGCAACTTGTCTTCAGTCGACTCGATCCATTCTTTTCTTTCGTCGAGTGATCTTTCGGGCTTCGTCGATTTCCGAGCGACGGATCGCAGGAAATCCCGCGCTTGACAGACTGATCTGCCATTAGCGGATTCCGCGGGATGCGAAATTTGGGGAAACGCGCGAAGCGGAGCGGACTGCGGCGTTCGGATGGGACGGGACATAGACGCCTCGATTCTCGCGCCGCTTTCTTCGCCACGTATCTCGCCCGTGTAACAGTTCCAGGATATGATTAGATCTGCCGGGTCCACCTGTCATCCACTCGGAAGGGATCTTATAAATGCGCCCGACGGGTTTTTTTTGAACAGTGCCTCATCATTCTCTCTCTCTGCCTCCTTCGTCTCCGCCCAACGCGCTCGCTCTTGCCCCCGCACCACTTCTCCTCACGCGCCCCGCCGGAAGCCATGGTCAAGGAGAAGACGGCGGCGCTGGAGCGCGCGAAGAAGGCGTCGGCGACGGAGAAGGCGAAGGGGAGATCCACCAGCCGCGGTGGGTCTTCGTCCATATCCCGCCTGCCGAAAGGCTGGGTCCAGGGAGATTGGATCCAGTCGACCATCACGGAGAAGGACCTCCTCGACATGGCCAACGAGGGCCTGATCCCCCATGGAGCTGCGAGGCTTCCGGGGAAAGAGTGGCAGCCCCAGCCGGAAGAGGGTGAGTGCGTGCTTCTGGCTATCCATGTCGACCGCGGATTCTCTTTGCCGCCGAGCGTTTTCTTCCGTGGTTTCTTGAACTTTTTTGGAGCGCAACTCCACCACTTCACCCCGAATTCTATCGCCTATCTTGCCGCGTTTGTGTCCATGTGCGAGAGTTTTCTGGGCTGTCGACCGCACTGGGGCTTGTTCAAGCACATATTCACATGTCGCTCTCAAACTGTGAAGAAGGCGAGTCCAGGCGACGAAAGAACCCGAGTGGTCCAAATGTGTGGAGGTCTGGGGATCCAGGTGAGAAACAAGAGCACCTTCCCAGCTATGACATTTCCCGAGTCAGTCAGAGGCTGGCAGTCGACCTGGTTCTACTGCCAGGACGAGTCGACACCGGGGCAGTCGAGTGGGCTCCCTCCATTTACCATGGACCGAGTGAACAAGCCCTCCTCCCTGAAGCTGATTCCGGAGGAGAAAGCTGACGTGAAGATGTTGATGGAGCGCGTAGTTCAGTTGGTTCGGGAGGGAGTGACGGGCATGGATCTCCTGGAAGTTTTCCTTAGGCGTCGAATCCAGCCTCTTCAGTTCCAGAGCCACTGCATGTGGTTGTACTGTGGGACTGAGGACGTGACTCGGGTTAACCCAGAAACAGTCGACGATGCCACTCTGGAAAGGTGGATGGCCGCTGTTACTGGGAACAAGGATAACCCTCGTGGAGCCAGAAGGATTCCTCCACTCGACTGCCACAGTGACCCAAACAAGGTATGTCTACTCCACTTCCCATTGTATTTTTGTCGTATTTATTTCTGTTTTCTCTGCCGATCGGTCGGCTGATCTTTGTCTTGTTGTCCATCAGGCCCTCACTGAACTGTACTCCATGCCCAACGGAGCGCAGGCTCCGACTGAGGAGGGAGAAGCGAGCGGGGACGAGAGCCAGGAGGAGGAGTGGGACTCGGACGCCGCCGAGGCCGATGATGATGACGATGACGATGATGATGATGACGATGAGGACGGCGAAGAGGAGGAGGAGGAGGAGGTCGCACCACCGCGCTCGGAAAGGCGGTCGAAACTTGTCCATGACCCTGCGACTGAACGCGGCGAGGGGGTCGCGACTGTTACTCAGTCGACCAAGCGCCCCCGGACCACCTCTCCGGCGCCGACTGAAAAGGCGCCGAAGCAGCCCAGGGCGGCCCCGTCGAAGCCGACCAAGCACCTGCCGAAGATGAAGGTGTCCATCCCCACCATATCAGGGTAATCATATTGCTTACGTCTTCTTGTTTTGTGTGAACTTTATCTCTGGTTGGCGTTGGAGTTAGTCGACTGACTCTTTGGAGTTGTAGTGCTGCTACTTCTGAGACCTCAGCCCGGGCTGACGACCATGCGATGGAGGACGCAGCAACCTCAAAACCTGGTATTATACTCTTAACACCGTTTCTAGTCGACCGACTCATGATCTCTAATTCTGATTCTTTTCTGTAGCTCCATCCAATGTTGTTATCACTCTCCCTGATGAAGATGAAGACGAGGAACCACTAAAGCACAGAATGAGAAGGAAAGCGTCTGCCAGCAGGGTGCCCCAGGATGTGACGGTGCCTGAGACTCTGGTCGCGGAGGAGGAGAACACCACTCGACACACTGTGTCCTTCGCAGATCCGCTGACGAGTGCTCCGCAGCCCTCCCTCTTCACGACGCACCACGTCCCAGAGGACCAAGCTGGCGCCGCGAAGGAGGCGATACGCCAGGCAGGGATCATGATGGAGCAGTTGAAGACCATCCGGGATGCGAGCCAGGCAGCTTATGACGTCAGTTCCGCCCTTCAAAGGAATGTTCAGGTCAGTCGACCACCACTTGTTCTGTTAGGATATGCTATCAAAAAACTTTTCTTTCCAGAATTTATAGTAGTCACCCACTGGGTGTGTTGATTTAAACTCCGTGTTAGCGGGGGGCACGCTGAGTGCACCCGCTGGGTGTAGTCCCCAAGGCTAAGGTCGACTGCTGGCAGTCGGCCTTAGGCTTTATAATTTCAGTCTCTCCGTCATTCGACTACGGCGAATGGATTTCGCAAACCGGTGGGGGCACGCTGAGTGCACCCACTGGGTGTATTCCCCGAGACTGTGGTCGACTGCTGGCAGTCGGTTACAGTCTTAGAGAATACATCTTGTTTTTTTTGAGGTCGACTGGTCGACTCTGTCTTCAAATAGGATTAGTGGGGGCATGCTGAGTGCACCCACTGGGTGTAGTCCCCAAGGCTAAGGTCGACTGCTGGCAGTCGGCCTTAGGCTTTATAATTTCAGTCTTTCCGTCATTCGACTAAGGCGACTGGGTTTCACAAACCGGTCGACTGGTCGACTCTGTCTTCGACTGGTCGATTAGTGGGGGCACGCTGAGTGCACCCACTGGGTGTAGTCCCCGAGACTACGGTCGAATGCTCGTATTCGGCTGTAGTCTTAGAAACGCGTGCTTTTTCCTTTTTCACTCGAAAGTGAATTATATTTGACATTTTAGTCGATTGGTTCTTCGCAGAACTCCTGTGATCTTGTGGCTCGCTACTCTGAGCTGGAAAACAAGCACATTCAGCTCGAGCTGAATTTGAAGCTGGTTCAGGAGAATCTGACTAAGGCAAAGGAGGAGACCGAAGGTATGTTTGGTGAGACCTTGACGACTGCTTTTTCCCTTTATTTGTTTCAAAATCTGATCTTGCTGTAACTTGCAGGTAAGGTGAGGGAGGCCGAACGGAAGAAGGACCTTGGACTAGCTGAGAAGATCAAGCTTGTTGACGAGAAGTTAGCTTCAGTCGCCAAGCTTGAGCAAGAAAATGCCAATCTGAAAGCTGCTCTTGGGAAGAAAAAAGATCTGGAGGCCTTCCTGAATGGTCTTGCCAAGAAGCTGTTTCTTATGCTTGAAGGTAAATCTCTATGCTCGGCGATCATTTCCAACCGTGGTTTTTCCATTCGACCATTGCCTTGACTCGGTGATCATCCTTGCAGAATTTTGTCAAAACTTTGAAGAAGAAACTAGCCGGCTGGAACCAAACCTTGACCCCGTCAATTCTCCGATGGACGACGAAGCTGCCATGAATGTTTTCCGACTGGAGTCCCGTGTTGCAGCTGTCGTGGACTATCTTGCAAGGCTGAAGGTCGCCACATCTCGCATCGACTCGATGCTCTGGTCCGAGGAGACTCTTCAGAATGACCTCGAGTCGCTGATGGCTCGCTTGAACACGATCCCTGGTCGAGTGCAGGAGTGGAAAAAATCCTCGGCTCGGTGCGGTGCAGATGTTGCTCTGTGTCTGGCCCGAGTTCACTGCAAAGATGCGCGAGAAGACAAGCTGGCGGCCCTCCGGGTGGCCAACACCAAGAAACACGACTTCAGGTCCTTTATGGAAACTTTCCTTGCGTCTGCCACTCGGATCGCAGATGGGATTGATCTTGATGAGTTTGTTGCACCTTCCAGCCCTCCACAGGAGGGGTAAAAAACTTCTTCTAAGCTCGACGCTTTAAATTTGCCTCGGTATGCCGAGTGGAATTGTAACCGATAAACCTTAACGGGCTTAGCGCCTGAGCACTTCCGGTTCCTTTAGGTATCGATCCGAACTTGAATTTGTCGTTTGAATATGATTGCTCTTGGCTCGAAATGTCTTTTGCAGGTTCAAAGCAGGGCGCTTACTGCAATCAACTTATTCCTTAATCCACTTAGGTGAGCGCTGGGCTGCAGCTAAGCCTCCGAGTGGAAGTCTGGCTTATCACTCGGAAGGATTTTCATAACTTAGGCGAGCACTGGGCTGCAGCTAAGCCCCCGAGGTTTGCCCTTCACTCGGTAGGATTTCGATAACTTAGGCGAGCACTGGGCTGCAGCTAAGCCTCCGAGTGGAAGTCTGGCTTATCACTCGGTAGGATTTTCATAACTTAGGCGAGCACTGGGCTGCAGCTAAGCCCCCGAGTGAGAGGTTTGCTCTTCACTCGGTAGGATTTTTATATCTTAGGCGAGCACTGGGCTGCAGCTAAGCCCCCGAGTGAGAGGTTTGCTCTTCACTCGGTAGGATTTTCATAACTTAGGCGAGCACTGGGCTGCAGCTAAGCC
>NC_041393.1:500140841-500188011 GCF_002162155.2 Triticum dicoccoides | reverse complement strand
GGTAGGATTTTTAGATCTTAGGCGAGCACTGGGCTGCAGCTAAGCCCCTGAGTGAGAGGTTTGCTCTTCACTCGGTAGGATTTTCATAACTTAGGCGAGTACTTGGACTGCAGCTAAGCCCCCGAGTGAGAGGTTTGCTCTTCACTCGGTAGGATTTCGGTAACTTAGGCGAGTACTTGGACTGCAGCTAAGCCTCCGAGTGAGAGGTTTGCTCTTCACTCGGTAGGATTTTCATAACTTAGGCGAGTACTTGAACTGCAGCTAAGCCTCCGAGTGAGAGGTTTGCTCTTCACTCGGTAGGATTTTTGATGACTTAGGCGAAACGGATTCGCAGCTAAGCCTCCGAGTGGGAGTCTGGCTCACCACTCGGTAGGATTTTTACAAACTTAGGCGAAACGGATTCGCAGCTAAGCCTCCGAGTGGGAGTCTGGCTCACCACTCGGTAAGATTTTTACAAACTTAGGCGAAACGGATTCGCGGCTAAGCCTCCGAGTGGGAGTCTGGCTCACCACTCGGTAGGATTTTTACAAACTTAGGCGAAACGGATTCGCGGCTAAGTCACCCACTGGGGGGAAATTTCATTGGACAAAATAAAAAGTGACAAAAATTATGGAGGAACTATGACACTATTATTTTGAGGTCCATGAACTACAGAAGTACTTTATTGCAACTAATCCGAGTGATAAAACTTAAGTGTAAAATGGGCGGAGTAGTTCCGCGTTCCAAGCTCGGGGCTCGTCGATATTATGCTCGATGTTGTAGAGACGGTACGCCCCGTTGTGGAGAACTTTGGTGACGATGAAGGGTCCTTCCCAAGAAGGAGCAAGCTTGTGTTGTTTCTTCTGATCCACTCGGAGAACTAAATCTCCTTCTTGGAAGGCTCAACCTCTCACATTTCTGGCGTGGAAACGACGCAAATCTTGTTGGTAGATGGTCGACCGGATCAGAGCCATCTCCCTTTCTTCCTCTAAAAGGTCGACTGCGTCCTGCCGCGCTTGTTCAGCTTCTGCTTCGTTGTAGATTTCAACTCGAGGAGCATTGTGGAGAAGATCACTCGGCAAGACTGCTTCAGCTCCGTAGACCAAGAAGAATGGAGTTCTTCCGGTCAACCGATTAGGTGTGGTCCTCAGTCCCCAAAGCACCGAGGGAAGTTCGTCGACCCAAGCTCCAGCTGCATGCTTGAGATCACGCATCAGTCGGGGTTTCAGTCCCTTGAGAATCAGGCCATTGGCTCGCTCTGCTTGTCCATTCGACTGCGGATGAGCGACTGAAGCGTAGTCGACTCGTGTGCCTTGAGAGTTACAGAAATCTCTGAATTCCTCCGAGTCAAAGTTCGACCCATTATCCGTAATGATGCTGTGCGGGACTCCATATCTGAATATTAGTTCTCTGATGAAGCTAACAGCAGCACCGGCGTCAAGGTTCTTGATTGGTTTAGCCTCGATCCACTTGGTGAACTTGTCGACTGCCACCAGTACATGCGTGGAGCCACTTCGCCCTGTTCTCAAAGGACCGACCATGTCCAACCCCCATACTGCGAAAGGCCAGACGAGTGGAATGGTCTTCAGGGCTGATGCAGGCTTGTGCGACATATTCAAGTAGAACTGACATCCCTCGCACTTATCCACTATCTCCTTTGCCATCTCATTCGCTTTTGGCCAGTAAAATCCGGCTCGGTATGCTTTGGCCATGATGGTTCGAGAGGACGCATGATGGCCACAGGTTCCCGAGTGGATATCATTGAGGATGAGTCGACCTTCTTCTGGTGTTATGCACTTCTGACCAACTCCAGTCGCGCTTTCTCTGTATAATTGTCCCTTGATTACGGTAAAGGCCTTAGATCGACGGACGATCTGTCGAGCCTCTTCCTCATCCTCCGGAAGCTCTTTTCTCAGGATATACGCGATATATGGAACTGTCCAGTCGGGAATGACCACCAAGACCTCCATGATCAAGTCGACCACCGCTGGGACTTCAACCTTAGTCGGATCTGTGGCACTCTTGGGCTGTGGAGCTTCTTCGGTGAAAGGATCTTCTTTGACTGGCAGAGTGTGTATATGCTCCAAGAACACACCACTCGGAATGGCTTCTCTCTTGGAACCTATCTTTGCTAGATCATCAGCTGCTTGATTTTTCAGTCGGGGTATATGATGGAGCTCCAACCCCTCGAACTTCTTTTCCAGCTTCCTCACTGCACTGCAGTATCCAGTCATGGCTGGGCTTCTCACGTCCCACTCCTTCATCACTTGGTTGACCACTAAATCCGAGTCGCCATAAACCATCAGGCGACGGACGCCGAGTGAAATGGCCATGCGCAACCCATATAAGAGGGCCTCATATTCTGCCTCATTGTTGGAGGAATCAAAGTGAATCTGGAGCACATATCTGAGCTTATCTCCTCTGGGGGAAACCAGGACAACCCCAGCACCGGAACCATTCAACATCTTAGAGCCATCAAAGAACATGGTCCAATACTCCGAGTGAACTTCAGTCGGCTGCTGCTGTTCAATCCATTCAGCGAGGAAATCTGCTATTGCCTGGGACTTAATGGCTTTCTTTGCCTCAAACTTGATATCAAGGGGAAGAAGTTCAATCGCCCATTTAGCCACTCGACCAGTTGCATCTCTGTTGTGCAAAATCTCTGATAGTGGAGCGTCGCTGACGACTGTGATGGAATGATCAGAGAAATAATGAGCAACCTTCTTTGTGGTCATGTATATTCCATACACAAGCTTTTGATAATGAGGATATCTCTGCTTGGATGGAGTCAAGACTTCAGACAAATAGTACACTGGGCGCTGAACTTTGAGAGCTTTTCCTTCTTCTTCCCGCTCGACCGTAAGCACAGTACTGACGACTTGTCCTGTGGCTGCGATATAGAGCAACAGAGGCTCTTTGCTGATTGGAGCAGCAAGCACCGGCTGGGTGGAGAGCAGAGCTTTTAGCTCGGCAAACGCTGCATCAGCTTCTGGAGTCCACTCGAACTTGTCTGCCTTCTTCATCAGTCGGTAAAGAGGCAATGCCTTTTCACCGAGTCGTGAGATGAATCGACTTAATGCGGCCAAGCATCCAGTAAGCTTCTGGACATCGTGCACTCGCACAGGGCGTTTCATTCGGAGAATAGTGCCGATCTTCTCTGGATTAGCGTCGATTCCTCGCTCGGAAACGAGAAAACCGAGTAACTTGCCACCAGGAACTCCAAATGTGCACTTTGATGGATTGAGCTTGATATCATACCTTCTTAGGTTGGCAAATGTTTCGGCGAGGTCAGCGAGCAGGTCGGAACCTTTTCGTGACTTGACGACGATATCATCCATATACGCTTCCACATTCCGACTGATTTGAGTGAGTAGACACTTCTGAATCATTCGCATAAATGTGGCTCCGGCATTCTTGAGGCCGAATGGCATGGTGATATAGCAGAAGCACCCGAATGGAGTGATGAAAGCTGTTTTTACCTCATCGGGTCCGTACAGACGGATCTGGTGGTACCCAGAGTAGGCGTCCAGAAAAGACAGTCTCTCACATCCCGCGGTCGAGTCAACAATTTGATCTATGCGAGGGAGAGGAAAATGATCTTTCGGGCAGGCCCGGTTGATGTGCTTGAAATCAATACACATTCGGAGTGATTTGTCCTTCTTAGGAACCATGACGACATTAGCGAGCCACTCGGAGTGGTATATCTCTCGGATAAATCCTGCCGCTAACAGTCGAGCCACTTCCTCACCAATGGCTTTTCTCTTCTAGACGGCGGACCGCCGAAGATGCTCTTTGACTGGTTTTGCAGATGAGTCGACTCTTAGGCGATGCTCAGCCAGTCCCCTGGGAACACCTGGCATGTCAGCGGGCTTCCATGCAAAAATGTCCCAGTTCTCACGGAGGAACTGGATGAGCGCTTCTTCCTATTTCGGGTCGAGTGTTGTGGAGATGTGGGTCGGAGCTGCATCGGGGTCGGTCGGGTGAATGTGAACAGGCTTTGTCTCACCGGACGGCTGAAATGCAGATTCTGTGGCGGGTTTCTTGGATCGCAGCAAATCACTCGGATCTGCGTTTTGCTTGTATTCTTCGAACTCGACCGCTGTCACCTGGGAATCGGCAATCTTTGAGCCCTTCTGAAAGCACTCTTCTGCCTTTTTCCGATCACCGGTGACAGTGATCACTCCTTTGGGACCGGGCATCTTCAATTTGAGGTACACGTAACATGGTCGAGCCATGAACCGTGCATAAGCTGGTCTCCCCAAAATGGCATGATATGCACTCTGAAAATCCACGACCTCAAACATCAACTTCTCTTTGCGAAAATGTTTCGAATCGCCAAACACCACGTCCAGAGCTATTTGGCCGAGTGACTCGGCTTTCTTCCCTGGTATAACTCCATGAAAGCTCATGTTACTGGTGCTCAGTCGGGACATCGGAATGCCCATTCCTTTCAGCGTGTCTGCATACAACAAATTCAGCCCACTACCACCGTCCATCAGCACTTTTGTCAGTCGAGTGCCTTCGACAACTGGATCGACCACCAAAGCTTGCCTCCCAGGGGTGGCAATATGAGTCGGGTGATCAGATTGGTCGAATGTGATGGGTGTTTGGGACCATCTCAGATAATTTGCTTTTGCTGGGGCGACCATGTTCACCTCTCGGTTAATGACTTTCAGTCGACTCTTGCTTTCCACATCTGCAAAGATCATCAGAGTGGAGTTGATATGTGGATATCCTTCCTCACTGTCCTCCTTGTCTTCGGCCTTGTCCGACTCCTTCTCCTTGTTATTAGACTGTTTTCCCTGAAACTGCTGGATCAGGAGTCGACATTGGCGAGTGGTATGCTTCGGGTAGATGATATTCCCCTCTTCGTCTTTCTTTGTGTGGATGTGACACGGCATATCCATCACGTCGTTCCCTTCTTTATCCTTCACCTTCTTAGGGTTCCAAGATCCTTTTGGTTTCCCTTTAAACTTTCCCTGAGTCACGGCCAGAGCCTCTCCAGGAGCTGCCGGTTCAGCCTTCCGCTTCTGTTTCCGACTGGTGTTTCCCTTTTCCGACTGACTCGGCTTGTGCTTGCCGCTTCGGAGTCGGTCTTCTTCTTCGACGTTGGCGTACTTGGTAGCAATCTCCATCATCCGACTCAAGGTCATGTCACCGGTTCGACCAAATTTCAAACTCAATTCTCTGTTCTTGACACCATCCTTAAAGGCGCAGACTGCCTGATGATCAGACACATTCTCCACAGTATGGTGCAAAGTGATCCATCTCTGAATATACTCTCTGAGAGTCTCATTGGTCTTCTGCACGCAGACTTGCAACTCCGTCAGTCCAGCCGGTCGCTTGCAAGTTCCTTCAAACGTTCTGATGAACACTCGGGACAGATCTTCCCAAGTGTAAATGCTGCTAGGAGGTAATTGAGTCAACCATGCCCTGGCAGAACCTTCCAACATGAGGGGCAAATGCTTCATGGCCACCTCGTCGTTCCCACCACCAATCTGAACCGCCACTCGGTAGTCTTCAAGTCAAGTTTCAGGCTTAGACTCACCAGTGAACTTGCTGACTCCTGTTGCCAACCTGAAATTGGGAGGGATAACTGCGGCTCTGATAGCTCTGCTGAAACATTCAGGACCAGAAACATGCACTCGACTGCTTGTGGGCGCATCTCTGTCGAGTCCACCTCGATGGGCTCTGTTCCGGTCGACTAAGCCTTGCACGATAATGGATCGCGCATCAAAGCCTGGTTCTCTGGGGTCGACTAGAACTCTTCGCCCCGCACTGAGCTGACGCCTGTCATCTTGCTGCCGAGGAGCGTAAGACCCACCCCTTGGAGGGGAATTGGGCACTCGACGCCTATCGTCTCGGTCGAGTCGGTCACCATTTTGGTCTCGCCGATCCTCGCGCCCTTCACGCCGCGGAGGCGATCTGGGACTGTGAGCCGACTGAACCGTATTCGCAGCGACGGATCGACTGTGAATTCTGTTGCGCGACTGTGACACGGCCGAATTCTGATCTCCTGCTACCCGGAGCAGATCCCTGATCTGCATCAAGCCTCTGCCAGCTTCCGACTGAGAGGGCTGGATGGACTCTGCTATACGGGTCGCAGCTGCTAAATTCTGGATTGGGGTTCGATATACCTGAGTCGGCGGGAAGAGTTGACGTCGACTGGCGTCGGGAACTCGTTGCCGCGCGCGCTCGTCGAGTGCTCGCTGAAGATTCTCCAGTCGAGTGCGTTCGGCCAAATTGGCCAAACGTGCCTCCTCCAAGGCGCGAGCCTGGGGGGTTTCTCCTGCGATGGGAGTACGCAGGGCATCCACGTTCCTGCGGCGAAGTTCCTCTCTTTGCAGAGAGTCGAGTGGCTCGGGCTGGTACTCTTCGTGGTCTCGTGCGGGGTCGCCTCCGTCGCCTGCCCCACCATCACGGGCGAAGCCAGGGGGACTGCGGGGCCCGTCGACCATCAGGATTTCCGCCGCTGGATCACTGCTATCGCACTCGGATGCAGTCTCTACGGAGCCAGTCGACAGATCGAACAGGCCGTAGAGAGATTCGTCGGGCTCGATTGCCGCAACTTGGGTGGTGGCCATCTGGCGAGCCACCGCGTGCCTCACCCACCGCTGAAGTCTCGACCGGCCCGAGCGCTTGCGCTGGCGGGAGACCGGGAGGGTGGTCGATGGGGGAGTCGACCGATACGGAGTCGACGGTTGCCGCAGCAGAACGCCACGGACACATGCACGAAAATGCGTCGCACCGCGGACGGGGAGCGCATCGACGTCGAGCGGAGCCTCCTGGAGCCAGGCGGAGTCGTCGGCGACGAAGGTGAGAGCACCAAGACGGATCTCTCGACCCTCAACCAAAACTCCAGCAGTCATCATGATAAAAGTACTCGGAAGAACCGCAACTTCTCCACAAAATCGCTAAAACACCTGTCCCACGATGGGCGCCAACTGTCGTGGTTCTAAGTCTGACAGTAGAGTGGGGGGTAGGTATGGAGAGGCAAGGTCCTAGCTATGGAGAGGTTGTAACACAAGAGATGTACGAGTTCAGGCCCTTCTCGGAGGAAGTAAAAGCCCTACGTCTCGGAGCCCGGAGGCGGTCGAGTGGATTATGTGTATATGAGTTACAGGGTGCCGAACCCTTCTGCCTGTGGAGGGGGGTGGCTTATATAGAGTGCGCCAGGACCCCAGCCAGCCCACGTAATGAAGGGTTTAAGGTGTATTTAGTCCGGGGCGTTACTGGTAACGTCCCACATAAAGTGTCTTAACTATCATAAAGTCTACTTAACTACAGGCCGTTGCAGTGCAGAGTGCCTTTTGACCTCCTGGTAGTCGAGTGAGTCTTCGTGGTCGAGTCCTTCAAGTCAGTCGAGTGAATCCCTCGTTGGTCGACTGGAAGGTGACCTCTTCTAAGGGTGTCCTTGGGCAGGGTACTTAGATCAGGTCTGTGACCCTACCCTAGGTACATGACCCCATCACGGGGGGCACCCCATAGACATAACAATTGATCCTTGAGATCTCTTAGCCGTGTGCGGTGCCCCCCTCCATCATAATCCTCGATAATATTGTAGCGGTGCTTAGGCGAAGCCCTGCGACGGTAGAACATCAAGATCATCACCACGCCGTCGTGCTGACGAAACTCTTCCCCGACACTTTGCTGGATCGGAGTCCGGGGATTGTCATCGAGCTGAACGTGTGCTAGAACTCGGAGGTGCCGTAGTTTCGGTGGTTGATCGGTCGGGCCGTGAAGACGTACGACTACATCAACCGCGTTGTTATAACGCTTCCGCTTTCGGCCTACGAGGGTACGTGGACAACACTCTCCCCTCTCGTTGCTATGCATCACCATGATCTTGCGTGTGCGTAGGAAAATTTTGAAATTACTACATTCCCCAACAAGATGATCTAGCCAAGACTGGAATCCCTCCTCGAGACTTGGGTTATCATTCCTTGTGATCAGCGACACATGCTCCTTGAAAACAAGGGGACATATATCCATGTCTTAACATGAATAGCAAAGATGATTTTACTCTTGTTCTTCCATATCTCTAACATCTAGCATTAGATGAATATATTGCAACTACAACAAGTCATAAGATCAGTAACCTAATAGAAGATCCTCGATACAACGCTTGTGAATGAAAAAAATTATTGGAGAATGATCCAATCAACTTTATTGATTTAGCGAGGCAAATTACACTTAATTGAAAATACATAACAAATGTTTCAAAGAGTCTACTATTTCTTGTCCATACACTTATTTTTTTCCTCAACATTCCGCTATGTATTTGATAGAATAGAAGATAAAACATGTGCATGTATGACTAACTTCAAATGTTTCAAACCCCGCAAAAAAAAACTTCAAATGTTTCAAAGAGTGCATGATTTATCCACCCTAAAGTATGAAAATGTAGATGGTGTGAAGCTCTCTTTGCAAGGTAGGCCGCCAAAATGCTCCTTCATCATCAGTCCGGAGAGGAAGAAGATCAAGACCACTAAATGATGAAACGTGAGCATTAGACACCATAGAAAACTCGGAACCACATATGTTGTCATTATCGCTACAACAAATAGGTAGCGTTGATCATAGACTGAACATAAGTCGTTAATCCGCTGCACCAGAACATCATTGGCTCTGCATTATCAATAACGACAATGCCATGCTAGGATGTGTATGGAGCCGACATACCTTTATCGCTTACAAACATACCCTGACCCCTAGATAGTGGCCCAAAGGATACACATGCTTAACATTGAAAACCACATAATCTACATGCTATGCTATCATGTGGAGTTTCTCCACCTTCGGAACAGTCACGAACACAAGAGGCACAAGTGGGAAATATAGAAGAATAAACAATGGTCGGTTTCTCTCCCTTTCTTCTATGGCGGCTAAGGGTATACCCGTGATAAAACTTGTACACTTTCCTTTTTATAAAACTTGTACACTTCAACGTGAACAAAGTGAGAGTTTTTTTATAAAGCATGATTTGATATATTTGTTTTTTGAGGATTTTTTTAAATGAAAGGAGTTTCCCCCATCCCCAACTTTATTAAGCCAAAAAAAAGAAAACACCCTGACTGTTAAACAGCTCTCGGCGGCAACCTGAAGTAGCTGCAACAAAACATACAACTAAAAGGGTTCTAGGTAGAGCTTCCCTATTACATCTTCCAAAACAAGGGGAAGAACGCATGAAATGCGCATGATAGGTCTTTTAGATCACAAAACGCAAGACATTCTCCCTGCCAACCATTAGCCACACTAGACTATCCTAAGAAATTCCCCTCTTTGATGATTCAAAAGCCTTAAGCACCGAAGAAGAAAGAGCACCCTGGGCGTCTGTACAGAGATTCCACTACCTGATAATTGCCCCCATCAGATCCAAGACACAACGTACCCTTTGCCATGTTCGCCCCTAAAAAACAAATTCGTTGCGCAAAAGCCATAAGCTCCACAAGGTAGCAGAAGTAGCAGCATTTAAAGCTTCTCGAGACTTTTTTGCTTCCAAAAAGACGATAATGACAAATAGTTTTACTAAGTCTCAGTCAGCTAAGACTTCGTTATGTCTTAGTTGATGCTATATGCCTTTGAACTTGCATGGAGATTTGTACAATTTTTTTTCCAGTTTTTTTCTTTTTCTTCTTATATACTATATCACTTGACTGAGGTTTCGTTAAGTCTCAGCCGATTGAGACCTAGCCACACCCAATGACAAAAAAGAATCAGGTACACAGATACCAAAAGTATCAGCAATAATTGACCAAAATAAGCATGAAAGGGGGCTTTTTCTCGAGCCAAAATAGAAGTTTTTAGAAACCCCCGCAAAAAAAAGTTTTTTAGAAACAGTGTTGTGTTGTGGACTGATTGGCCGCTGGATCTAACTTAGCGCTGGGCTACAGCCCGCAAGCCCAAAAAGGCTGAGCACACGGCAACGGCGTCAGCCACCTTGAAATACTCTCGCTTTGGCGCCCAACGCAACCAACAGCTTTCGCTTGTTCCTCGCCGGAGCCCCAGTAGGCCAAGAAACCAAGAACTCATCCTCCCCGCCTCCACCGCACCCCGCTCCTGCCCCCCGCTGGTACGCCTCCGGCTAGCGATGGACCAGTTCCAGGACGGCCACCACGTGCGGCTGCGAAGCCGCGTCCACGACACGTACCTGCACGCCGACGAGGACCGGCATGGCGTCTCCCTAAGCGGGCGCGGGGAGTCGATGAACGCGACGTGGGTCGTGCGCATCTACCGCGGCGGCGGCGGTGCTGGTTACCTGTTCCTCCACAGTGCCGCCTGCGGCCGCTACCTCGCCGCCACGGACGCGCCGGCAACGCACGGGCACTGCGGCTTCCGCGCTGAGCAGCGCGACTACGACCGACGGGAGGTGAAGGCCATCATGTGGCAGGCCTTCGGGGCGAACGCCGGGAACAACGTCCTGCTCCGCAACGTCGCCGGCCGCTACCTCCGCGCCAACGGGTCGGGGGGCTACCTTTGCTGGAACAACGGCGTCAGCGTCGACGACTTCGACAACGTCAGCACGATGATGCACTGGGTCGTGGAGCCTGTCCGAGGATCGCCTCACCTTCCATGTCTGCCGGAGGTGTGTTCTTGAAATAAAAAATTGAGCGAATTGGATTCTTGTTTGTCGTTAATTTGCGTTCGAATTCAACCGCGGTGGTTACATTTGGGTTAATTACATCATCTCGGCGCAATCATTAGTTATGTTCTAGGATGTCAATCTCCCCTGTTTTTTTGTTTTGTTTTTCGGTAATTGTTCCGCGTTCGTTTCGCAGGTTCAGGTTAAATTTGAATGGCCGCAAGCAAAGGCACCGGGGAACAGTGCTGCCCAACCGCGAAGGTATAAATAAATCTTACACATGTGCTGATAATGCCTCAGAATCTTGCTTATGCTTTAGAGTAATAGGGTTGGAATCTCTGATGAAAGTGAAACTTTATGTAGATTTTGCCACAAGCTTGTTTTTGGAAATATTCCAGTTTTTCATCTCAATTTGCCCTTTTCTTTTCCAGCTACCTGGCCACTTATACCACAGACTATGAAGGTTCTACATCTAGCAATTTGGGCAAGAGCGACAAGGGAAGCCAGCAGTCCACTCTGTAACTGCCATTGCAGTGAATGCACGCTACAGAAGGTATGATCAAGGTTTCACTGCACCGTAGCGTAATATCTTTTGCGCTTGTGATGTATCATGATGTTCTAGAGCTGTGTTCTTCAGCAGGTGAAGGGCAGTGAGGGCAGCTGGGGCAGTAAGAGCAAAACCTACTCAAATTCAGCAAGACGGTATTACCCTGAAACTCATTTTTAATTTCTTGTCTCTAGTGCTATAGTCTGCCTGTATAGGCTGGAATTCAGAACACCAGTTTCTATTACTACTGGAAAATATCCCGACAGTCTCGCATTTGCGACTTTGCGTGCAAATCTTAGGGAAGAGTTTGACTAATAGAGGGCCAAGAGTGATAGTATTTCTTGGTAAACAAATAGATAACTAGGATATTTCTCATCAAATATCTAATAATACTAGTATTTTCGCTTGACCAATCCTATCATTTATTTCTGTACTATAAAGTTGAAGGTTAAATGAGTATGACTAAACGTTTCCACCAGTGTCATGTATTTCCAAAAGGGGGTCGTCAGGCATAGGCCAGAGACTTTTTTATTTAATACTATTATTCAACTTTGTATAGGTCTGAAGGACAAGATGAATAGTTTGTTATACAGTTGGTAGAAAACTAAAGATGCAGCCTAATAATTGAAATTTTGTAGGGAGAACGAGGGTGTGACAGTCTCTTCACAGGAGGAGGAGGAGAAAAGCCACACTGAACTTGCAACTTCCAGAGGTATGATACCTAAAGAAGAGGCTAGTCTTCTGTTTTTCACTGTTTCTTGTGTATAATGCAAACTTCAGGTGGCTTTTGATGCTTGTAGATGGCTAATATAGCTAATGTGAAGCTTGGTAGCTTAGTAGCACTGTGAGGTGTTGTTGGAAACCTGTGCAATGCACGAGATAATAGCTGTCGAATTAGACGAATTATCTGCTCCAATTAGTCTATCCAGTTATCCTATGCCATTCCATGATGTAGGGCAATGTGATTAAGGGATTCTACAGGAGAGCAACATCTTTTATTTCGTGTTTGAGTTTTCTCTCTCATTCTATAGGAGACCTTGGACTTCACTAAAAAAGAATTTGGTTACACATTGTATATGCAATCAATTTCTCTGTCTACTTCTGTTCCCCTCATCCAGTACTCAACCATTTCGTGTGTCCAATTCTTCTAGGATACAACATTTATCAGGAAAGAGCCTGTGGCTCCAGGTTCTGGGAGTTGAATAAGCCTCCTGAAGATGTTGCTGGCATAAATCCTCCTGGGTTTTTTAGCCCTCATCCCGTTTGGGAAGGGTTCGCTGTGCCAGTGGAAAGAGGGGGCCGTGTAGACTCTTTTTACTGTATGTACTGCAGGAAGGTGCTCCTGGGGAGGGCAGATGTTGCTTTAAAACACATGGCTATCAGAAAAGGCTGTAAGATTACCGAGAATGATAAGTGGGAGCTGGTAACAAGGGTGAAAGCTTACAGAGAAAAGAGAGACAATTTGAAAGGAAAGCTAAGGCCAAGATGCGATAGTGTTAGAGGTAACCCTCAACCTGTCCATATTCCTATTATGTGTGGAATATTACCTTGTAAGACTCGTTTGCTCTTTTGTTCCCTTTTTTCACTCTTCTGCTCTGTACTTTTTTCATTCTCTGTAATACATTTTCGTCAAAAGAAATTAGATTACATTGTACTGTCTGGAATACTTTCGACAGCTGTGCCAAGCCATGGGAGGGCAGATACAGAAAATGGTGCTGATCCACCCTCAGTTAGTTCTACTCATGGAGATCCAGCTGAATCTTATCTTGGGTAAGTACTTCTTGTTGTTTAGCCATCAAGTACAAACCATTGGATGCAATGCCCAAAATGATAAATCATGAACATTAAAATGCATCGCCAATCTAATGTTATTTATATTGACTGCATAAGAAATGGTTAACTGAGACCAGATGGCAAACTAAAGTAACTTTGATACCCATGTATGCATTCGAATACTGAAATTCTCAATTCAAAGTATCATCGCGGACCGTAATTAGGTTTGCTTAAGATGTCAATTGCAAGGTTTAGATTTTCTATCAGCTATGTCCATCTTTGTTTGTGTGTATTGGAGATGCCATTTAGGTACTAAAATGAAGATTTTTATGCTTCAGTGATCATATTAGCAGTGGTGGAATTAAGAGGGACGAGCAAGCACTTAACAGTGAAACTGATGAGGGGGGCCAAGGAAGTCCAGCAGAAGGCGAGGAAAATTCTCAGGAGGCCGGTTGAGTTGTTGTCAGCTGTACTCCGTTTGTTGATCATTGTAGTAGCAAAGGGCTAAACAATTTTGTGATGCGTTCTTGCATGGGCCCTTTTGAACATTAATTCCACTTTGTTACATTGGTCGCTCAGCTCAGAGGCCAGTTTCATGTAAACGACTGTCCATTTCACCAATACACTGTAGATATTTTGTATTAGTACAAGTGTCTTTTCAGGTGTTTGTGTATACGACGAAGTGAACTACCTGAAGTATGACATCTCCTCTTTTTTCTTTATTTTAAGTGAAGGGTGAAATATGGAATCTTTGATCTAACGGTTCTGCCTTTTTGCCGCAGTGCATGACAAGTAAATTATTGACTGAATCCGGAATCCAAAACGTGTACTCGTCTCACTTTGTGATACGCTGCTCCTGCATATCCCCAAAACGTGCAAATATGGTCCCACTGGGAGGCTACAATACAAACCTGTTAAACATTGTGTGCATGTATGTACGGTTGTTGTATAAGAGCATCTATAACCGGACTCCTCAAACCCCCCGTACATTCGGGCGGACGGCCCGGTCAGTGACCGGTCTCAAAATCGTGACCCAGCCGGGTGCCTTAAACTCGCCCTATACATCCGGGCTGGCATCCCTCGTATCCAGTCTAAATCTAGGGCGGATATGGACCATTCGCAATGTCGGGTCCGGGTCAGCTAGCCCACTGCAGTCCCACATATATTTATTCTCATCCGCATCTCGGTCCAAACCCTAGCCACTCCACTCCACTCGATTCCCGCCTCCCCCCTCCCAAAAAAAAACTCCCTTCCAGCGATCTCTGGTCTTCTCCGGCATGACGGGCAGCGGACCCAACTCCGTGATTCCTTGATCTGTGGACTGGGACCTCGTCCCATGCGAGCCTGAGGAGGAGATGGCCATCCGCATGGCTCTCCGCCACTCCCAGGAGGAGCCCGTCTGACCACGGCTAGACTCGATCTGGCGGGAATCCATTGTGTCCGCGCAAATGACTCTTGGATCCGGATGCGGTGCGGTCCATCTGGCGCCCCAACGCTAGGGCGGCGGCACAACCCCTCCAGTGGTGTGTCTTCCCCGTGGCGTCGAGCTCCGAGTCGGAGGTAAACGGCGGTATGCTTGGTCCTGGCCATACCGCTGTTATGGCACGACGTGTCCACCGTGCTGGGCAGATGGCTCGGGAGGCAGCTGCAACCCTCGCGGCTGAGGCCGCGAAGGCAGAGTCGCACGCCGTTGCGGAGCCACTACGGGTGACCAACAACCACCAACGCTGCAGGAAAGTCATGGAGTTGTCGCGCTCCAGACACGAGGAGTCTATCATGGACCTCACCTCGACCGACGACGTCGAGGCCATGGGCTTCGACAAGTAAGAGTAGGGCATGGGAGACGCCGGTGCCTCGTGTCCCATGTGGGACAGTTCATGTTCCATGCCCGACCGTATCTCGCCAGCAACCGGACCTTCACTTCCCTGGTCTCACGAGACATAAACAACGACGGGAACATGTGCTTGGAGGCGAACGAGCGCTAGCGAAGATTTGTACTAGGTTTATGTCCGGGCTTAGTACTCTCGCCTCAGTGATCGACTGCATCAGCTTGGGTTTCACTCGTCCAAGACTGACACCTCCCTCTTCATTTTTCGGCAAGGAGCTGTGGTCATTTACATGTTGGTCTATGTTGATGATATTATGATTGTTGGCTCTTGCTCTCATGTAGTTGATCGTCTGCTTCACACTTTGGCCGGGTCCTTTCCCATCAAATACCTGGGGCCTCTTTCTTACTTCCTTGGGATTGAAGCCCCTTACAATTCAGGGGGAATGGTGTTGTCTCAGCGGAAGTATGCTAATGATCTTCTTCATCGCGCTCATATGGAGAATTGTAAGGAGGTTTCTACTCCCATGTCAGTCATCGATAAGTTGGCAACATATCTTGGTACTCCCCTCACTGATGGCGATGCCTTCAGCTATCGCAGCATGGTTGGAGGATTACAATACCTTACTCTTACTCGTCCCGATATTTCATTTGCTGTCAACAAGGTGTGCTAATATTTGGCCCAACCCATTGATGTGCACTGGGAAGCAGTCAAGCGTATGCTCAGGTATATCAAGGGTACTCTGACCACTAGACTTTCCATTCACCGGTCTAGCTCCACACTTCTTAGTGTATTTACTATTGCTGACTGGGCAGGGTGCATTGATGAAAGTTGCTCTACAGGTGGTTTTGTGGTTTTCCTTGGCCCTAACCTGATTTCATGGAGTGCTCGAAAACAACCCATAGTTTCACGGTCTAGTACCGAAGCAGACTACAAGGCGCTTGCAAATGGCACAGCTGGAGTTACTTGGGTGCAGTCCGTGCTGCAAGAACTAGGGGTATTTCTGCCATGGCCACAAGTTTTATGGTGTGTCAATTTGGGTGCTACCTATCTGAGTGCAAATCCAGTTTTTCATGCGAGGACTAAACACATCCGTTGAGGTGGATTTTCACTTCGTGAGATAAAGGGTGGCACAAGGAGCATTGGATGTCCGGTTTGTGTTCTCCGATGATCAAGTGGCATACGCTTTCACTAAACCGGCTACTAAGTTCATGTTGGAGAAATTACGACGCAATCTTAACCTTGTGCAGTTGAGATTGGGAGGGAATGTTAATGTATATACAGTACGTAATCTTTGTAATTATATTTGACAAATTACCTAGGATAGTTTCTTTGTGTAATCTCTTGTACTTGGCAATACTATGCAAGTCTGTAGGTACAGGCACGGCAAAAACCATTCCATCTATTTTGACTCCATCATCGCCGGCTCTCTCCCCACATTTTTTGCCCCATCCACGGTTTCCCTTCCTCTCCTTTCCGTCCAAGGCTGCAACATCACAAACTATATCCGCTTCGTCATCAATCCCACTCGCGACAACTACCACCACCTCTTCTTGTCCGTCACCATCAAATACAATGCGCCCCCACATCGATGCCACTCTGACGCAGGCAGACACAACTGGCACGGAATGGCGCCATGCTGACGTTTTCATCCTATTGTGGTTCCATGCCACTGTCGTCAACTAGCTGCTCGACATGGTCATGTCTGACGACGCCACCGCCCTCACCGTCTGGAACTGGCTGGACCACTACTTCCTCGCAAATCGCGTATCCCGTTCCATGCATCTCAGGCCAGTTCCTTAATCTGGTGCAGGGCGACATGTGCATCGGCGACTATACTCCTCGCCTTGAATAAACTGCCACTGCCATGCACTATTGAGGAACCTAGCATGCAATTTCAAAAAATTTCCTGCGATCACGTAAGATCTATCTAGGAGATGTATAGCAATAAGAGGGGGAGAGTGTGTCCACGTACCCTTGTAGACCGAAAGCGGAAGCGTTAGGTTAACGTGGTTAATGTAGTCGAATGTCTTCATGATCCAACCGATCTAGTACCGAACATACGACACCTCCGAGTTCAACACACGTTCAGCTCGATGACGTCCCTCAAACTCTTGATCCAACAGAGGATCGAGGGAGAGTTTCGTGAGCACGACAGTGTGGTGATGGTGATGGTGATGTGATCCACGCAGGGCTTGGCCTAAGCACTACGACGCTATGATCGGAGGAGTAAACTGTGGAGAGAGATGTCGCACACGGCTTGGAATGATTGGTGTGTCTCCAAGGGGTGCCCTGCCCACGTATATAAAGGAGGGAGAGGAGGAGGCCCGCCACCAGGGGCGTGATACGTCTCCAACGTATCTATAATTGATGAAGTATTCATGCTGTTATTTTATCATTCTTGGGTGTTTTACAATCATTTTATAGCAACTTTATATAATTTTTTGGGACTAACCTATTGACCCAGTGCCCAGTGCCAGTTCTTGTTTTTTGCTTGTCTTTTACATCGCAGGAAATCAATACCAAACGGAGTCCAAACGCAACAAAACTCCACGAAGATTTTTTATGGACCAGAAGGAACCCAATGGGCCTGAGTTGCACCTGGGGGGTTCCCCGAGGGGGGCACAACCCACCAGGGTGCGCCAGGCCCCTGGCGCGCCCAGGTGGGTTGTGCCCACCTTGGTGGCCTCCCGCACCCCCTCTTTGCACTATAAATTCTCAAATATTCCGAAACCCATCGCCGTTAACCTAGATCAGAAGTTCCGTCGCCGCAAGGCTCTGTAGTCACCGAAAACCAATCTAGACCCGTTCTGTCACCATGCCGGAGGGGGGAATCATCTCCGGTGGCCATCTTCATCATCCCGGCGACCACCACGATGAGGAGGGAGTAGTCCACCCTCGGGGCTGAGGGTTTGTACCAGTAGCTATGTGTTTAATCTCTCTCTCTCTCATGATTTCTATCATGGGCTTTGTTAATATAGTCGAATCATATGATGTTTCTACCCTCTATACTCTTGTTATGATGAATTGAATCTTTACCCCTTGAAGTTTTGTCTTGTCGGATTGAATATTCAGAGATGAGAACATATGATATATGTCTTGCGGTATGAATACTTGAGGTGACAATTGGGTATCTTATTGATTCACTTGATATATGTTATGTCATTCAACTCGCGGATTCCCGCGCTGATATTGGGGTAATCTATGCATAGGGGTTGATGCAGGTTTTTCTCCGACGGAAACTTTGGGTTCTCTTTATAGTTCTTTGTGTGGATTGAGTATTATGAATATGAATTTGCTTTGGTGTTATTCTAGTACAAACTCTAGGATAGATCGAAGGGAAAAATAGCTTTGTGTTATTTTAGTACGAACTCTTGAATAGATCGAACGGAAAGAATAGCTTTGAGGTGGCCTCGTACCCTACAAACAATATCTATCTTTTGTTCTCCGCTAATAGGAACTTGGGAGTGATTCTTTATTGCACTTTGAGGGATAATCATATGATCCAACTATGTTAGCACTGTTGATAAATTGCACTAGTGAAAGTACAGATCCTAGGCCTTGTTCTCAAGCATTGCAATACCGTTTTTGTGCCCGTTTACTAATTGCTACCTTGCTGTTTTTATTTATTCAGATTATAAAAATATATTTCTACCATCAATATTACACTTTTGTCACCGTCTCTTCGCCGAACTAGTGCACCTATACAATTTGCCATTGTATTGGGTGTGTTGGGGACACAAGAGATTTCTTGTATTTGGTTGCAGGGTCGTTTGAGAGAGACCATCTTCATCCCACACCTCCCACGGATTGATAAACCTTTGGTCATCCACTTGAGGGAAAATTGCTACTGTCCTACAAAACTCTGCGCTTGGAGGCCCAACACGAGTCGACAAGAATAAAGTTGCGCAGTAGACATCAAGCTCTTTTCTGGCGCCGTTGCCGGGGAGGTGAGTGCTTGAAGGTATTGTTGGGGAACGTAGTAATTTCAAAAAAATCCTAAGCACACGCAAGATCATGGTGATGCATAGCAACGAGAGGGAAGAGTGTCGTCCACGTACCCTCGTAGACCGTAAGTGGAAGCATTATGAGAATGCTTTTGATGTAGTCGAACGTCTTCACGATCCGACCGATCCAAGTACCGAGCGCACGGCACCTCCGAGTTCAGCACACGTTCAGCTCGGTGACATCCCACGAACTCTGATCTAGCAGAGCTTCGAGGGAGAGTTCCTTCAGCATGACGGCGTGACGACGGTGATGATGATGCTACCGAAGTAGGGCTTCACCTAAGCACCACTACAATATGACCGAGGTGGATTATGGTGGAGGGGGGCACCGCACACGGCTTGGAACAATCAACTTGTGTGTCCTAGGGTGCCCCCCTTGCCCCCGTATATAAAGGAGCAAGGGGGAGGCTGGACGGACCTTGCAGGGCGCGCCAAGAGGAGGAGTCCTCTTCCTAGTGGGAGTAGGACTCCCCTTTCCTAGTCCCACTAGGAAGGGGAAGGAAGGAGTAGGAGAGGGGAAAGGCAAGGGGGACGCCGCCCCCCTTTCCTTGTCCTATTCAGACTCAAGGGGAGCGGGCGCGCGGCCTACCCTGGCCGGCCCCTCTCTCTCTCCACTAGGGCCCAACAAGGCCCATTATCCCCCGGGGGGTTCCGGTAACCCCCCTGACACTCCGGTAAAATCCCGATTTCACCTGGAACTATTCTGATGTCCAAATATAGGCTTCCAATATATCAATCTTTATGTCTCGACCATTTCGAGATTCTCATCATGTCCATGATCATATCTGGGACTCCGAACTACCTTCGGCACATCAAAACACATAAACTCATATTACCGATCGTCACCGAACGTTAAGCGTGCGGACCCTACAGGTTCGAGAACTATGTAGACATGACCGAGACACGTCTCCGGTCAATAACCAATAGCGGAACCTGGATGCTCATATTGGTTCCTACATATTCTACGAAGATCTTTATCGGTCAAACCGCATAGCAACATACGTTGTTCCCTTTGTCATTGGTATGATACTTGTCCGAGATTCGATCGTCGGTATCCTCATACCTAGCTCAATATCATTACCGGCAAGTCTCTTTACTCGTTCTGTAATGCATCATCCCGCAACTAACTCATTAGTCACATTGCTTGCAAGGCTTATAGTGATGTTCATTACCGAGAGGGCCCAGAGATACCTCTCCGACAATCGGAGTGACAAATCCTAGTCTCGATCTATGCCAACTCAACAAGTACCATCAGAGACACCTGTAGAGCACCTTTATAATCACCCAGTTATGTTGTGACGTTTGGAAGCACACAAAGTGTCGTGGAATTGTCACGGCAGATGTCCTCTTGCAAGGACTTAGTCATGGAGCCATCGCAGCTAGGAAGCTTAAAGGGGTTAATCGGGACAGGGGACACGAGAGATTTATACTAGTTCAGCCCCTTGCGGTGAAGGAAGGCCTACGTCTAGTTGGGTTGGTATTGCTTGAGGTTTCGATGACCAGGGAGCGAGATACGCTATGCCCGGTTCTCGAGGTGTTGTTTCTTGCCCTAAGCCGCTGGCGGGTCGCCCCCTTATATACACGGGTTGACGCCCTACGGCCTACAGAGTCCCGGTCGGCTCATAAACAGTGTCCGGCTCGGCGACTAGTTACTTCTACCTTACAGTACAAGCTATACCAACATGGCGGTTTATCCTTACGAGCCTCAGAGTCGCCCGTGGGCCTTTAGGCCTTGCAATGAACCGCCATCTTCATGCCTTGGTCTTGGGCTTCTGATGAGCCTCTCTTTGCGTAACCCGGCCCCTCCTGGACGGCTTACACAAATAGTTATATCCCCAACATTAGGCCCCAGATTGATTTGAACCGGTTCACGTCAATCTTTGAAAACCTTATGAACTGGCCTTTAGTCTTCTGTCTTGTGTGAAAATTGTAACCCACCGTGACGTCATCATTTGGATCCGGGTTAAATCATCATGATGTCATCTTCAATAAAACTTTATATATTAATTCGTCATATCTTCAACGGATCTCTGCCTTTACTGACCCTCCCGAAAATCGAGGCGTCGGGGCCGCTGGATAATGATGTCTTGGTCTCCTTGTTTCTCGCGCCGTCTCAGTCGGCCCCTCCTTATAAATAGACGCGACCTAGGTCGTTTTCATTTCCTCCGGTCGTCTTCCTTCTCGCATCTCCTTCTCTGTCGCTCAAGCTCCGCCGCCGCCGTCGTCGAACCCCTCGTCTTCACCGACTCAGGCCGCTGCATCACCCTGATTCTGACCAGAAAACAACGGCAACCCTCACAGTTCTTCCGCATCTGTAAGTTCCTCCTTTCCCCTTTCTCAGATCTGCACTGAAGCCAACTCAATTTCATCGGCGTTCATTGCCGCCCAACGCAAACCTCCGTTAGTTCTCACCTCCAATGCTTTGCTCAGATCATAAAAAACCACATAGAATTGCTGCGGAGGATGCTTTGTGTTTATTCTGTATGGAAACAGATCTCATTTCCTTGTTTTGGGAGCTCACCTTAAGCACATGAACTTCCCTGTACTGTTTTTAGGTCTAGAAACTTTTCCTTTCCAGAGCATCGTTTGATCCAAAATAATAATTGCAGTTTGTGGAACCTGTTTGCTCCACACTTAGCCAAAAACTGCGTCTGTTGACTCTGTTTCAGCCATAGTAATCCGTGTAACCGGTTTAAGATAATACCAGCTATCAGCACCGCTTGCTTCTGGCGACTTAAGAAAATTTTAATCATCTTTTAATACCTGCAGCTGTTAAACATTATCACACAGTTACCTGTATGTCATTAGGCCCCTTCTTAAGCCGCCATCTTAAATAACCCAATAATGCTTATTCTCTGGTTATAATAAACCGGAAAATTTCCTTCATCTTGTTGTAGGCTTCAATTTACACAATGGCACCAAAATCTGTCAAACCCCCGGTGACCTGCAACTGGGTCAAATCCACCGTTACAGAGAGCTCTTTAGCTGGTTTTGTGAAATCCGGCCATCTACCCCAAAAGGAAATTATGTCCTATCGTGCTCCTAACCCATCAGAAGAGAAACCTCAACCCAAGGAAGGGGAGGTGATTGTGTTTACAGATCATATGAACCGGTGCTTTGCTCCACCCGGATCAAAATTCTTCAGAGATGTTTTACATTTCTTTGACCTCAGACCTCAAGACATCGGGCCCAACTTCGTATCAAATCTCTGCAACTTCCAAGTGTTTTGCGAGGTGTACCTTGGAGAAGAACCAAATTTGACCTTGTTCAGAGAGCTGTTTTATTTGAACCGGCAAAATGAACGTGCCAATGTTCGCAGTCTGGAACTTGGTGGCATCTCGATCCAGCGGCGAAGAGACTGCCTTTTTCCTTATGCAGAGCTGCCAAGCCATCCGAAAGAGTGGAATCAGACATGGTTCTATTGCCAAGATACCTCTCCGGCCGGTGAGAATTCGTTACCCGGTTTTCGCGCTCTGCGTTTGGAGTCCAACCACCCATTGGCTGACAAACTATCTCCCGCTGAACGTATTCCACTTGCCCCCACCATAAAGAAGATTAAGGCTCTTTTGGGCAATGGTTTGGATGGCATTGATTTGGTCCGGACCTGGATTACCTGGCGGGTGATTCCGTTAAGTCGCCGACCTGGCTTAATGTGTACTTACTCAGGGGAAAAGGATGACCCGCTGCGTCATAGCCCTGATGATTTACCAGATGACACGGTCGAGGCTATGATCCAGTCACTGTTGAAAGAGGGGACTGTGGTGAATAATACCTTCAGCTTATTCCCCTTCTGTAAGAACAACCCGACCCCCGCAGTAAGTCACCAGCCTCAGTGATCACCTTTTATTATGTTTACCTTATTTTTACCCATACCCCCTTTCAACTCCTTACAGGCAAACGACAAGTTCTGGAAAGTCCCGTATGATCATGAGGCGGCCAAACAGGCCCGGGCGGCAAAGAGGGCCAAAAAAAGAACCACCGGGCCTTCTACTTCAAAGAAAAGAAAACCAAGTGCTTCAAAGATGTTCCAGCTCGATGACTCTGACGATAACGAAGAAGAGGTAGCCTTTTAACTTCCTTTACTCTTTTATCATTACCTTATTAACATTATTCTCCTTTTCAGGAAGACACGGGGAACAGCCAAACCATCGAGGAAGAGGTAACTATAATCTCCTCCGACTCCGAGCTTCGGCCGTGTCAGAAAATTTGAAGAGTAACCCGGAAAGTAAGATTTTCACACCCTTTGGCTTACCAAGATCCTGACTTTCTTTTGAAGCAACAGCAATTTGAAAGCCGAAGGCAGACCCGGACCAGCAAGGATGCAGAGCTTTCCACTGGCTTGCCTGACACAACCCGGAAGCGTCGGACTGAGGTTATCTCCGACATATCCCCTTTTTTACCTTTGGCGGGTCTAATCCGCCAACCTCTCAATTCATCTGACTCCAATTATCAGGATACATCTCCTTCATCCGGCGAGTCTATGCAGTCAAACATGCCGGCTTTTAAGACTGCCCCTGGGTAATATCAAATTTATTTACCTTATGTTTTTCCTTCCTCATGTTCCTTTACTCATTCCTCTGCTTTGTCCATAGTGTGCAAGTGAAGCCCAGGAAGAAAACGAACAAAGATAACCCGGCCGAAGATCCTGTGGTAACTGAACCGGAACTGGGCACAACTACTCCCGGCTCTCCCACACATCAGCCGCCGCCTGAACCGGCCCAGGATACTGCAGTACCAACTTCTGATCCGCCCACTGAAGATATTCTGGTTGGTTCTGTTAACCCGGAAGCACCTAGTCCGGCCAAGACGATTGACCCAGAAGTGGAAATACTCAAGACTCAGTTTGTTGAGCCGGCCCGACCCACAGTTCTTGCCAGATGTTCTACTAGAGAGGAGTTATTGGAATGCCGTAAAGCCAAAACGGACATCACTGACTATACTCATTTGAGTATTGGAGAGATCATCTCGGGTTATATCAACCAGGTGCATAGCAGTCGTGACCTGGAAATTGATATGGTGAAGCAAATACAACAAAAATCTGAGGTATGACTTACGCTTTCTTATTTTCAATCATACTTACTGTACCAGCCCCCAAGTCTATTGCTTATTAGGAAATATGCTGTAGACTTAGAAAAAACTGTTAGAGCTGCTTGTCCGGCTTAAAGAAAAAATATTTAAACCGGCTGTAACACAATACCTTTAATTTGCGATACACATTAGCCCCCAAGTGCCAAGCATCTTTGCTTGCAAAGTGCTTGGGACTTTAATATCCAGGACCGGCTTAATGATTGATAAAGCTTTGGTATACATTAGCCCCCAAGTGTCAAGTATGTTTGCTTGCAAAGTGCTTGGGACTTAAAATTATTTACCATGATTCTGACTGTAACCCGGTATAATGCAGGCCACCATAAGTCAATTTGAATCGGAAATTGCTGACCTTAAGAGCCTCCTGTCAGCCCAGGAACTTGAAATTCAAAATGCCAACTCCAAGTTTGAATTCAGCGTCTCTGAACAAGAGAAGTTGAAGAAGAATTTTGAGGCGGATAAGAAAATCTGGGCTGACGAAAATGCCTTACTGGTGACCCGGGCCGAGACAGCAGAAGCATCACTGGTAGAAGTAAACACCGAGCTGTCCGACTTAAAGCACCAGATATCTCAAATGGTCTCAGCTATCTTTGGTAAGTACCAATATCTGAAAACTTAAATACTCCAAACCTTTCTTTGTTAAACACCTTAATTCTTACCTCCGGCTCACCTTATGTTTTTAACAACATAGGCCCTAGGAGCACCAACCTCAAGCAGAATATGTTGATCAAGCTGAAGGCAGTGTATACACTGGTGGAACAACTTTACATCAGGTCACAACGTGCTCTGGCCGTTGTGGCTTTATCCAATGACGTTCCTTATCTCCTTCAAGATGTGCTGAAACGGCTTGCTGTACTCCCTCAGCGGGTTTAAGAGCTAAGGCGGGCATCCGCAAGAGCCGGGGCTATAGCTGCGTTGAGCCGGGCTAAAGCATGGATTCCAGAACTAGAGCTGGCCGACATCACTCTTGGATACCCGAGTCTAAAGGAGGATGACACCTTATTTTACGAGGCAGACTTTACTGCCTGTGTGAAAGACATACGCCCGGTGGCTACTCTTATTGGGAATGACACTGATCTGACCAAATATCAGCCGGGTTACGATAAGGAGAACCGGAGGATTCCAACACCTCATTACCATGAAGTCAGCCTGGTTCCTCCAACTTGTAAGCACACTTTTGCCCCTGACGTCAACCCAACTGGTTTAATCGATGATGAAGCTGAGTTTGAATCCTTGAGTGGCATTGATCGGGCCTCATCAACCTTCCAGGACAGGGCAGCCGACGGAGAGGCGGAGAAGGATAACCCCGAAGCCTCAGGTCAACCTCAAGAGTAAATCGCCAGGCGCCACACGCTTATGTCTTCGTAGAACAAAAACAATGCTTCATCATCCAGGCTCGGGGAGTCTTGTAATAGAATAGGAAATACTTTGAGTTCTGCTATGCCTTCGCGCATGCTTATGGCCCTTAATACTTGCATAAGCTGCTGTCACTATGCACTTCGTAGTTTATATGAATCTGTTATGTCCTTGCAGAAATGTCTTGCATTGCCCTACACATAAGACAAACAGAAAACCCCTTGGCGACTTATCGCTTTTGAGGTTTACATAAGCTTCTGATAACCCGGAACATACACCGAATAATTACAGGAAACCCAACTTATGATTAAACTTAGTAGACGTAATCATAATGATATACCTGTGATGCTTACGGTTACCTTTCCGGCTTATATAAGCCAACCCCTGAGAGTGAGTTTAACTCCTGAAAAGTTCACCTGGCACATAAAAGTTCACCTGGTACTTATCAACCTGATGTAACCAATGTTTAAACCGGAAGATTGCAATATCCTCCTTTGTGTTTTCAAGAGGGTCGCAAGATATCCAATATTGATACTTGTAACATATGATGAATAATAGACAAATTTCAAAGGCTTCTGATTCGAATACGATCAGTGAACCGTTCCAAAGGGGTTAAGCTAAGATTCAGATGCGATCATATAGCCCCCAGTGGCTGTGGCGATGCCGATCAAGTGGGTATCGACAACTATGTTCTCTTTGGTTCGAATACGACCTATGTTTGAACAGGAAGCCCCCAAGTGACCATAAGAGTTGTTTAATGACACTGATTCAAATACGATCCATGTCAGACCCAAAGGGGTTAAGCTATGATTCAAATATGATCAAGAAGCCCCCAAGTGGGTTTGGCAGTATGCCGATCAAGTGGGTATCGACAACTATGTTCTCTTTGGTTCGAATATGACCTATGTTTGAACAAGAAGCCCCCAGGTGATCATGGCTAGATTCAGATATGATCATAAGCCGGACCAAAGGAAAGCCGGATTCAGATGTGACCCGCTCCCTCTTGGTTATTTCCACCACCTGACAAAGAAAACACATAAAAACCTTTTTTGGGATGGAAAAAAGGATAGAGGTCCTGCTTTATTGCTTTATGTAATATATACATAGGATAAATATACACATATTAGAGAAGGTGGCTCAGGTATAATAAGGCCGAAGATGAGCGATATTCCACGGCCAACGGGTCTCCTCCTCCGACTTACGTGAGTCTTTGTGCTCTCGAACATCGATAAGGTAGTATGACCCGTTGTTCAGATTCTTGCTGACCACAAAGGGTCCTTCCCAAGGAGGGGATAGCTTGTGCATGTCAGATTGATCCTGGATGAGCCGGAGTACTAAGTCGCCTTCCTGAAAGGTTCTGGACTTAACCCGGCGGCTATGGTAGCGGCGCAGGTCTTGCTGGTAAATCGCGGAGCGGGCTATTGCCAAGTCTCGCTCTTCATCCAACAGGTCAAGTGCATCTTGCCGAGCTTTTTCGTTGTCTGCCTCAACATAAGCCGCCACCCGAGGTGAGCCGTGACGGATGTCACTTGGCAGGACCGCCTCTGCTCCATACACCATAAAGAAAGGGGTGTAACCCGTAGATTTGTTAGGTGTAGTATTGATGCTCCAAAGCACAGAAGGTAACTCCTCCACCCAACAACCCGGCGTCCGCTGCAAGGGGACCAGGAGCCGGGGCTTGATACCCCTCAAGATTTCTTGATTAGCTCGTTCTGCTTGACCATTGGATTGAGGATGAGCCACATCTGAAATGTCCAGCCGGATATGCTCTCGTTGACAGAACTCTTCCATAGCTCCTTTGGAAAGGTTAGTGCCATTATCAATTATGATGCGGTGTGGAAAACCAAAGCAAAAAATCACCTTTTTCATGAACTGGACCGCCGTGGCCGCATCACACTTACTGACTGGCTCCGCCTGAACCCACTTTGTAAACTTGTCAACCGCTACCAAGAGGTGCGTCTTTTTATCCTTAGACCTTTTGAAAGGCCCGACCATATCAAGCCCCCAGACTGCAAACGGCCAAGTAATTGGAATCATCCTCAATTCTTGAGCCAGCACATGGGCTCGTGGTGAGAACTTCTGACATCTGTCACATTTACTGACCAGATCTTCTGCATCAGCATGAGCCGTCAGCCAATAAAACCCATGACGGAAAGCTTTGGCCACGAGAGATTTTGAGCCGGCGTGATGACCACAATCGCCTTCATGAATCTCACGAAGGATCTCCTGACCCTCTGTAGATGACACGCAACGTTGAAACGCTCCAGTGACACTGCAATGATGTAACTCACCATTGACAATTGTCATGGACTTGGACCGCCGGATGATTTGTCTTGCCAAGGTCTCATCTTCAGGCAACTCTCACCGGGTCATGTAAGCCAAATAAGGCACTGTCCAATCCGGGATAACACGGAGAGTCGCCACCAGCTGTGCCTCCGGGTCTGGTATTGCCAGATCTTCCTCTGTAGGTAACTTAACAGAAGGATTATGCAACACATCAAGAAAGGTGTTAGGCGGCACCGGCTTACGCTGAGAACCCAGCCGGCTTAAGGCATCAGCCGCCTCATTCTTCCTTCGATCAATGTGTTCCACCACATACCCCTTGAAGTGTCCAGCCACAGCATCAACTTCATGACGGTAAGCCGCCATAAGGGGATCTTTAGAGTCCCACTTGCCTGACACCTGTTGAGCCACAAGGTCTGAGTCTCCTAAGCATCTTAGCCGGCTCAAGTTCATCTCTTTGGCCATCCGGAGACCATGGAGTAGGGCCTCGTACTCAGCTGCATTGTTAGTACAAGGAAACATAAGCCGGAGCACATAGCAAAATTTGTCACCTCAATGGGAAGTTAACACGACTCCAGCCCCCGAGCCTTCCAATTGTCTGGACCCATCAAAGTGAATAGTCCAATATGTGTTATCGGGCTTCTCCTCAGGTGCATGTAGCTCTGTCCAGTCATTGATGAAATCCACCAAAGCTTGAGACTTAATGGCAGTGCGTGGTACGCACTTCAGACCATGAGGCCCGAGCTCAATGGCCCTCTTGGCGACTCGTCCTGTAGCCTCTCTGTTTTGAATAATGTCTCCCAAGGGGGCAGAACTTACCACAGTGATAGGGTGACCTTGGAAGTATTGCTTCAGCTTCCGGCTTTCCATGAACACCCCGTAAACAAGTTTCTGCCAATGAGGATATCTTTGTTTTGACTCGATGAGTACCTCACTGACATAATAAACCGGCCGTTGAACCGGATGTTCCTTACCAACCTCCTTGCGCTCTACCACAATTGCCACATTGACGACTCGTGAATTAGCAGCCACATATAACAGCAAAGGCTCCTTGTCAATGGGAGCTACAAGAACTGGCGGCTCAGATAACTGCCTCTTCAAATCCTCAAAAGCAGCATTAGTAGCATTACTCCAGACAAAGGTGTCTGCCTTCTTCATCAGTTGGTACAACGGTAGGGCCTTCTCACCTAACCGGCTTATGAAACGGCTTAAAGCAGCAACACGCCAGTCACTGAACGTCATTGATACATGCCGGTTTAGCCAAAGAAGTGATTGCCTTAATCTTCTCCGGATTAGCCTCGATGCCTCTGTTTGAGACCAAGAATCCCAAAAGCTTGCCTGCAGGCACACCAAATACGCACTTCTCCAGGTTAAGCATCATTTTGTAAACCCGGAGGTTGTCAAAGGTTTCTCTGAGATCAGGTATCAAGGTTTCCGTCTCTCTGGACTTTACCACTATGTCATCCACATAAGCATGAACATTGCGCCCAATCTGATTTTGGAGACAATTCTGTACACACCATTGATAAGTTGCCTGGGCACTCTTGAGCCCAAAAGGCATAGACACATAGCAGAAGGCTCCAAACGGAGTGATGAAAGCCATCTTCTCCTGGTCCTTAACTGCCATCTTGATCTGATGATAACCAGAGTAAGCATCCAAGAAGCTCAAACGCGCACAACCCGCCGTAGCATCAATGATTTGATCAATACGGGGGAGAGCGAAAGGATCAGCCGAAAAAGCCTTATTTAAGTCCGTGTAATCCACACACATCCGCCAGGTGCCATTTTTCTTGAGCACGAGCACCGGGTTAGCCAACCACTCCGGGTGAAAAACTTCGACAATGAACCCCGCCGCCAAGAGCCGGGCGACCTCCTCTCCTATAGATTTTCGTCGTTCCTCATTGAATCGCCGCAGAAACTGCCTGACCGGCTTATACTTTGGATCAATATTAAGAGTGTGCTCAGCGAGTCCTCTCAGTACACCCGGCATGTCAGAAGGCTTCCATGCAAAGATGTCCCGGTTCTCACGGATGAACTCGATGAGCGCGCTTTCCTATTTAGGATCCAAATTGGCACTGATGCTGAATTGCTTAGATGAATCGCCTGGGGTAAAATCAACAAGCTTAGTCTCTGCAGCCGATTTAAACTTCATAGCCGGGTCATGTTCCATAGTCGGCTTCTTGAGGGAGGTCATATCCACCAGGTCAACGTTATCTTGATAAAATTTGAGCTCCTCTGCTGCACAAACAGACTCGGCATAAGCCGCATCGCCTTCTTCGCACTCCAGGGCCACCTTTCGGCTTCCATGCACAGTGATGGTGCCCTTGTAACCCGGCATCTTGAGCTGTAAATAAACATAACACGGCCGCGCCATGAACTTGGCATAAGCCGGCCGCCCGAACAAAGCGTGATATGGACTCTTGATTTTGACCACCTCAAAAGTTAACTTTTCAGCCCTAGAATCATGCTTGTCTCCAAAAGCCACCTCTAGTTCAATCTTACCCACCAGATACGCCGACTTACCAGGCACCACTCCATGGAAGACGGTGTTGGAAGTCTTTAAATTCTTGTCAGTTAAGCCCATGCGCTGAAAGGTCTCGTAATAGAGGATGTTGATGCTGCTACCTCCATCCATGAGCACCTTAGTAAATTTATAACCACCAACCTGCGGTGCCACCACCAGGGCCAGTTGACCTGGATTATCAACCCGGGGAGGGTGATCCTCCCTGCTCCAGACAATAGGCTGTACCGACTATCTCAAATAACGAGGGACTGCCGGCTCAACAGAATTCACATCCCTCTTATGAACTTTCTGATCACGTTTACACAAACTCGTGGTGAACACGTGATACTGCCCACTGTTTAGCTGTTTTGGATGGCTCTGATAACCCGACTACTGCTGCTGCTGACCTCCTTGACCAGACTACTATTGGTTATAACCACCCTGGTTTCCCTAAAAACCGGGTCCTGAACCGCCGCCCGGAATATGAAAGCCGCCAAACGTATTAGAATTCTTGAAAGCCTTCATGATTGCACAATCCTTCCATAAATGAGTCGCTGGCCGTTCCCGGGTGCCGTGTTTCAGGCAGGGCTCATTGATAGTTGCTTAAGAGACGGGCCTGACCCGCCAAACCGAGGGGGTGGCTTTCCTTTGCGCTTCTGATTGTTACCCTGTGCATTGGCCACAAATTCCGGGTTACCGTCCTCCTTACGCTTATTGCCTCCTTGATTCGCCGGGTTATGCTGCTGACCCTTTCCATTACCATTCTTCTTTCCCTTCCCTGTCTTTTCCTCATCAGACGCGGGATCCTTGGTACTATCAAAATCGGCATACTTGACTAAAGCCGCCATCAGCGTCTCCATATCGTTGCAATTACGCTTAAGGCGCCCCAGCTTCTGTCTCAGGGGCTCAAAACGGCAATTCTTCTCCAGCATGAGAACTGCTGAGCCGGCATCCATCTTGTCGGATGAATGTATTATATCTTTGACCCGGCGCACCCAATGAGTCGTAGATTCACCTTCCTCCTGCTTACAATTTGTCAAGTCCACAATCGACATAGACTTCTTGCAAGTGTCCTTGAAGTTCTGAATGAAACGGGCCTTTAGCTCTGCCCATGAACTAATGGAATTGGGTGGCAAACCCTTTAACCAAGAACGGGCCGTTCCGTCCAACATCATGGTGAAGTATTTAGCCATTGCTTCGTCACTAACCTCCAACAGCTCCATGGCCATCTCGTAACTTTAAATCCACGCCCCGGGCTGTAAATCGGCCGTATAATTCGGCACCTTTCGAGGTCCCTTGAAATCCTTGGGCAGACGTACATTACGTAGTGCCGGTACCAGACAAGGAACACCTCCGGTTCTAGTAGCAACACTCGCCTCAACAGAAGTTGTCGGGTAAGCCGGTGAGTCCTGTTGGGCTGCTAGCTGAGCCGCCCGCTCGTCCTCCTGACGTATCTGATTCTGAACCGGGTTATACCCGCCGGGCTGGTTTCGACGCTGAGCGCTACTTGACAAGGCCTCTGATTCCATGTGTCTACTGTAACTCGGGCTCCGGTTTTGACGAGGCGGAGCTAACCAGGGCGGAGGAGTTGAGTGAATCCTGTCCCGGCTGTAGGAGTAGTTCTCTTGCTGAGCCAGAGCTGTTTGGACAAGTTCCCTGATCCTCTGGGTTTCCGCCGCTGTCGGATCATCACCATCTACCGGGAGAGCCGCCAAACGTGCTGATGCTGCGATTAACTTCTCCATGGGGTTGGAGAAGTGACCCGGTGGTATTGGTACGTAACGGGGCGGTGCCATATTGCCGTGAAGAGGCGCCGTTACCTGTGGCTGGACCGGGCCTCCTGCTCCGGATGTCATAAACTGATTTGCACTTGGCGGGTTACTTGGACCGGCTCCGGGTGTAGCAAAGAGATTCCAAGGATCATAAATCTGAGGTAAACAGGACTGAGTTTTCTGATGTCTCCTCCTCATTACCTCATTAGATGCGTTCAGGCTCTGCGTGAGCTGAAAAGCCTCTGCCTGAAGTTGCTGCGCCCATGCGTCCAAAGCCGCCCGCTCTGTGGCTAATCTATTATCCTCAGCTGCTAAGGTTTCCTTGGCCTGGGCGATCTCCTCACGAACCTGTGCCACCTCTGCCTCATGCTCAGATTGGTTCGCAGGGATGACTATAGCAGTTAACAGGGCCGTAAGTTTATCCATGAGATCCATCAGCACCTGAGCCGGTGAGCGCACAGGGCCTTCTGCCCCGGCTGCTCCTAACCCGGACGTTATCGCTGCTGAGGCCGTAGAATTTTGGCCGGGTTGAGTGCCAGCCATGAAGACTCCTGCCCAGTTTGGCGACTCTGAGGGGTCCGGAATAGTGCTGCCATCGAACAGCCCCCAAGCACACCATCTTGAACTTGATACAGCGAATCTGTTGAGCCGGCGGACGAATCACCGTCAGAGAGGACAGCCGGCTCACCATTATCTTCAGATCCTTCAGAAAGTTCACCTCTGTGGATGCAACCCACAAAGGCACGCTTCACGACGGGTTGAGCTCGGGCGGGTCTCGCGCGCTGAGCCGTCTCGACGAGGTCGGTGCAGTTGTCCGACTCAGGGCCCGGCTCACCAATCTGGCCGATGAAAACGTGAATTCCGCCAAAGGGGACTTGGTACCCGTACTCAATTGAGCCGGCGTCGGGGCCCTAGCCTTCGTCATCGATGTAGATCTTGCCGCGACGACTCTTGGTCATCCGGCCAACTGCGTATCCCTTGAGCCCTTCGAAGCCGCCCTTCAAGAACTCAAATCCACCGTGCGCCAGCCCCACGGTGGGCGCCAACTGTCGTGGAATTGTCACGGCAGATGTCCTCTTGCAAGGACTTAGTCATGGAGCCATCGCAGCTAGGAAGCTTAAAGGGGTTAATCGGGATAGGGGACACGAGAGATTTATACTAGTTCAGCCCCTTGCGGTGAAGGAAGGCCTACGTCTAGTTGGGTTGGTATTACTTGAGGTTTCGATGACCAGGGAGCGAGATACGCTATGCCCGGTTCTCGAGGTGTTGTTTCTTGCCCTAAGCCGCTGGCGGGTCGCCCCCTTATATACACGGGTTGACGCCCTGCGGCCTACAGAGTCCCGGCCGGCTCATAAACAGTGTCCGGCTCGGCGACTAGTTACTTCTACCTTACAGTACAAGCTATACCATCATGGCGGTTTATCCTTACGAGCCTCAGAGTCACCTATGGGCCTTTAGGCCTTGTAATGAACTGCCATCTTCATGCCTTGGTCTTGGGCTTCTGATGAGCCTCTCTTTGCGTAACCCGGCCCCTCCTGGACGGCTTACACAAATAGTTATATCCCCAACACAAAGTGTTCTTCCGGTAATCGGGAGTTGCATAATCTCATAGTCATAGGAACATGTATAAGTCATGAAGAAAGCAATAGTAGTAAACTAAAATGATCAAGTGCTAAGCTAACGGGATGGGTCAAGTCAATCACATCATTCTCCTAATAATGTGATCCCGTTTATCAAATGACAACTCATGTCTATGGTTAGGAAACTTAACCATCTTTGATAAACGAGCTAGTCAAGTAGAGGCATACTAGTGACAATCTGTTTGTGAATGTATTGACACATGTATCATGTTTCCGGTTAATACAATTCTAGCATGAATAATAAACATTTATCATGAAATAAGTAAATAAATAATAACTTTACTATTGCCTCTAGGGCATATTTCCTTCAGTCTCCCACTTGCACTAGAGTCAATAATGTAGATCACATAGTAATGATTCTAACACCCATGGAGTCTTGGTGCTGATCATGTTTTGCTCGTGAGAGAGGCTTATTCAACGAGTCTGCAACATTCAGATCCGTATGTATCTTGCAAATCTCTATGTCTCCCACCTGGACTTGATTGCGGATGGAATTGAAGCGTCTCCTGATGTGCTTGGTTCCCTTGTGAAATTTGGATTCCTTTGCCAAGGCAATTGCACCAGTATTGTCACAAAAGATTTTCATTGGACCCGATGCACTAGGTATGACACCTAGATCGGATATGAACTACTTTATCCAGACTCATTCATTTGCTGCTTCCGAAGCAGCTATGTACTCCGCTTCACACGTAGATCCCGCCACAACACTTTGCTTAGAACTGCACCAACTGACAGCTCCACCGTTCAATAAAAACACGTATCCGGTTTGCGATTTAGAATCGTCCGGATCAGTGTCAAAGCTTGCATTGATGTAACCATTTACGACGAGCTCTTTGTCACCTCCATAAACGAGAAACATATCCTTAGTCCTTTTCAGGTATTTCAGGATGTTCTTGACCGCTGTCCAGTGATCCACTCCTGGATTACTTTGGTACCTCCCTGCTAAACTTTTAGCAAGGCACACATCAGGTCTGGTACACAGCATTGCATACATGATAGAGCCTATGGCTGAAGCATAGGGAACATCTTTCATTTTCTCTCTATTTTCTGCAGTGGTCGGACATTGAGTCTTACTCAACTTCACACGTTGTAACATAGGCAAGAACCCTTTCTTTGCTTGATCAATTTTGAACTTCTTCAAAACTTTATCAAGGTATGTGCTTTGTGTAAGTCCAATTAAGCGTCTTGATCTATCTCTATAGATCTTGATGCCCAATATATAAGCAGCTTCAGCGAGGTCTTTCATTGAAAAACTCTTATTCAAGTATCCTTTTATTCTATCCAGAAATTCTATATCATTTCCAATCAACAATATGTCATCCACATATAATATTAGAAATGCTATAGAGCTCCCACTCACTTTCTTGTAAATACAGGCTTCTCCAAAAGTCTGTATCAAACCATATGCTTTGATCACACTATCAAAACGTTTATTAAAACTCCGAGATGCTTGCACCAGTCCATAGATGGATTGCTGGAGCTTGCACACTTTGTTAGAATCCTTTAGATTGATAAAACCTTCAGGTTGCATCATATACAACTCTTCTTCCAGAAATCCATTTAGGAATGCAGTCTTTACATCCATTTGCCAAATTTCATAATCATAAAATGCGGCAATTGCTAACATGATTCGGACGGACTTAAGCATCGCTACGGATGAGAAAGTCTCATCGTAGTCAACTCCTTGAACTTGTCGAAAACCTTTCGCAACAAGTCAAGCTTTGTATATAGTAACATTACCGTCAGCGTGGGTCTTCTTCTTGGAAATCCATTTATTCTCGATGGCTTGCCGATCATCGGGCAAGTCAACCAAAGTCCATACTTTGTTCTCATACATGGATCCCATCTCAGATTTCATGGCCTCAAGCCATTTCACGGAATCTGGGCTCATCATCGCTTCCTCATAGTTCGTAGGTTCGTCATGGTCAAGTAACATGACCTCCAGAACATGATTACCGTACCACTCTGGTGTGGATCTTACTCTGGTTGACCTACGAGGTTCGGTAGTAACTTGATCTGAAGTTACATGATCATCATCATTAGCTTCCTCACTAATTGGTGTAGTAGTCACAGGAACATATTTCTGTGATGAACTACTTTCCAATAATGGAGCAGGTACAGTTACCTCATCAAGTTCTACTTTCCTCCCAGTCACTTCTTTCGAGAGAAACTCCTTCTCTAGAAAGGATCCATTCTTAGCAATGAATGTCTTGCCTTCGGATCTGTGATAGAAGGTGTACCCAACAGTCTCCTTTGGGTATCCTATGAAGACATATTTCTCCGATTTGGGTTCGAGCTTATCAGGTTGAAGCTTTTTCACATAAGCATCGCATCCCCAAACTTTAAGAAATGACAACTTTGGTTTCTTGCCAAACCATAGTTCATAAGGTGCCGTCTCAACGGATTTAGATGGTGCCCTATTTAACGTGAATGCAGCCGTCTCTAAAGTATAACCCCAAAATGATATCGGTAAATCAGTAAGAGACATCATAGATCGCACCATATCTAGTAAAGTACGATTACGACGTTCAGACACACCATTACGCTGTGGTGTTCCGGGTGGCGTGAGTTGGGAAACTATTCCGCATTGTTTCAAATGAAGACCAAACTCAAATATTCTCCTCCATGATTAGATCGTAGAAACTTTATTTTCTTGTTACGATGAATTTCTACTTCACTCTGAAATTCTTTGAACTTTTCAAATGTTTGAGACTTATGTTTCATTAAGTAGATATACCCATATCTGCTCAAATCATCTGTGAAGGTGAGAAAATAACGATACCTGCCGCGATCCTCAATATTCATCAGACCACATGCATCAGTATGTATGATTTCCAATAAATCTGTTGCTCGCTCCATTGTTCCGAAGAACGGCGTTTTAGTCATCTTGCCCATGAGGCATGGTTCGCAAGTACCAAGTGATTCATAATTAAGTGATTCCAAAAGTCCATCAGAATGGAGTTTCTTCATGCGCTTTACACCAATATGACCCAAACGGCAGTGCCACAAATAAGTTGCACTATCATTATCAACTCTGCATCTTTTGGCTTCAACATTATGAATATGTGTATTAGTACTATCGAGATTCATCAAAAATAGACCACTCTTCAAGGGTGCATGACCATAAAAGATATTACTCATATAAATAGAACGACCATTATTCTAAGATTTAAATGAATAATTGTCTCGCATCAAATAAGATCCAGATATAATGTTCATGCTCAACGCTGGCACAAAATAACAATTATTCAGGTCTAAAACTAATCTCGAAGGTAGATGTAGAGGTAGCATGCCGACAGCGATCACATTGACTTTGGAACCATTTCCTACGCGCATCTTCACCTCGGCCTTAGCCAATCTTAGCTTAATCTGTAGTCCCTGTTTCGAGGTTCAAATATTAGCAACAGAACCAGTATCAAATACCCAGGTGCTACTGCGAGCTTTAGTAAGGTTCACATCAATAACATGTATATCACATATACCTTTGTTCATCTTGCCATCCTTATTATCCGCCAAATACTTGGGGCAGTTCCGCTTCCATGTGACAGCCAGATTTTTGGCCCTTTCTTTTTCTTTTGTTTTTTTGAGGTTTTTGCTTGATTTTTCTTTTTCCGTGGCGTTGTGGTCTGGAAACTGAAGAAGGTGCCCTCTTCTTTGTTTCCAGAGTGGCTTCTCATTCCCAAATCCTTCCCTAGACCCTGTCATTTTCATCCTAGCCCAAATCCCAATATTCTTTTTATTGCGAATATTCCTTTTCTATTAAAGGAATAACTCAAATTTCCCTAGGTTGTGGAGCAACCTTTATTTCCATCACTCCTAAAATTCCCAAATAATTCTCATAAATTTTTTGGGCCATATCTTTCTCAAATATGGAAAAATATTTCATTTGTCATGTTTATCATCATGCTCAAATAATTCATTTCCTATTCTGCCCTAAATGGCACATTGTGAAGCAAGTGCTATTTTCCTTTTCCCAATTGACCTCAAAATCCTTGGACACCTTGTCCTGTCCATATAATTGCCACATGCCAAAATGCAACCTCATTTGCCTGGTAATTATTTAATTATGATTTTCCAAAGTTTCTATCTAGAAAGAAGGTTTGTGAAGGAGGTGCACACTAGGCATATCCAAATGAGTTGCCATTTTGCATGATCCCTCATATGATCATATAAAAGCCCTCCACCAAAGTAGAGCTCATGTCATGCCTCCATGTGAGCTCATCTTCAATTCTTTGATTCTATCCAAAATTTTAGTTTGTAAAGCAAGTATATTTTATCTTGCTCCATTATGGCTGCCAATTTTTCTAGGCCTTCTATTATCCATATAACCTACCTCCACCCATTTTGGGCATGGTTCATCAAGCCATTATTACTCTAGAATTTTTTCAAGTTTCTGTCCAAAGGAGATGTTTGTGAAGCAAGTACCAGTTGGCTTGGCCAATTGGTATGAGACTTTTTGAGCATCTTCATAGGACCAAATGACTCTGCCTTCCCCAATTTGAGCTCAATTTGACACTCCATGTGAGTGCACGTTCCTGATCAAGTTTCTGGACCAGATTATGCAGTTGCAAAGCAAGTGCATTAAATCTTGGTCCATTTCCTGCCAAACTCCCCAGTATGGTAGTTCTTCCTAAGCTAATCACCCCAGACAAATCCATTGACCACAATCACTTTCCTGTTGATCACCAGTGCAGGGCCAAGTTTACTGCAGTAAACTTCAGGTGATGACTACCATTTAACCACTGCGTCTTTAACCAAGTTACCACCTCAGTTGCAACCTACCCAGGAAGGACTCCACCCCAGACATCGTTTGACATCGCTTGTGACACTGTGTGCAGCAGTGCGCACGGTGACCACCTCTCTGGCATGCCATGGACGTGAGTTGGATGGTTTCTTGCTCGATCCCCTCCCCTGATCGTCGGCTTCGCGCGCGTGAGCGTGTCCACCAGATAGCCCTCATCATTGCCCACTCCCTGGACCCCTCTCCCCCTCCGTCCGCTTGCTCACTGACACTCACCGCCGCGTGACCACGGGCAAACAGTGGCCGTTTGGCTCTATTCGTCGCCGTCTTCTTCCTCCCCGTGCTCCGTGGGCTCCCTCAGCCCCGTGGGCTCCTCCCTGTGTCTCTCCGTCGCCTTCCCCCAAGCTTGAGCATGCGCACATGCGTCCGCCGTGATGCTAGCGCGACACTCCCTCGCCACGCCTATATATAGCCCACCCCGAGGCTGTTCGACCTCAACACCAGTCTCACACCACCTCCAGCAACCTCCCCGGCCTCTCCCTCGAGCTCAAGAGCCCCTCCCCACCTCTCTTTGCCGCCATGGCCGCCGCGAAGCTCGGCTTAAATCCGAGCCATCCGAGCCCTCCTCCTCCCTCCTGACCTCACCATAGCTCCACCCAGACCCCGGCGGTCCTCCCCATGTCCTCGCCCCACCGCCAGAGCCACCTTGGCCGCATGCCCCAAAATCAACCGCCGCCTCTGCCTCCTTCTTCCACCAACCGTAGCTGCCTCCCCACTCCTCCCTGAGGCTTGTTTTCCCCCTGGATGGATGCGGTGTGCTGCGCCGCACTCGCCGGTGTCCTCCCCTTGGCCGGAGTTGTCCGGAGCCGCGAGGCCAGCGCCGGCGCCCCTCCCTCTGTTCTGCACCCGTGTTAAGGGGGAGAAGAGGAGGAGCGGGAGGAGGGAGTTGACCAAGTGCGTGGACCCCACGGCCCCACCAGTCAGTGACCCGGGGGGTTGACCCCGCTAACGCTGACGTGGCAAGTGGAGACGTTTCGCGCGTGTGCGTTTTCATCAGCAGAAAGCGTATCGCGTGAAGTGCGCTTCCTCTTTGGGTAAGCGTATTTCATTTGTTCTTCGGGCGCAAATGCGCTTTCTGATACGTCCATTTTGCATCATGCTTTTATATCGATATTTATTGCATTATGGGCTGTTATTTCACGTTATGTCACAATACTTATGACTATTCTCTCTTATTTTACAAGGTTTACATAAGGAGGGAGAATGCCGGCAGCTGGAATTCTGGGCTGGAAAATGAGCAAATTTTAGAGACCTATTCTGCGCAACTCCAAAAGTCCTAAAACTCCATGGAATATCTTAAAATAAATAAAGAAAAATCCTCGCCAAAGATGAAGTTCAGGGGGCCCACACCCTGCTCACGAGGGTGGGGGGGGGCCTCCTAAGGCACGCCCCCCTACCTCATGGGCCCCCTGGTGGGTCTCCGACGTCCATCTTCTCCTATATGAAGTCTTTCGATGAGAAAAAAAATCAGAAGCAACCTTTCGGGACGAGACTCCGCCGCCATGAGGTGGAACCTTGGCAGAACCAATCTAGAGCTCCGGCAGAGCTGTTCTGCCGAGGATACTTCCCTCCGGGAGGGGGAAATCATCACCATCGTCATCACCAACGCTCCTCTCATCGGGAGAGGACAATCTCCATCAACATCTTCACCAGCACCATCTCATCTCCAAACCCTAGTTCATCTCTTGTATCCAATTCTTGTCTCAAAGTCCGGGATTGGTGCTAGTAGGTTGCTAGTAGTGTTGATTACTCTTTGTAGTTGATGCTAGTTGGTTTATTTGGGGGAAGATCATATGTTCAGATCCTATATGCATATTATTACCCCTCTGATTATGAACATGAATATGCTTTGTGAGTAATTACGTTTGTTCCTGAGGACAAGGGAGAAGTCTTGCTATTAGTAGTCATGTGAATTTGGTATTCGTTTGATATTTTGATAAGATGTATGTTGTCTAGCCTCTAGTGGTGTTATGTGAACGTCGACTACATAACACTTCACCATTATTTGGGCCTAGAGGAAGGCATTGGGAAGTAATAAGTAGATGATGGGTTGCTAGAGTGACAGAAGCTTAAACCCTAGTTTATGCGTTGCTTCGTAAGGGGCTGATTTGGATCCACATGTTTCATGCTATGGTTAGGTTTACCTTAATACTTTTGTTGTAGTTGCGGATGCTTGCAATAGAGGTTAATCATAAGTGGGATGCTTGTTCAAGTACGAACAACACCCAAGCACCGGTCCACCCACATATCAAATTATCAAAGTACTGAACGCGAATCATATGAACGTGATGAAAACTAGCTTGACGATATTCCCATGTGTCCTCGGGAGCGCTTTTCCTATTATAAGAGTTTGTTCCGGCTTGTCCTTTGCTACAAAAAGGATTGGGCCACCTTGCTGCACCTTATTTACTTTTATTACTTGTTGCTCGTTACAATTTACCTTATCACAAAACTATCTGTTACCACTTATTTCAGTACTTGCAGAGAATACCTTGCTGAAAACCGCTTATCATTTCCTTTTGCTCCTCATTGGGTTCGACACTCTTACTTATCGAAAGGACTACGATAGATCCCCTATACTTGTGGGTCATCAAGACTCTTTTCTGGCGCCGTTGCCGGGGAGTGTAGCGCCTTTGGTAGGTGGAATTTGGTAAGGAAAAATTTATATAGTGTGCTGAAATTTACTGTCACTTGTTACTATGGAAAGTAATTCTCTGAGGGGCTTGTTCGGGGTATCTTCGCCCCATCCAATAGAGCAAAGAGTTTCTCCTCAACCTACTGAACCTATTGAAAATGAAACTCCTTTTGAATTTCCTTCGGGTATGATGGAAAGACTGCTAGCTAACCCTTTTACAGGAGATGGAACAAAGCATCTTGATGAGCACTTATTATATGTGGATGAAGTTTGAGGATTATTTAAGCTTGCAGGTGTACCCGACGATGTTGCTAAGAAGAATGTCTTCCCTTTATCTTTGAGGGAAGACACATTGATATGGTATAGGCTATGTGATACGAGATCGTGGGACTATAAAACATTGAAATTGGAATTTCATCAAAAGTATTACCCTATGCATCTTGTTCATCGTGATCGCAATTATATATATAATTTCTGGCCTTGCGAAGGAGAAAGCATCGCTCAAGCTTGGGGGAGGCTTAAATCAATGTTATATTCATGCCCAATCATGAGCTCTCGAGAGAAATAATTATGCAAAGTTTTTATGCTCGGCTTTCTCATAATAATCAAACCATGCTCGATACTTCTTGTGTTGGCTCTTTTATGATGAAGACTATTGAATTCAGATGGAACTTATTGGATAGAATTAAACGCAACTCTGAAGATTGGGACCTCGACGAAGGTAAGGATTAAGGTATGACACCTAAGTTTGATTGTGTTAAATCTTTTATGGACACCGATATTTTCCATAAGTTTAGCACTAAATATGGACTTGACTCTGAGATAGTAGCTTCTTTCTGTGAATCTTTTGCTACTTATGTTGATCTCCCTAAGGAGAAGTGGTTTAAATATCATCCTCCCATAGAAGTAAAAGTAGCTGCACCTATTAAAGTTGAAGAAAAGACTGTCACTTATAATGATCCTATTGTTCCTACTTCTTATGTTGAGAAACCACCCTTCCCTGTTAGAGTAAAGGATCATGCTAAAGCTTCAAGTGTTGTTAGCAAAAGCAATATCAGAACTTATGTACCCCCTGAGCAAGTTAAAGTAGAACCTAATATTGCTATTGTTAAAGATCTCTTGTCTGATAATATTGACGGGCATGTTATTCAGTTCGATGGTGAAACTGCTAGAATTACTAAGCCTTGTGCTAAGGATAAGCATAGACCAGTGGTAGGCGTGCCTGTTATTTCTGTTAAAATAGGAGATCATTGTTATCATGGCTTATTTGATATGGGTGCTAGTGCCAGTGTTATACCGCATACTTTATACGAAGAAATTAAGAATGAAATTGCACCTACTGAGTTAGAAGGTATTGATGTCACGATTAAGCTTGCCAATAGAGATACTATTTCACCAATTGGGATTGTTAGAGATGTTGAAGTCTTGTGTGGGAAAACTAAATATCCTGCTGATTTTCTTGTTCTTACTTCTCCGCAAGATAGCTTTTGTCCCATTATATTTGGTAGACCCTTCTTGAATACTGTTAATGCTAAGATAGATTGCGAAAAGAATGTTGTTACTATTGGCTTGGATGATATGGTTCATGAGTTTAATTTCTCTAAATTTAGTAAACAACATCGTGAGGAAGAATTGCCTAGTAAGGATGATATTATTGGTCTTGCTTCTATTGCCGTACCTCCTAGTGATCCTTTAGAACACTATTTGCTAGACCATGAAAATGATATGTTCATGAATGAAAGAAGGGAAATAGATGAAGTATTCTTTAAACAGGAACCTATTCTGCAACACAATTTACCTGTTGAAATTTTAGGGGATCCCCCTCCACCCAAGGGTGATCCTGTGTTTGAGCTCAAACCTTTTCCTAATAATCTTAAATATGCTTATCTTGATGAAAAGAAGATATATCCTGTTATTATTAGTGCTAACCTTTCAGAGCATGAAGAAGAAAGATTATTGAAAACTCTGAAGAAGCATCACGCTGCTATTGGATATACTCTTGATGATCTTAAGGGCATTAGTCCCACTCTATGTCAACATAAAATGAATTTGGAAGCAGATGCCAAACCATTTCGTGATCCTCAACGATGTCTGAATCCTAAAATGAAAGAAGTGGTAAGAAAAGAAATACTCAAGCTTCTGGAGGCAGGTATAATTTATCCCGTTGCTGATAGTCAGTGGGTAAGCCCTGTCCATTGTGTCCCTAAGAAGGGAGGTATTACAGTTGTTCCTAATGATAAAGATGAATTGATTCCACAAAGAATTATCACAGGTTATAGGATGGTAATTGATTTCCGCAAATTAAATAAAGCTACTAAGAAAGATCATTACCCCTTACCTTTTATCGATCAAATGCTAGAAAGATTATGCAAACATACACATTACTGCTTTCTAGATGCTTATTCTGGTTTCTCTTAAATACCTGTGTCGGCTAGAGATCAATCAAAGACTACTTTTACATGCCCTTTTGGTACTTTTTCTTATAGACGTATGCCTTTTGGTTTATGTCATGCACCTGCTACCTTTCAAAGATGCATGATGGCTATATTCTCTGACTTCTGTGAAAAGATTTGTGAGGTTTTCATGGACGACTTTTCCATCTATGGTTCCTCTTTTGATGATTGCTTGAGCAATCTTGATCGAGTTTTGCAGAGATGTGAAGAAACTAATCTTGTCTTGAATTGGGAAAAGTGCCACTTTATGGTTAATGAAGGTATTGTTTTGGGGCACAAAGTTTCCGAAAGAGGTATTGAAGTTGATGTCACGCCCAATATGCGACCCTATCCAAAAGGAACTCGAAGGTCCCACCAAGGATAGACCCGCATATTGAAACGCTTTTGCAAGGTGGATATCATTACATCAACATTACATAAATAGATGGGGATACATACAAAAGGCACACAATGCCACACGAATACAATATCATCATACAAGAGTCAACATCCGACTACGGATGAAACATAAACAGAAACTCAAACGACATCCACCCTGCTAGCCCAGGCTGTCGACCTGGAACCTATCCCCTGATCGAAGAAGAAGCAGAAGAAGAACTCAACGCAAGCAAGCATCGCTCTCGCGTCATGATCATCGCATAACCTATACCTGCAACTGTTGTTGTAGTAATCTGTGAGCCACGAGGACTCAGCAATCCCATTACCATGGGTATCAAGACTAGCAAAGCTTAATGGGAAAGGAAGGGGTAAAGTGGTGAGGTTGCAGCAGCGACTAAGCATGATATGGTGGCTAACATACGCAAATGAGAGCGAGAAGAGAAACAAAGGAACGGTCGTGAAGCTAGCAATGATCAAGAAGTGATCCTGAACTCCTACTTACGTCAAACATAACCCAAAGCCCGTGTTCACTTCCCGGACTCCGCCGAGAAGAGACCATCACGGCTACACACGCGGTTGATGCATTTTAATTCGGATCAGGTGTCAAGTTACCTACAACTGGACATTAACAAATTCCCATCTGCCACATAACCGCGGGCACGGCTCTCGAAAGTTTATACCCTGCAGGCATGTCCCAACTTAGCCCATGATAAGCTCGCGTGATCAACGAAGGATATTCCTTCTCCCAGGAAGACCCGATCAGTCTCGGAATCCCGGTTTACAAGACATTTTGACAATGGTAAAACAAGACCAGCAAAACCTCCCGCTGTGCCGACAAATCCCGATAGGAGCTGCACATATCTCGTTCTCAGGGAACACCGGATGAGCCAGACGTCGGGTTGGCATAGACCCTGGTTGCCCAGGGGGCGCCGGACATCGCTCGGTTTGGACCAACACTTAGACAAGCATTGGCCCGGGGGGGGCTAAAGTAAAGATGACCCTTGGGTTGATTACTCCCAAGGGAAAGGTAGGTGGTGGTGAGGCAAATGGTAAAACCAAGGTTGGGCCTTGCTGGACAAGTTTTATTCAAAGCGAACTGTCAGGGGGGTCCCATAAATCACCCGACCGCGTTAGGAACGCAAAATCCGGGAACATAACACCGGTATGACGGAAACTAGGGCGGCAAGAGTGGAACAAAAGACGAGGCATAAGGCCGAGCCTTCCACCCTTTACCAAATATATAGATGCATTAATAATATAAGAGATATTGTGATATCCCAACCAAAATCCTGTCCACCATGGAGCAATCTTCAACTTCGTCTGCAACTAGCAACGCTATAAGAGGGGCTGAGCAAAGCGGTAACATAGCCAAGCAACGGTCTGCTAGGAATGGTGTCAAAGGTTAGAGGTTCATGGCAATTTGGGAGGCTTGATGAGCAAAAGATAGGTGACGCAGCATAGCGATAGAACGAAGCAACTAGCATAGCAATGATAGTAGTGAGATCCAGGGTAGCGGTCATCTTGCCTGAAATCCCGCTAGGAAGAAGAACGAGTCCATGAAGAAGATGAAGCCACGAAGACGAACCACACGTAGACGAACGCATCCTCACGATCGCAACGAAACGGGAACTATCGAGAAGAAGCACACAACATGGTAAACACACCACACATAGACAAGACAAGATGCACAACAAGCATGATGCATGAGAAAGCTACATGAAGCTACTCATGGCAAGAGATGATGCAAACAAGAACAACACATCAAGGCAAGTTTAAATGAGGCCGGAAACAACATATAACAATTCCGGTAAGTCCGCATATGCAAATTTCGAAATTGGTCCAGATCTGAATAAACCTTATATTCAAGTAGTTAAACAGCAAGTTAAGATGCACCAAGATGATCTACACGAAATTCTAGTCAAGTTACATATAAAGTTCATTTAGTTCGGAGCTACGGTCTAGAAGATATGAGCAAAACAAGTTAAACATGACATCGATGCAAAATGCATACAAACATCAAGCAAACACCTCAAAACAAGGATGCAACATGATAATACGAAACAACATGCAAAATCAAGCAAGTTTCATATAGAGCACACTCAAAACGGAGCAACGGTTCAACACATACACTATACAAAGCATAACAACAATCTGTCCATAACAGCAACTAGGCATCTTGCAAGCATCAAAACGATATGCTACAGCATCTCAACGTAATAACAAAAGGCATGGGCGTGAATTACAGGTAAAGCATAACAAAACATGAACACTGAGCTATCTCCAGAAAAGACGAGAACATGCTCAAAAGGACATGGGAAGATTGCAAATTATAACAGTTTCAGACTTTAGCAGAAATAACATCAGGTTGCAATGTTTAGAGCAAGCAAACAACATGTTACAGAAACTTATCATGGCAAACAAAGGCATGGCATGAATCTACTAATTGTATATATCAAAAGTCCCTTACTGACCATGAGCCAAAAGGGCACAGAAAATATGATGGCACCCATGTAAACATGGTAAGTTATATTACAGATTCATACATGGCAGGAACAACGATAAGTAGGCATGTTGGTGAGCTTGAACCACTCACCACAGACCAACACATGGCATGGCAAGGCAACCAATAGTAAGAAGACATGTTTATGAAGCTAAGCATGGCAAGATCAAGTTCATAGGGTGCATGGATCACTAGCAAACAATCACGGAAACATTGAACTTAATGTTAACAGGCGGACAGCAACATTATTTAGCGACTTTGGAGCAAGATTACAACAAGCTACGGCAGGCTATAATTGCAACCAAGGGCATGAATGGATAGAGCAAGACATGTATAACAAAACATCCTTAGTGAATATCTCCAAAATAATGCACGAAATGACTTGTAGCAGCAGGTTTACATAGCAACAAAATGTAACAGAATCTGTCTAGCAAAATAGCAACAGCAAGTACCCTACTTAACAAGCTCGATGCACTCAGCACACAACTCACAAAAAATACATGGATGGCACCACTGGAAAGATGGCATGGCATAGATCAAAACATATGTAGACATCAACCTCATAGGATGCACACATCAAACATGACAAAAATGACAAAACAGCAAGTTATAACAGTTTCAGCAGATTAACATCAACATGCACTCTTCCAACAACATTTCGGGCATCAAGATGAGCTCAAATGAAAATGATACAATGTAAAGAAATGAAGTACTCGTCGAGACAAACAATTTGACATATTACACGCACGAAACGGAGCAGTATGCATGGATATATGATGCGATGAACATGGCATGATTATGTCAAAAATATTCGGGACTTAAGCAAAATTTTACCTCCGGATCTGAGGGTTGACCCGGGCGCGGATGACGAGGTCGGACGGGGATCTCGCCGGAGCTAGACGTGGTGGTGGCCGGAGAGGGGGGAAGAGCTCGCCGGAGGAGGGGGAGTCGCCGGATCCGGGCGCGGGGTCACCGGATCTGGCCGGAGCCGCGCCGAGGAGCGGCGGGGCGCGGGGGCGCCGCCCGTGGGAGCCGGCCGGGAGGAGCTGG
>NC_041393.1:500133449-500140283 GCF_002162155.2 Triticum dicoccoides | reverse complement strand
CGCGGGGAACGGCGGCGCGGGACAGGTGGCGCGACGGGGTTGGAGCGGGAGGCGGCGGCGATGACGTGGCAGCCCATGGTTAGTTGGAGCGATGTGTCCGTTGGACATGTCCGGCGCGGATGGACATGTCCGGCGGCGCGAGGAGGAAGACTGCTAGGGTTAGACCGGGATTTCGGGAGAGATGCACATATATATAGGTAGAGGGAGCTAGGAGAGTCCAAATGAGGTGCGGTTTTCGGCCACGCGATCGTGATTGAACGACCGAGAGCATCGAAGAGACTTAGATGGGTTTTGGGCCACTTTGGAAGGGGTGTTGGGATGCAAGACAAAAGAGGCTTGCGGTTACCCGGTTAACCGTTGGAGTATCAAATGGACTCCAAATTGCACGAAACTTGACAGGCGGTCTACCGGTGCTATACCAAGGCCACTTGGCAAACCTCGGGCCATACCGATAAAGTTTAACACCCGCTCACAACGAGAGACAAAAGGGGAACGCCGGAGAACATAGGAGTGCCGAATTGCAAAACGGACAATGGGGAAAATGCTCGGATGCATGAGACGAACATGAATGCGAAATGAGATGCACATGATGACATGATATGAAATGCATATGATGACATGGCAAAGTGCAACACGCAAGCAAATGACATGGCAGCGATGGCGAATAACTGGCGGACACCTGGCGCATCGAATCCGGGGCGTTACAACACTCCTCCACTAACAAGAGATATCGTCCCGAGATCTTAGGACCGAGACGGAAGGGAAAAAGGGATGAGCTGAAACAAGAACTCAAGAGAAGAAGCAAAGAATCGAGAGCACTCTGGTAGAAAGGGAAATGGCGAATATGACGAGAATCAAAAGCTCCTGGAGACAAGATAGACTCTGAAACGACTCGTTCTAACCGGAGTGGTTAGAATGAGAAAAGAAACTAATAAGACTGAAAGAATTTAGGCAGCACTCCGGCTAAAACATGGAGGAATAGAACACGAGCTTCACCCAAAGAGATGGCACTTGACGAGATGAACAAAGCAATGCCTCCGGAAGAATTGAAAGAATTGAATGAATTGAACTTAGAAGGAAGGATTGAACGGAGTTGTTGAGAAAATCAACAACGAAAAGAATAAGCTCGTTGTGGTCTTGTGGTAACATCTCAAGATCATAAGGTGATAACCGGCCACAAACGGAAATGATTGGATAGCTGAGAAGAACGAAGAAATGCAAAACTCCACTTCAAAAGAATACGGAGAATTAATTGCACTTCAAAAAGCAAGAAGGAAAGATACTTGAGCTCCTTCGAGAAGAATCTTCATGAACACTTGAGGAATGAATTAAATCATGAAGAAACATCGTGAAGAACTCCGGTGACAAAAGATGATGAGATAGAATTAAGGAAGAAAGAATAAGATGAGCCTTGCGGTGATATAGATGGAGGTTCCGACGAAATGGCTGAGGAAATTGAACTCTGGAAAAGAAAAAAAAATGAAAACACTTGAAACTAGAATTTATTCATCACGAACAAACTCCGAAGGAAGGATTACTCACTTGGAAGAAATAAGAATAAGATTTATTGTATGCTTATCCTTCATCAAATTAAATTGATTACAAGCAATGGATTGCATACAACTTATCCGCGTTGAAAAGGATTAAGGGGGGAATATAGCACAAAACTTGAGAAAGTCTTCATGAACCACCGGTAAGATTGGAAAGAACGAATGAATTGATATGATAATCAAAGAAAAGAATCTTGAACGAACCACTGTCAGAATTCGGAAATGACTGATGAAAGGGAACCGGGAAGAATTAGAAGAACCAATATGCTAGAGGGGATTTAGATGCAAAAGAATAAAGAGATCATGAGCTGATTAAAGAACACTTGAACGAAGCACCGGGATAAATAGAGAACGATAACTGAAATGATGGCCTCCGGTGAAAAGAAATGGAAAAACAACTCCTGACATGCTCCAGATGGGTAAGCAAAAGAATATCTGACAAATGGAATAATTCGAGAGGATGATATGAAGCTAGAACCGCGAATCTTCGAGAGAACGGACAAGATTTAGAGGAAAAACTCTTCTTCAATCTTCAAATGATGACGAGAAACACCACCAAAATTACTGAGATACTCCGGGAGAAAGAAAAGCAAAGAGGTTGAGCCGACGATGAAATGATTTGAAATCGATCTTGGAAAAGGCATGTGACTGATGGAATTCATTCTTACGTCACACTGAAAGAATTTGAGAATAGCTCCGGGGAAACCAAAGAGTCAGGTAAGATCCTGGGAAAAGACCTGTTGGTTAGGGCCCACTAAAAGAAAACACCGTTGGAAAAGATTGTTGAAGAGATAGGTGATGCGCCGGAACAATTGAAATATTTGAATGAGGTGACAACCTCGAATTAATTGGAACATAGACGAATCTTCTGAGATGTCTTCCGAACTCCGGAATGATTGAATGACGAGAGGCAAACGAGTAAGGAGAACACTTTACAAAAGGAAAAGAATGTGATCAACCCGAAAAACTTGAATTGAATCCACCAGAAAAGAGGTGAAGAATGTCAAACAAAAGAGAATTCACCTGTTGAAATAATTGACGAAAGACTGAAGAGGCTCCGCACAAATGAAATAGATGGTCGAGAGAGAGTCAGACTCCGGGAAGAAGAGGGTGGGAGGGCGGGAAAACAAAGGCAACTTTGAAGGGGAACCGACGAATATCTTGAAGAGAAAACACCGGTTGAAATCATTGAGGAAAGAAGGCAAAGACTTCACACGAGTAGGATGGATGCTTGATTACGGACTCCGGATTCAAGAAGAAGAAGGGAGGGCGGGTGGGAAAAACAAGGACAACTTCGGATAGGGAAACAACATCGATCGAAAAGAGCTGAGGATTGAACTTGGCAAAGATGAAGAGACTCGAGTCAACTTGACGAGAAATGCACCGAATGAAAAGAGCTAAGAACCAACGATCAAAAAAACCAACTGCGTGATCCTAAAGAAAGTTTGAAAGGGAATAGGAGTAATTCAAAACACCTACGTCAAGATTCCTCACCAGAGCGACGAAGGGACTGAGGAGTAAAAAGAATTCCTACTCTCCGATATAACTAGACTCCAAAAACAGTTTTCTTCTAGACTCAACAACGGCCAAACTACACGATCAATCAAGGGGGGCTCCTAAGGTCGAACCTGGCTCTGATACCAACTTTTCATGCCCAATATGCGACCCTATCCAAAAGGAACTCGAAGGTCCCACCAAGGATAGATCCGCATATTGAAACGCTTTTGCAAGGTGGATATCATTACATCAACATTACATAAATAGATGGGGATACATACAAAAGGCACACAATGCCACACGAATACAATATCATCATACAAGAGTCAACATCCGACTATGGATGAAACACAAACAGAAACTCAAACGACATCCACCCTGCTAGCCCAGGCTGCCGACCTGGAACCTATCCCCTGATCGAAGAAGAAGCAGAATAAGAACTCAACGCAAGCAAGCATCGCTCTCGCATCATGATCATCGCATAACCTGTACCTGCAACTGTTGTTGTAGTAATCTGTGAGCCACGAGGACTCAGCAATCCCATTACCATGGGTATCAAGACTAGCAAAGCTTAATGGAAAAGGAAGGGGTAAAGTGGTGAGGTTGCAGCGGCGACTAAGCATGATATGGTGGCTAACATACGCAAATGAGAGCGAGAAGAGAAACAAAGGAACGGTCGTGAAGCTAGCAATGATCAAGAAGTGATCCTGAACTCCTACTTACGTCAAACATAACCCAAAGACCGTGTTCACTTCCCGGACTCCGCCGAGAAGAGACCATCACGGCTACACACGCGGTTGATGCATTTTAATTCGGATCAGGTGTCAAGTTATCTACAACCGGACATTAACAAATTCCCATCTGCCACATAACCGCGGGCACGGCTCTCGAAAGTTTATACCCTGCAGGGGTGTCCCAACTTAGCCCATGATAAGCTCTCGCGATCAACGAAGGATATTCCTTCTCCCAGGAAGACCCGATCAGTCTCGGAATCCCGGTTTACAAGACATTTCGACAATGGTAAAACAAGACCAGCAAAACCTCCCGCTGTGCCGACAAATCCCGATAGGAGCTGCACATATCTCGTTCTCAGGGCACACCGGATGAGCCAGACGTCAGGTTGGCATAGACCCTGGTTGCCCAGGGGGCGCCGGACATCGCTCGGTTTGGACCAACACTTAGACAAGCATTGGCCGGGGGGGGGGGCTAAAATAAAGATGACCCTTCGGTTAATTACTCCCAAGGGAAAGGTAGGTGGTGGTGAGGCAAATGGTAAAACCAAGGTTGGGCCTTGCTAGACAAGTTTTATTCAAAGCGAACTATCAGGGGGGTCCCATAAATCACCCGACCGCGTTAGGAACGCAAAATCCGGGAACATAACACCGGTATGACGGAAACTAGGGCGGCAAGAGTGGAAGAAAACACCAGGCATAAGGCCGAGCCTTCCACCCTTTACCAAATATATAGATGCATTAATAATATAAGGGATATTGTGATATCCCAACCAAAATCCTGTCCACCATGGAGCAATCTTCAACTTCGCCTGCAACTAGCAACGCTATAAGAGGGGCTGAGCAAAGCGGTAACATAGCCAAGCAACGGTCTGCTAGGAATGGTGTCAAAGGTTAGAGGTTCATGGCAATTTGGGAGGCTTGATGAGCAAAAGATAGGTAACGCAACATAGCGATAGAACGAAGCAACTAGCATAGAAATGATAGTAGTGAGATCCAAGGTAGCGGTCATCTTGCCTGAAATCCCGCTAGGAAGAAGAACGAGTCCATGAAGAAGATGAAGCCACGAAGACGAACCACATGTAGACGAACGCATCCTCACGATCGCAACGAAACGGGAACTATCAAGAAGAAGCACACAACATGGTAAACACACCACACATAGACAAGACAAGATGCACAACAAGCATGATGCATGAGAAAGCTACATGAAGCTACTCATGGCAAGAGATGATGCAAACAAGAACAACACATCAAGGCAAGTTTAAATGCGGCCGGGAACAACATATAACAATTCCGGTAAGTCCTCATATGCAAATTTCGAAATTGGTCCAGATCTGAATAAACCTTATATTCAAGTAGTTAAACAGCAAGTTAAGATGCACCAAGATGATCTACACGAAATTCTAGTCAAGTTACATATAAAGTTCATTTAGTTCGGAGCTACGGTCTAGAAGATATGAGCAAAATAAGTTAAACATGACATCGATGCAAAATGCATACAAACATCAAGCAAACACCTCAAAACAAGGATGCAACATGATAATATGAAACAACATGCAAAATCAAGCAAGTTTCATATAGAGCACACTCAAAACGAAGCAACGGTTCAGCACATACACTATACAAAGCATAACAACAATCTGTCCATAACAGCAACTAGGCATCTTGCAAGCATCAAAACAATATGCTACAGCATCTCAACGTAATAACAAAAGGCATGGGCATGAAGTACAGGTAAAGCATAACAAAACATGAACACTGAGCTATCTCCAGAAAAGACTAGAACATGCTCAAAAGGACATGGGAAGATTGCAAATTATAACAGTTTCAGACTTTAGCAGAAATAACATCAGGTTGCAATGTTTAGAGCAAGCAAACAACATGTTACAGAAACTTATCATGGCAAACAAAGGCATGACATGAATCTACTAATTGCATAGATCAAAAGTCCCTTACTGACCATGAGCCAAAAGGGCACAGAAAATATGATGGCACCCATGTAAACATGGCAAGTTATATTACAGATTCATACATGGCAGGAACAACGATAAGTAGGCATGTTGGTGAGCTTGAACCACTCACCACAGAGCAATACATGGCATGGCAAGGCAACCAACAGTAAGAAGACATGTTTATTAAGCTAAGCATGGCAAGGGAAAGTTCATAGGGTGCATGGATCACTAGCAAACAATCATGGAAACATTGAACTTAATGTTAACAGGCGAACAGCAACATTATTTAGCGACTTTGGAGCAAGATTACAACAAGCTACGGCAGGCTATAATTGCAACCAAGGGCATGAATGGATAGAGCAAGACATGTATAACAAAACATCCTTAGCGAACATCTCCAAAATAATGCACGAAATGACTTGTAGCAGCAGGTTTACATAGCAACAAAATATAACAGAATCTGTCTAGCAAGACAGCAACAACAAGTACCGTACTTAACAAGCTCGATGCACTCAGCAAACAACTCACAAAAAATACATGGATGGCACCACTGGAAAGATGGCATGGCATAGATCAAAACATATGTAGACATCAACCTCATAGGATGCACACATCAAACATGGCAAAAATGACAAAATAGCAAGTTATAACAGTTTCAGCAGATTAACATCAACATGCACTCTTCCAACAGCATTTCGGGCATCAAGATGAGCTCAAATGAAAATGATGCAATGTAATAAAATGAATTACTCGTCGAGATGAACAATTTGACATATTACACGCACGAAACGGAGCAGTATGCATGGAGATATGATGCGATGAACAGGACATGATTATGTCAAAAATATTCGGGACTTAGGCAAAATTTGACCTCCGGATCTGAGGGTTGACCCGGGCGCGGATGACGAGGTCGGACGGGGATCTCGCCGGAGCTGGACGTGGTGGTGGCCGGAGAGGGGGGAAGAGCTCGCCGGAGGAGGGGGAGTCGCCGGATCCGGGCATGGGGTCACCGGATCTGGCCGGAGCCGCGCCGAGGAGCGGCGGGGCGCGGGGGCGGCGCCCGCGGGAGCCGGCCGGGAGGAGCTGGCGAAGTCCGGCGAC
>NC_041393.1:500099261-500132851 GCF_002162155.2 Triticum dicoccoides | reverse complement strand
CGCGGGCCGCGCGGGCCGGGCGGGCCGCGGCGCGGGACAGGTGGCGCGACGGGGTTGGAGCGGGAGGCGGCGGCGATGACGTGGCAGCCTGTGGTTGGCTGGAGCGACGTGTCCGGCGGACATGTTTGGCGCGGATGGACATGTCCAGCGGCGCGAGGAGGAAGACTGCTAGGGTTAGACCGGGATTGCGGGAGAGATGCACATATATATAGGTAGAGGGAGCTAGGAGAGTCCAAATGAGGTGCGGTTTTCGGCCACGCGATCGTGATTGAATGATCGAGAGCATCGAAGAGACTTAGATGGGTTTTGGGCCATTTTGGAAGGGGTGTTGGGCTGCAAGACAAAAGAGGCTTGCGGTTACCCGGTTAACCGTTGGAGTATCAAACGGACTCCAAATGGCACGAAACTTGACAGGCGGTCTACCGGTGCTATACCAAGGCTGCTTGGCAAACCTCGGGCCATACCGAGAAAGTTTAACACCCGCTCACAATGAGAGACAAAAGGGGAACGCCAGAGGACATAGGAGTGCCGGATTGCAAAACGGACAACGGGGAAAATGCTCGGATGCATGAGATGAACATGAATGCGAAATGAGATGCACATGATGACATGATATGAAATGCATATGATGACATGGGAAAGTGCAACATGCAAGCAAATGACATGGCAGCGACGGCGAATAACTGGCGAACACCTGGCGCATCGAATCCGGGGCGTTACAGTTGATAAAGCCAAAGTTGATGCTATTGAAAAGATGCCATGTCCCAAGGACATCAAAGATATAAGAAGTTTCCTTGGTCACGCCGGATTTTACAGGAGGTTCATTAAGAACTTCTAAAAAATTTCTCGGCCTCTGACTAATTTATTGCAAAAAGATATACCATTTGTCTTTGATGATGATTGTGTAGAAGCATTTGAAATACTTAAGAAAGCATTAGTCTGTGCACCTGTTGTTCAGCCACCTGATTGGAATTTACCTTTCAAAATTATGTGTGATGCTAGTGATTATGCTGTAGGTGTTGTTCTAGGGCAAAGAGTTGATAAGAAGTTAAATGTTATCCATTATGCTAGTAAGACTCTAGACAATGCTCAAAGAAAGTATGCTACTACTGAAAAAGAGCTTTTAGCAGTTGTATTTGCTTGTGATAAGTTCAGACCTTATATTGTTGATTTTAAAGTAACTATTCACACGGATCATGCTGCTATCAAATATCTTATGGAAAAGAAAGATGCTAAACCTAGACTTATTAGATGGGTTCTCTTGCTGCAAGAATTTGATTTGCATATTGTTGATAGAAAGGGAGCTGAGAACCCCGTAGCAGACAACTTGTCTAGGTTAGAGAATGTTCTTGATGACCCACTACCTATTAATGATAACTTTCCTGATGAACAATTAAATGTTATAAGTACTTCTCATAGTACTCTTTAGTATGCTGATTATGCTAATTATATTGTTGCTAAGTTTATACCACCTTGTTTCACATACCAACAAAAGAAAAAGTTCTTCTATGACTTGAGACATTACTTTTGGGATGACCCACATCTTTATAAAGAAGGAGTAGATGGTGTTATTAGACGCTGTGTACCTGAGCATGAACAGGAACAGATCCTACGCAAGTGTCACTCCGAAGCTTATGGAGGACACCACGCTAGAGACAGAACTGCACATAAGGTATTACAATCCGGTTTTTATTGGCCTACTCTCTTCAAGGATGCCCGTAAGTTTGTCTTGTCTTGTGATGAATGTCAAAGAATTGGTAATATCAGTAGACGTCAAGAAATGCCTATGAATTATTCACTTGTTATTGAACCATTTGATGTTTGGGGCTTTGATTATATGGGACCTTTTCCTGCCTCTAATGGATACACACATATTTTAGTTGCTGTTGATTACGTTACTAAGTGGGTAGAAGCTATTCCAACTAGTAGTGCTGATCATAACACTTCTATTAAAATGCTTAAGGAAGTTATTTTTCCGAGGTTTGGAGTCCCTAGATATTTAATGACTGATGGTGGTTCACACTTTATTCATGGTGCTTTCCGTAAAATGCTTGCTAAATATGATGTTAATCATAGAATTGCATCTCCTTATCACCCTCAGTCTAGTGGTCAAGTAGAATTGAGTAATAGAGAGCTCAAATTAATTTTGCAAAAGATCGTTAATAGGTCTAGAAAGAATTAGTCCAAGAAACTTGATGATGCATTATGGGCTTACAGAACTGCATATAAAAATCCTATGGGTATGTCTCCATCTAAAATGGTTTATGGAAAAGCATGTCACTTACCTCTCGAACTAGAACATAAGGCATATTGGGCTATTAAAGAGCTCAACTACGATTTCAAACTTGCCGGTGAGAAGAGGTTATTTGATATTAGCTCACTTGATGAATCGAGAACCCAAGCTTATGAAAATGCCAAGTTGTTTAAAGAAAAAGTTAAAAGATGGCATGACAAAAGGATACAAAAGCGTGAGTTTAATGTAGGTGATTATGTATTGCTATACAACTCTCGTTTAAGATTTTTTGCAGGAAAACTTCTCTCTAAATGGGAAGGCCCCTATGTTATTGAAGAGGTCTATCATTCCGGTGCCATAAAAATCAACAACTTCGAAGGCGCAAATCCGAAGGTGGTAAACGGTCAAAGAATCAAACATTATATCTCAGGTAATCCCATAAATGTTGAAACCAATATTATTGAAACTGTAACCCCGGAGGAATACATAAGGGACACTTTCCGGAATGTTTCAGACTCCAAAAAGGAATAGGTATGTGGTACGGTAAGTAAACCGACTCCAAAACAATTTTTAAGGCAATATTTCTCCGTTTTGGAATATTTAGAAAAATAGAAAAATAAGTACGAGTCCGGGAAGGACACGAGGGCCCCACGAGGGTGGTGGGCGCGCCCTACCCCTCTAGGCGCGCCCCCTACCTCGTGAGCACCCCGTGTGCCCTCCGGACTCCGTTTTCTTGCACGATTCGTATTTTGGTCGGTAAAAATTCATTATATAACCTCCCGAAGGTTTTGACTCCCGTATCACGCAAATTTCCTCTATTTTTGTTTCGAGCTGTGCTACTGCAGATTAGATCAACATGTCGTCTCAAGATTCAGAGGAGGATTGCCCAGTTTCTTACCAGCCTTTGGATAAGAACATATTCAAGGACACCTACCCATATATATGGTACCCCGATGAGGAAGATGAAGATGAACCAGGTCCTCCTCCTTTCGAGCAAGAAAGAAAAGAGGCATTATGCAAAAAGATAATAAAGCTTGAGATCGAGAATGATGAGTTGAGGATTGATAATTTCACCCTCAGATGCAAGTTGGAGAAAGAGAGGGACACAAAGGCCGCATCATCGACAACACCCCCACCTTCTTCACCGACAAAGGAGACATAATCACATGGCTATGGGCACTCCCCTTGGCAACTGCCAAGCTTGGGGGAGGTGCCCCGGTATCGTATCACCATCACAACTCCTATCTTTACCGTTTTTCTTAGTTTGATCCTATTAGTAGTATCTTGATTTAGTAGAATGAAGTTTATGGCATGATCTAGTTTTGAGTTTTGCTTTATGATCTCTCTATGTAATCGAGTCCGTGAGCTATATATATATAATAAAGATTAGTGTTGAGTCAAGGGCTTGATTATTTTGCCATGATCTTGGGTGAATAAAAGAAAGGAGAAAAAGAATAAAAAGAAACAAAGAGTTCATATTGATCTTATTGAGAGTAATGACTTCACTTAGAAAGAGTATGCTGATTAAAAGTTGTTGGGAGTTGACAGACATAACTTTGGTCATTGTTGCAATTAATAGGAAGTAATAAGGAAAGAGAGGTTTTCACATATAGATATATTATCATTGACATCTTTTATGATTGGAAGCACTCATTAAAATATGACTTACTAAAGAGTTGATGTTGGACAAGGAAGATAACGTAATGAGTTATGTCTTTCTTATATCCGAGATAAAGTATGTTGTCATGGATCCTCTAGCTTGTTGAGCTTGCCTTTCCCCCTCATGCTAGCCAAATTCTCAGCACTAAGTAGAGATACTACTTGTGCTTCCAAATACCCTTAAACCAGTTTTGCCATGAGAGTCCACCATATCTACCTATGGATTGAGTAAGATCCTTCAAGTAAGTTGTCATCGGTGAAAAGCAATAAAAATTTCTCTAAATATGTATGATTGATTGGTGTGGGAGAAATAAGCTTTATACGATCTTGTTATGTGGAAGTAATAAAAGCGATGGACTGCATAATAAAGGTTCATATCACAAGGGGCAATATAAAGTGACGTTCTTTCGCATTGAGATTTTGTGCATCCAACCATAAAAGCGCATCGCAATGTCTGCTTCCCTCTGCGAAGGGCCTATCTTTTATTATTATCTTCTATATTTTGCATGAGTCATGGTGATCTTCACCTTTTCTTTTTCATTTTATCCTTTGGCAAGCTTAGCATGTTGGAAAGAACATGATATATATATATCTAATTGGATGTAGGGGAGCATGAACCATTATTGTTGACATTACCCTTGAGGTAAAAGGTTGTGGGGCAAAACTATAAGCCCCTATCTTTCTCTGTGTCCGAATTAAACTCCGTAACCACAAGTATCACGTGAGTGTTAGCAATTATGAAGGACTAGATGACAGTTGAGTATGTGGACTTGCTTTTTAGCTCTGACATAGACTCTTTCCGATGTTACGATAAATTGCAATTGTTTCGATGACCGAGATTATAGTTTATTGGAGCCCAATAAGGTTTATGATTCATACTTTTGCTTTGTGAATAGATCATCACTTGAACATAAGTAATCATATGACAAAATCTATATATGTTGTTGTTATGAGAATAATCATGATGCCTTCATGTCCGTATTTTATTTTTATCGACGCCTCTACCTCTAAACATGAGGACATATTTATTGTTATCGGCTTTTCACTTGAGGACAAGCGAGGTCTAAGCTTGGGGGAGTTGATACGTCCATTTTGCATCATGCTTTTATATCGATATTTATTGCATTACGGGCTGTTATTTCACGTTATGTCACAATACTTATGGCTATTCTCTCTTATTTTACAAGGTTTACATAAGGAGGGAGAATGCCGGTAGCTGGAATTCTGGGCTGGAAATGGAGCAAATATTAGAGACCTGTTCTGTGCAACTCCAAAAGTCCTAAAACTCCATGGAATATCTTAAAATAAATAAAGAAAAATCCTCGCCAAGGATGAAGTTCAGGGGGCCCACACCCTGCTCACGAGGGTGGGGGGGCGCGCCCCCCCCTCCTAGGGCGCGCCCCCTACCTCGTGGGCCCCTTGGTGGGTCTCCGACGTCCATCTTCTCCTATATTAAGTCTTTCGATGAGAAAAAAAATCAGAAGCAACCTTTCGGGACGAGACTCCGCCGCCACGAGGCGGAACCTTGGTGGAACCAATCTAGAGCTCCGACAGAGCTGTTCTGCCGGGGATACTTCCCTCCGGGAGGGGGAAATCATCACCATCATAATCACCAACGCTCCTCTCATTGGGAGAGGACAATCTCCATCAACATCTTCACCAGCACCATCTCATCTCCAAACCCTAGTTCATCTCTTGTATCTAATTCTTGTCTCAAAGTCCGGGATTGGTGCTAGTAGGTTGCTAGTAGTGTTGATTACTCTTTGTAGTTGATGCTAGTTGGTTTATTTGGGGGAAGACATATGTTCAGATCCTATATGCATATTATTACCCCTCTGATTATGAACATGAATATGCTTTGTGACTAATTACGTTTGTTCCTGAGGACAAGGGAGAAGTCTTGCTATTAGTAGTCATGTGAATTTGGTATTCATTTGATATTTTGATAAGATGTATGTTGTCTAGCCTGTAGTGGTTTTATGTGAACGTCGACTACATAACACTTCACCATTATTTGGGCCTAGTGGAAGGCATTGGGAAGTAGTAAGTAGATGATGGGTTGCTAGAGTGACAGAAGCTTAAACCCTAGTTTATGCGTTGCTTCGTAAGGGGCTGATTTGGATCCACATGTTTCATGCTATGGTTAGGTTTACCTTAATACTTTTGTTGTAGTTGCGGATGCTTGAAATAGAGGTTAATCATAAGTGAGATGCTTTTTCAAGTAAGAACAGCACCCAAGCACCGGTCCACCCACATATCAAATTATCAAAGTACCGAACGCGAGGCATATGAACGTGATGAAAACTAGCTTGACAATATTCCCATGTGTCCTCGGGAGCGCTTTTCCTATTATAAGAGTTTGTTCTGGCTTGTCCTTTGCTTCAAAAAGGATTGGGCCACCTTGCTGCACCTTATTTACTTTTGTTACTTGTTGCTCGTTAGAATTTACCTTATCACAAAACTATCTGTTACCACTTATTTCAGTACTTGCAGAGAATACCTTGCTGAAAACCGCTTATCATTTCCTTCTGCTCCTCGTTGGGTTCGACACTCTTACTTATCGAAAGGACTACGATAGATCCCCTATAATTGTGGGTCATCACTTTCCTCTCTGGAAAGCGTATTTTCCGAAATATGCTTCCGCCTTATCCACTCAGGGGCTTGTTTGTGATGATATTTTTGCAGATTAGTCCCTGAAGTTCCTCACCTCACAACTTTTTACTCGTAACTCCAAATGAGGTAATTCCAAAGCCCATTTCTTAGTATCGTCGAGCCCGTTCTGTTGGTCACACTTTCTCCATGTGTTAACATTATGAAAATGAACATTTTTCCCTTGCACGTAAACAGCCCTTGCGGGAGAGAACTGTTTTCGGCAAATCTTTTCGCGGCTTCACCGCACTTCTTCTCGGTGCCTTCTTCACCCCCAGGCAAGCCACAATACCCACTTGATTGATAGTCATGCAGTAGCCATGGTTTTCAACTTGAATATTTATTGAATGCTTGCTTGTTTAAAATATGGTTATCGTTGTTTCGGTAATGCTTCTGGGTTAGTGCTTACTTTCTGGCTATGTTGTTATGCACCTGGTTATCATGCCATGCTAGTTGCTAGTATTCCTTTCATATGCTTATGCTTGCTAGTAGTACATGTTGATGTTGGTGATGGTCTTTGGTGCATGACTGCCGTCTGTCCCGAGTACCGTCGTTATGCATGTTCCATTGCATCCAGCTGGTTAAATGCTTGCATGATGGCATTGTTGATATGTTCTTGCATGATACTTATTGTTGATGCTAGTGGTCATCCTATGTTTCAGAGAAGTATGTACTTGTGATGTTCATGCTAGTCAGTATGCCATGCTCAGTTGGATATGATTCATTGTGGATATGGTGGATACTTATGTTGTACCCTCATGCTTATGTTGATATCATGCGCATGCATTGTAATTGCATCATGTTATTTTATCATGGCTCAACATATTTGCATTCAAGTTTAACCGGATTAAATTGAACTTGAACAACTGTTGGCTGAGTCATGGTGCCACCATATCGAGCTGACCAGTGCAACCACACTTACCTTTATGGGAAGGTCCTAACTGGGTCTATTGTCGTGCCTCTTGCCGGTGCCTCCCACGCCGGAAGGTTATGGGCACGCGCTACCCTGATCAGGTAGGCGGACATAAGCCTTGTGTGCCCGTAGTTGTTGTAGCCGGCTTGTCCCCATTTGGGACCATTTTTGCCACGATGGTGGCCGTTTTGCCACGACGGTGGCCGTTGGTGCCTTTGGTAGGCACGGGGCCACCCAGGACTTAGCCTAGGGGTAGTGAGTCGGAGTGGCCGGGAGAGTGTCATGGAAATAGGACGATTTTGTCGGAACGTCATTGGTCCACCCGAATGGGAGTGCGAGGCCATGGGTTTCGTGTTGTGGGTACAATATAATAACCTCTGTAGAGTGTATATTAAATCTATCGATAGCCGCGCCCGCGGATAAGGGCCCAGTTCATGTCAGTCACACTATGGGTCAACAGTATTAATAATAACTTGATTAATGACAACCCCGGTTCGATGATGAGATAAGTTGGTTGTGATCGCCGGAAAGATCACTGTTTGAGACCAAATGTTGGTCATGGTTGTGATCGCCGGAAAGATCACCGTTTGGTTACGAGGTAGCCAGTTGAACCCAGAGTGGTTCCGTTTGTGATCCTGAATGATCACCGTGGTATCGAGGATACCGAGTTGTTGTATATTCGTGATGTTGTGCGAGAATCGTGGGTAAAAATCAAGCTCCTTGTGGTCATTTAATGATTACTACGGTGTTCATACCAAGCTTGATTTGATCCTGAGATGATCGTGTGATGTCCGAGGATGGTAAGTGATGCATGTGATGGTTACGAGGTAGCCCGAGCAGAATAAGTGGTGCATATAGTGTCATCATGTTGCATGCTAGTATCGTCAGATTCATATGTTCATGCCATGCTCATGTTGTTCTAGCTGTACCATGTTCTTGTTGTTCACTTCATGTTGTTATGAGGATCTCATGTTAATTCCTGCTTAACCTGTAAATGCCATGCTGATGTTTGTCTTGAACTCTTCTGGTTATTTTGAGCTTGCAAGTACATTCAATGTACTGACCTGGCATGTGATGCCAGTTTGCAGGTCACGCCGGATTTGAATGCTTGTTTGCCGTGGATTCTTTGTTTGTGAGATAGGATAAGCGTTCCAGCCAGAGTCCCTGCGGAGTGGAGTTCACCACTGTTGTCGTTGTTCCACTGCTAGAGTTATTCCGCTACTTTGAGTTGTTTTGCTGCTTGCATAGAGCAATAGTGGCAGGCGTAGTGTTGCTGTGCCGATGTAATTCCCTGTTATATCGGAAACCTTTGTACCCAAATAGATTGAAATGAAGAGCTGATTTTTTCTATGCTAAGAAGTGTCGTATTCTAGAAGACTGCATCTCGATCTCTGGGCTGGAATATGGGGCGTTCCAGTTTTCTCTGAGCCGGGGTGCCACAACGCTTGGTATCAAAGCAGGTCTGGCTGTAGGATGCCCTAGCCCGCGCGAACGTTAGAAAGCGGTAGTATAGACCCCAGTTGGTTTGTTGCACTTGATTGTTGCATTTGTTTGTCGCATAGCATGCATATAGATTATTATTTAACGGTTAATCTTGTGAGTGTAGGTGGCATCGTTTTCGGTCCACCGCCTGCACCCTCCTTCTTAGCATGTCTGCTCTTTGGTGTTCGGCGTCATCTCTGTCCCAGCAGAGTGATGTCCTGGTACCCAGAGTTCCAGACACCATTTGCAGGAGTTATGCTTAGGTATCGCGTATATGTTTCCACCACCCACCCATATTATTTCGATGATAGACTTGTTTCTATCCTGAATCATGCCATCCATCTCATCCCTCTGGCAACCCTTACTAATCTTGGTTATCAGAAAAGTCCAATGCCAGCGAGCCTTGTTTTTCCACAGCTACCCTACCCAGTCATTCTATTCTTAGTACGTGTATGAATCCCTTCCGTACGCTTGATGATGATGTGGTCGTGACTTTTGTGTCTCGCTACTTGATCGTCAAGTCCGTCCTCACATGTGTATCCATCTAGATCTAGCCACTGTTCAGCTAGTGCTTGGTGTAGCTTCGGTTATGCCAACTCCTTCCACGCATAAATATAATTTTGATCCACACCGCCATAGCGTATTAGACCGTCATACCGGAGTTTCCGCACGATTTGTGTGCTTAGGTGTGCATGCATATTATGGTGTGAGTAGCAGTAATATGTGATGATTGCTTGATTAATTATATTAGTAGTATGCTTGTGTGCTTTTGTTTTAGTCGTTTCTTTTGTTTCTTTCTTTGGGCCTTCGTTGTTACAAATTTTCCCCCTATTAAAGTTGCTCGTCAGCCGACACCAGACCTGAAGAGTCAGCAAGAAATGCATATATTTGGAAACTCAACTAAACAAAATGGAATTGTCAGCAGACTGCAGTGAAATTGGAAATAGCTTGTTTGAATACAAAAGAAATCCTAGATGGAATGTCAGTATAAAGTTTGCATTAATGTGCACTCGTCACAACAGTATGGAATTCTCAGCCAACTGCATTCAGATTGGGGGATATCTGATCATGTTACTGAGTGTCAAGTCTCCCTCAGCGTGCACTCCTCATAGCAAAACTGATCAAATCAGCAAGAAGATAAATTGTGTGCAAGGTTGACAGAATATTATCAAAGGTATGGCTCAGATACAAGTTTAATTTTTCGTTGAGTATGATTTTGGAACCCGATGTGCCTGGAAGCAAGTCAAAATATGGCATGTACTCAGAAAGGAGGATAGTCCTGCAAAACCCCGTTTCATACAAGAAATCAATAACAAAAATATTAAGATGGTTATATATGTGGAAATTGGTCCGCATATCACAATAAGAAGCTTCTGGTGTGAGCAACCCAATCTTCCCTCGCAAGATACCCCAGAAGCTTCCAAGGCAAGATTCATCTATCTTCCTCAGTATGATACATGGATGCTTTCCCGTACAAGGTACTCTGCCTTCTTCAATAAGCAACCGCAAATGCTTCCGGCATAATGTATTGAGTCTTTCCCCAGCAAAGTATTTAAGGGGGTAAGCTTCTGAAGCACGATACCTAGTCTTCTTCAGCAAGCTGTCCGATGAAAGTTTTAAGCACAAGCCAGCTAATCTTCCTCAGTAAGACATTCGTACAAGGTAGTACGCTGTGAATTGACAGCATATGGCAGTGAATCCCAAGAATCAGATCCGCAACATTTTGGTCAGAAGCAAGAATCAGTCAGAATACACATCTGTCTCGGGAATCAGATTCTCATATATATGCGGTGAGCATACCACCAAGATCTAACAAGTCACTCGGATGAGGATCTGACAACCACGTGAGGATGGTTAAGAGAAGAAAGCCAGTATACACCGCAGTCTGACAAAGGATTATGAGGATTGACGACATCAATGAGCTCAATACAAGTACCTGTGAACCTGGAAAATGATCCTGATGAGCCCTTGTCCCCCTTTTCTCCAATGATGGCACCACGCCTGTGATCTAAGCTGTTTTTAGCTATCCGGGGTGGATGCCGATTTTTATTTCTCTCTTCAAGGAATGTCACGAGTTCTGAGCTGCTTTTTGGCCGTCTCATAGAGTTGTGGAGTTTCTTTTTGTGACAGTAGCCCTATAGCTGCTTTTTGACTATTTTAGGGAGCTGCCACCTTCTTCTTATCAACCCGGTCTCATGTTCTAAGATGCTTTTCGGCCGTCCTGAGCCGTGGTTGAGTTATCTCAATAATGTCCCAGATCTAAGTTGTAAAGACCATTCTGGTGGCTACTGATTTATTTGCCGATTTCTTGCAAAGGTTCGGATGACCATTTTCCTGCGGTCAGAACTTGAGGGGTGTTGAACCTGCCATTTAATGGGGTACCCTGTCAAAAATGAGGATAAGCTACGTTTGCCAAAAAATTGCACCGACAGTACCTATGGTGATACGAAGAAGCAATATGACCCAGCTCTTTCAGCCAAGGATCCAGACCAAGAAAACAATAATGAAGGAGCAAGACCAGTGATGCAGGTATGAAAATTGTTGCAAGACCCGCGTGGTGCAGAACCACCATCAGTCAAGTCTGCAGATATTATCATATAGGTCAAACTCTTATGATAGCCACGACAGGCGACAATAAAATATTTGGTATGGATCCGATACTCAAGACTGTGGAACCAGTTAAGATGATTTAGAAACTTCTGCGATAAGCCAGAATCTGTCAAGAAAGTGGTTATGACCCAATTCACTGTTTAGAACTCGAAGGACCTTCATTTAGTGGAGAAACTCAATGCAAGGAGTTAGAGCTTGGGTGTCCACTAGAAAAATCTGATCACTACTTCATGAAAGATTGTCAGTGCTGGATGACACACCCAGTGGAAATCACTCTTGGATTTGTGAGACCGACATATATTTCAGTCGTGAGAATCAATCACAGTCAGCTAAGTCAGCAGATCTAAAAATAAATTGGAGCCTGTATAAGCATGAACAAGCAAGGTAAGATCTGTCAGAATATGGATATATTAAAGCAAACCACCCCAGGGCCAGTCAGGTAAAAATTTAGTGGGAACAAAAATAAGAAAAAGGATACCCGAGTTGGAAACGGTTTCCTTAAGTCAGTATCTTCATAGTTGTTCCCCGAGCAACCAAATCTCGAGGACGAGATTTCTTTCAGGGGGTAAGGTTTGTGACAGCCTGATTTTTGGCCCTTTCTTTTTCTTTTGTTTTTCCGAGGTTTTTGCTTGAGTTTTCTTTTTCTGTGGCTTTGTGGTCTGGAAACTGAAGAAGATGCCCTCTTCTTTGTTTCCAGAGTGGCTTCTCATTCCCAAATCCTTCCCTAGACCCTGTCATTTTCATCCTAGCCCAAATCCCAATATTCTTTTTATTGGGAATATTCCTTTTCTATTAATGGAATAACTCAAATTGCCCTAGGTTGTGGAGCAACCTTTATTTCCATCACTCCTAAAATTCCCAAATAATTCTCATAAATTGTTTGGGTCATATCTTTCTCAAATATGCCAAAATATTTCATTTGTCATGTTTATCATCATGCTCAATAATTCATTTCCTATTCTGCCCTAAATGGCACATTGTGAAGCAAGTGCTATTTTACTTTTCCCAATTGACCTCAAACTCCTGGACACATTTTCCTGTAAATATGATTGCCACATGCCAAATTGCAACCTCATTTGCTTGGTAATTATTTAATTATGATTTTCCAAAGTTTCTATCCAGAAAGAAGCTTTGTGAAGGAGGTGCAAGCTAGGCATATCCAAATGAGTTTCCATTTTGCATGATCCCTCATATCACCATATAATAGACCTCCACCAAAGTAGAGCTCATGTCATGCCTCCATGTTAGCTCATCTTCAATTCTTTGATTCTGTCAAAAATTTCAAATTTGTGAAGCAAGTATATTTTATCTTGCTCCATTATGGCTGCCAATTTTTCTAGGCCTTCTATTATCCATATAACCTACCTCTACCCATTTTGGGCATGGTTCATCAAGCCATTATTCCTCTAGAATTTTTGCAAGTTTCTGTCCAGAGGAGATGTTTGTGAAGCAAGTACCAGTTTGGCTTGACCAAATGGTATGAGACTTTTTGAGCATCTTCATAGGACCAAATGACTCTGCCTTGCCTAATTTGAGCTCAATTTGACACTCCATGTGAGTTCACCTTCCTGATCAAGTTTCTGGACCAGATTATGCAGTTGCAAAGTAAGTGAACTAAATCTTGGTCCATTTCCCGCCAAACTTCCCAGTATGGCAGTTCTTCCTAAGCTAATCACCCCGGACAACTCCATTAACCACAATCACTTTCCTGTTGATCACCAGTGCACGACCAAGTTTACTGCAGTAAACTTCAGGCGATGACTACATTTAACCACTTCGTCTTTAACCAAGTTACCACCTCAGTTGCAACCTACCCAGGAAGGACTCCACCCCAGACATCGTTTGGCATCGCTTGTGACACTGTGTGCAGCAGTGCGCGCGGTGACCACCTCTCTAGCATGCCATGGACGCGAGCTGGATGGTTTCTTGCTCGGGCCCCTCCCCTCTCGTTGGCTTCACGCGCGTGAGCATGTACACCAGATAGCCCTCGTCGTCGCCCACTCCTTGGACCCCTCTCCCCCTCCGTCCGCTTGCTCACCGACGCTCGCCGCCGCGTGACCACAGGCGAGCAGTGGCCATTTGGATCTGTTCGTCGCTGTCTTCTTGCTCCCCGTGCTCTGTGGGCTCCCTCTGCCCCATGCTCCGTGGGCTCCTCCCTATGTCTCCTCGTCGCCTTCCCCCGAGCTTGAGCGCGCGCATTCCGCGCTGCCAGCCACGCGTCTGCGGCGACGCTAGCGCGACACTCCCTGGCCACGCCTATATATAGCCCACCCCGAGGCCGTTCAACCTCAAAACCAGCCTCACACCACCTCCAGCAACCTCCCCGGCCTCTCCCTCGAGCTCCAGAGCCCCTCCCCACCTCTCTCTGCCGCCATGGCCGCCGCGAAGCTCGGCTTAAATCCGAGACATCCGAGCCCTCCCCCTCCCTCCTAACCTCACCATAGCTCCATCCCGACCCCGGCGGTCCTCCCCTTGTCCTCGCCCCACCACCGTAGCCACCTTGGTTGCATGCCCCAAGATCGACCGCCGCCTCTGCCTCCTTCTTCCACCAACCGTCGCCGCCTCCCCACTCCTCCCCGGGGCTTGTTTTCCCCCTGGATGGATGCGGTGGGCCGCGCCACGCTCACCGGTGGCCTCCCCTTGGCCGGAGTTGGCCGGAGCCGCGAGGCCAGCGCCGGCGCCCCTCCCTTTGTTCTGAGCCCGCGTCGGGGGGGGGGGGGAGGAGCGGGAGGAGGGAGTTGACCGAGTGCGTGGACCCCGTGGTCCCACCAGTTAGTGACCTGGGGTATTGACCCCGCTGACGCTGACGTGGCAAGTGGAGACGTTTCGCGCGTGTGCGTTTTCATCTGCAGAAAGCGTATCGCGTGAATTGCGCTTCCTCTTTGGGTAAGTGTATTTCGTTTGTTCTTCAGGCACAAATGCGCTTTCCTCTTTGGAAAGCGTATTTTCCGAAATCTGCTTCTGCCTTATCCACTCAGGGGCTTGTTTGTGATGATATTTTTGTAGATTAGTCCCTGAACTTCCTCACCTCACAACTTTTTACTCGTAACTCCAAATGAGGTGATTCCAAAGCCCATTTCTTCGTATCGTCGAGCCTGTTCTGTTGGTCACACTTTTCCATGTGTTAACATTATGAAAATGAACATTTTCCCATGCACGTAAACAGCCCCTCCGGGAGAGAACTGTTTCCAGCAAATCTTTTCGTAGCTTCACCGCACTTCTTCTCGGTGCCTTCTTGACCCCCAAGCAAGCCACAATACCCACTTGCATGATAGTCATGCAATAGCCATGGTTTTCAACTTGAATATTTATTAAATGTTTGCTTGTTTAAAATATGGTTATCGTTGTTTCGGTAATGCTTCTGGGTTAGTGCTGACTTTCTGGCTATGTTGTTATGCACCTGGTTATCGTGCCATGCTAGTTGCTAGTATTCCTTTCATATGCTTATGCTTGCTAGTAGTACATGTTGATGCTGGTGATGGTCTTCAGTGCATGACTACCGTCTGTCCCGAGTACCGTCGTTATGCATGTTCCATTGCATCCAGCTGGTTAAATGCTTGCATGATGGCATTGTTGATATGTTCTTGCATGATACTTATTGTTGATGCTAGTGGTCATGCTATGTTTCGGAGAAGTATGTACTTGTGATGTTCATGCTAGTCAGTATGCCATGCTCAGTTGGATATGATTCATTGTGGATATGGTGGATAGTTATGTTGTACCCTCATGCTTATGTTGATATCATGCACATGCATTGTAATTGCATGATGTTATTTTATCATGGCTCAGCATATTTGCATTCAAGTTTAACCGGATTAAATTGAACTTCAACAACTGTTGGCTGAGTCATGGTGCCACCATATCAAGCTGACCAGTGCAACCACGCTTACCTTTATGGGAAGGTCCTAACTGGGTCTATTGTCATGCCTCTCGCCGGTGCCTCCCATGCAGGAAGGTTATGGGCGTGCGCTACCCTGATCAGGTAGGCAGACATAAGCCTTGTGTGACCGTAGTTGTTGTAGCCGGCTTGTCCCCGTTTGGGACCGTTTTTTGCCACGAAGGTGGCCGTTTTGCCACGACGGTGGCTGTTGGTGCCTTTGGTAGGCACGGGGCCACCCAGGACTTAGCCCAGGGGGAGCGAGTCGGAGTGGCCGGGAGAGTTTCATGGAAATAGGACGGTTTTGTCGGAACGTCGTTGGTCCACCCGAATGGGAGTGCGAGGCCATGAGTTCCGTGGTGTGGGTACATAGTACTAACCTCTGCAGAGTGTATATTAAATCTATCGATATCCGCGCCCGCGGATAATGGCCCAGTTCGTGTCAGTCACACTATTGGTCAGCAGTATTAATAATAACTTGATTAATGACAACCCCGGTTCGATGATGAGATAAGTTGGTTGTGATCGCCGGAAAGATCACCGTTTGAGACCAAGTGTTGGTCATGGTTGTGATCGCCGGGAAGATCACCGTTTGGTTACGAGGTAGCCTGTTGAACCCAGAGTGGTTCCGTTTGTGATCGGTGAATGATCACCGTGGTATCGAGGATACTGAGTTGTTTTATATTCGTGATGTTGTGCGAGAATCGTGGGTAAAAATCAAGCTCCTTGTGGTCATTTAATGATTACTACGGTATTGTTTATACCAAGCTTGATTTGATCCTAAGATGATCGTGTGATGGTTACGAGGTAGCCCGAGCAGAATAAGTGGTGCATATAGTGTCGTCATGTTGCATGCTAGTATCGTTAGATTCATATGTTCATGCCATGCTCATGTTGTTCTAGTTGTACCATGTTCATGTTGTTCATGTCATGTTGTTATGAGGATCTCATGTTAATTCCTACTTAACCTGTAAATGCCATGCTGATGTTTGTCTTGAATGCTTCTGGTTATTGTGAGCTTGCAAGTACATTCAATGTACTGACCTGGCGTGTCATGCCAGTTTGCAGGTCATGCCGGATTTGAATGCTTGTTTGCCGTGGATTCTTTTTTTGCGAGCTAGGATAAGCGTTCTAGCCAGAGTCCCTACGGAGTGGAGTTCACCACCATTGTCGTTGTTCCGCTGCTAGAGTTATTCCGCTGCTTCGAGTTGTTCTGTTGCTTGCATAGAGCAACAGTGGCAGGCGTAGTGTCGCTATGCCGATGTAATTCCCTGTTATATCGGAAACCTTTGTACCCAAATAGATTGAAATAAATAGCTGATTTGTTCTATGCTAAAAAGTGCCGTATTCCAGAAGACTTCATCTCGATCTCTGGGCTGGAATATGGGGCGTTCCAGTTTTCTTTGAGCCGGGGTGCCACATTCAAGTGGCTAGTTCCTTTGCAGTAGAAGCACTCAGTCTCAGGCTTAGGTCCAGACTTGGGTTTCTTCTCCTGAGCAGCAACTTGTTTGCCGTTCTTCTTGAAGTTCCCCTTTTTCTTCCCTTTACCCTTTTTCTTGAAACTGTTGGTCTTGTTGACCATCAACACTTGATTCTCCTTCTTGATTTCTACCTCCACAGCCTTTAGCATTGCGAAGAGCTCGGGAATTGTGTTATCGATCCCTTGCATGTTATAGTTCATCATGAAGCTTTTGTATCTTGGTGGCAGTGATTGAAGAATTCTGTCAATGACACTGTCATCCGGAAGATTAAATCCCAGTTGAATCAAGTGATTGTTATACCTAGACATTTTGAGTATATGCTCACTGACAGAACTATTCTCCTCCATCTTGAAGCTGTAGAACTTATTGGAGACTTCATCTCTTAATCCGGGCATTTGCTTGAAATATTAACTTCAACTCTTGGAACATCTCATATGCTCCATGACGTTCAAAACGTCGTTGAAGTCCCGGTTCTAAGCCGTAAAGCACGGTACACTGAACTATCGAGTAGTCATCAGCTTTGCTCTGCCAGACGTTCATAACATCTGGCGTTGCTCCTGCAGCGGGTTTGGCACTTAGCGGTGCTTCCAGGATGTAATTCTTCTGTGCAGCAATGAGGATAATCCTCAAGTTACGGACCCAGTCCGTGTAATTGCTACCATCATCTTTCAACTTTGCTTTCTCAAGGAACCCATTAAAATTCAACGGAACAACAACACGGGCCATCTATCTACAACAACATAGACATGCAAAATGCTATCAGGTACTAAGTTCATGATAAATTAAAGTTCAATTAATCAAATAACTTAAGAACTCCCACTTAGATAGACATCCCTCTAATCATCTAAGTGATCACGTGATCCATATCAACTAAACCATGTCCGATCATCACGTGAGATGGAGTAGTTTTCAATGGTAAACATCACTATGTTGATCATATCTACTATATGATTCACGCTCGAGCTCTTGGTCTCAGTGTTCCGAGGCCATATCTGCATATGCTAGGCTCGTCAAGTTTAACCCGAGTATTTCTGCGTGTGCAAAACTGGCTTGCACCCGTTGTATATGAACGTAGAGCTTATCACACCCGATCATCACATGGTGTCTCGGCATGACGAACTTTGGCAACGGTGCATACTCAGGGAGAACACTTGTACCTTGAAATTTAGTGAGAGATCATCTTATAATGCTACCGTCAATCAAAGTAGAATAAGATGCATAAAAGATAAACATCACATGCAATCAATATAAGTGATATGATATGGCCATCATCATCTTGTGCCTTTGATCTCCATCTCCAAAGCACCGTCATGATCACCATCGTCGCCGGCGCGACACCTTGATCTCCATCATAGCATCGTTGTCGTCTCGCCAACTATTGCTTCTACGACTATCGCTATCGCTTAGTAATAAAGTAAAGAAATTACATTGCGATTTCATTTCATACAATAAAGCGACAACCATATGGCTCCTGCCAGTTGCTGATAACTCAGTTACAAAACATGATCATCTCATACAATTAAATTTAGCATCATGTCTTAACCATATCACATCACAGCATGCCCTGCGAAAACAAGTTAGACGTCCTCTACTTTGTTGTTGCAAGTTTTATGTGGCTACTACGGGTTGAGCAAGAACCGTTCTTACCTACGCATCAAAACTACAATGATATTTCGTCAAGTATGTGTTGTTTTAACCTTCACAAGAACCGGGCATAGCCACACTCGATTCAACTAAAGTTGGAGAAACTGACACCCGCCAGCCACCTGTGTGCGAAGCACATCGGTAGAACCAGTCTCGCGTAAGCGTATGCATAATGTCGGTCCGGGCCGCTTCATCCAACAATACCGCTGAATCAAAGTATGACATGCTGGTAGCAGTATGACTTGTATCGCCCACAACTCACTTGTGTTCTACTTGTGCATATAACATCTACGCATAAACCTGGCTTTGATGCCACTGTTGGGGAACGTAGAAATTTCAAAAAAATTCCTACGCACACGCAAGATCATGGTGATGCATAGCAGCGAGAGGGGAGAGTGTCATCCACGTACCCTCGTAGACTGTAAACGGAAGCATTATGAGAACGCGGTTCATGTAGTCGAACTTCTTCACGATTCGACCGATCCAAGTACCAAACGCACGACACCTCCGAGTTCAGCACACGTTCAGCTCGGTGACGTCCCACAAACTCCGATCTAGTAGAGCTTCGAGGGAGAGTTTCATCAGCACGGCGGCGTGATGACGGTGATGATGATGCTACCGACACAGGGCTTCGCCTAAGCACCGCTACGATATGACCGAGGTGGATTATGGTGGAGGGGGGCACCGCACACGGCTTGGAACAATCAACTTGTGTGTCCTAGGGTGCCCCCTTGCCCCCGTATATGAAGCAGCAAGGGGGGAGGCCGGCCGGCCCTTGCAGGGCGCGCCAAGAGGAGGATTCCTCCTCCTAGTGGGAGTAGGACTCCCCTTTCCTAGTCCCACTAGGAGGGGGAAGGAAGGAGTGGGAGAGGGGAAAGGCAAGGGGGACGCCGCCCCCCTTTCCTTGTCCTATTCAGACTCAAGGGGAGGGGGCACGCGGCCTGCCCTGTCCAGCACGTCTCTCTCTCCACTAGGGCCCAACAAGGCCCATTAACCCCCGGGGGGTTCCAGTAACCCCCCCGGCACTCCGGTAAAATCCCGATTTCACCCGGAACTATTCTGATGTCCGAATATAGGCTTCCAATATATCAATCTTTATGTCTCGACCATTTCGAGACTCCTTTTCATGTCCGTGATCATATCCGGGACTCCGAAGTACCTTCGGTACATCGAAACACATAAACTAATATTACCGATCGTCACCGAACGTTAAGCGTGCGGACCCTACGGGTTCGAGAACTATGTAGACATGACCAGGACACGTATCCGATCAATAACCAATAGCGGAACCTGGATGCTCATATTGGTTCCTTCATATTCTACGAAGATCCTTATTGGTCAAACTACATAACAACATACGTTGTTCCCTTTGTCATCGGTATGTTACTTGCCGGAGATTCAATCATCGGTATCCTCATACCTAGCTCAATCTCGTTACCGGCAAGTCTCTTTACTTGTTCTGTATTGCATCCTCCCGCAACTAACTCATTAGTCACATTGCTTGCAAGGCTTATAGTGATGTGCATTACCGAGAGGGCCCAGAGATACCTTTATAATTGGAGAGGTCCCAGTGACAAATCCTAGTCTCGATCTATGCCAACTCAGCAAGTACCATCGGAGACACCTGTAGAGCACCTTTATAATCACCCAGTTACGTTGTGACGTTTGGTAGCACAAAAAGTGTTCTTCCGGTAATCGAGAGTTGCATAATCTCATAGTCATAGGAACATGTATAAGTCATGAAGAAAGCAATAGCAGTAAACTAAAATGATCAAGTGCTAAGCTAACGGAATGGGTCAAGTCAATCACATCATTCTCCTAATAATGTGATCCCGTTTATCAAATGACAACTCATGTCTATGGTTAGGAAACTTAACCATCTTTGATAACGAGCTAGTCAAGTAGAGGCATACTAGTGACAATCTATCTGTCTATGTATTCACACATGTATCAGGTTTCCGGTTAATACAATTCTAGCATGAATAATAAACATTTATCATGAAATAAGGAAATAAATAATAACTTTATTATTGCCTCTAGGGCATATTTCCTTCAGGTATATCTTTAGATTTTGCAACTGAATCTTTTAGTTTCTTGTTTTATCACTAGTTTGGTTTATAAAAGCAAACTACAAAAAATGAATTTAGGTTGCATCATGTTATTGATCATCTTTTTAATATCTTTCTTAAAAATGATGGTTCGGAAAATTGTGCTCAATTGTTAGAAGATGAATTCAATAAAATGTTTGGCACAAAATATTTGAATGATGAGCATGATTGCAATGTTGTTAGCATGAATTCTTTGACTATCCAAAATGCTAATGATGATTGCACAAGTCATGACATAAGTGTTTCTTATAAGCATGTCACTTTTTGCAGAGTGAATTGGGAGTGCCTTTGCACACCAAAAAGGGAAGATAGATTTTGCAAGAAGCATAAATATTTGGAAACGAGAAAGTTGCAAGAGAGGCTATATGATTGTGATGAAAGATTTTTTTCGTCATCCTTGTGAACTTTGCAATGAACATGGTCATTTAAATCTCCAATGCAAATTCTTTCATGATCAAATCGTGTCCAAAAATTGTGATAACTTGATTACCCTTGAGCATCATAAAGAGCTTAGTCTTCTTTTGGGGTATGTAGAAATGAAACGTATAACTAAGGGTATTCCAAAATTTAATCTTGAGAGATTTCTTGATTTTGATCTAGAAGAAATTTATATGTTTTGTGCGGTAAATTGCATTGGGAATCCTTATATTGCCAACTATCTAAAGTCAAGAGAACAAATAGAAAATATGAAGAGACTACTAATGAAAGGGAAAATGTTTCCCAAAACCCTCCTAGTGTTTTTTATGATGAATCAGGTAACGAGGAGGAGCTTCCTATCCAACCAATCTCATCAATAAGAAGCTTGAAAAGATTAATTAAACCCACACATGATGTGGTGAAGAAGAAGGAAAGAAGAAAGAAGAGAGGTAAAAGGTATCTCTCCCAAATAATGTTGCTCCTATTATTGTTGTGCCTTATGAAAACGAATCCAAAATAATTGTGGAAGATGATACACTTGATGATGATTTTGTTATGCCTATGCTTGTTGTGATGATTATGATTGGGAAGATAATGATACTTCTTATAATATTGGAAATCTTTTTGGCACCAAATTGGGAAATTATGATGATAGAAATTGTTATACCATTGGTGCCATTCATACTATTAATGATGAGAATGATTATGCTTATGATATGCCAAGCCACAAGCTTGGGGATACTATGTTTGATGAGAATGACATGTTTGAGAATTTATTTGCTGCAATTAATGTTTGTCCCAAGCTTGGGGAGGCTTTGTTTAATGAAGATGACCTTTTTAGCCCCCCTACTTTGAATGATAAAACTTATTTTGATGATAGCATGCCTCCTATTTATGATGATTACATTGATAAAAGTGGGTTTGGAAGAGTGTCAACTCTAGGTAGTAGTGATCCCACTATTTTGGAGGGTGTTGAATCTTATTACAATATTGATTAAAGTGGATTTGGAGAGGTCATGACTTTATTTAGTGATACATCCACTATTTTGGAAGAGGTTTCAACTGACTATGGCAATAAAGTTGCTTTCCATGATGATTATTATGATGACATGTATGCCATAGAGCGTAATGAATTTTCTATGCTTGTGGATCATGAAAAGAATGCTTTATGTAATGGTTACATTGATGAATCTATTCATGATGCTACTGAAAATTATTATGAGATAGGAACTTATGATGCATGATGTTCTCTTTATGTTACAATTCTTATCTTTTATGCGAACATCATTGAAATCATCATGCCTAGCTAAAAGGCATTAAAGAAAAGCGCTTGTTGGGAGACAACCCAACACTTTTACCTACTGTTTTTGTTTGTTCACATGATTATGCTACTGTATTAATCATGTTTTATAGCTTTTGTTTCAATAAAGTGCCAAGTAAAGTCCTTGGGATCATGTTGGGTGATAGTTGATTTGCCCCTCCTGAAAACAGAAACTTTTGCGCTCACGAAAATAGGTCTCATTTTTAACAGAAGAATGCTAATGAGTTGATTTTTTTGAAGAAGTTTCATATACAAATTTCACGTCTTACAATTTTTTTCATAATTGTTTGAGTAGCAGAAGTATGGTTTGAGTCCAGATTACTACAGACTGTTCTGTTTTTGACAGATTCTGTTTTCAATGCTTAGTTTGCTTGTTTTCTAGTTTCTATGGCTTATATTGCTCAATATAAATTGTGGAAATGATATGATACAGTAGGAATTGTGTGGAAACAATTATGAATCTTGTCCTTGATAGTACCAAAGTGAAATGGTTTGCTCTTTATCATACTAACCTATCTCACGAAGTTCCGTTAAGTTTTGTGTGATTGAAGTTTTCAAGTTTTGGGTGAGATGACGATATGAGGATAATAAGGAGTGACAAGACCCAAAGCTTGGGGATGCCAAAGGCACCCCAAGTTAATATCCAAGGAATATCCAAGCAACTAAGCTTGGGGATGCCTCGGAAAGCATCCCCTCTTTCGTCTCCAACATTATCGGTAACCTCAGTTGGAGCCAATGTTTTAAATAGCAGGCTATGGCATTTAGCGGCAACCCTTAAAAACAGCTATAGTGGGCTATAGCGGCAAATTGTACATGAAATCATTTAGCGGCAACACCCTCAAATAGCTATAGCGGAGCTATGTTTTCATTCGTCACATGATATGTGTTTTGCTTGGAGCGTCAATTTATTTTGTTAGGATTTGCTTTCTGTTATTTATAATAATATTTTTCATCTTTTATTTTAATAAAAGTGGCATTGATAGCCTTTTCCATGCTTATCTTGCAAGTATACATGTTGCTGTCTGAAAACAAAAAGTTTATCGATGTTGCAAAAATTCCTGAGGAAAGTTAGAATGTGATAAAATATTGAAACTTTTTGCATAATAAGCTCTGATAAATTTTCTACAATATGGTATAATTTCATAATCATTGGTGTTAGGGAAGTATTGATACTCTTGCATTCTTTACAGACTGTACTGTTTTGGCAGATTGCTGTTATGTTTGCATTGTTTGCATATGTTTGCTTGTTTAATGATTCTATTTGAGGATAGGAGTATTAAATATGCAGAGGCATTTAGTATGCAATGTTTGATAATAATTTTAGTGATTTGCTATAGTAGAGTATGATAAGGTTTTTGCTTTAGTTTATACTAACTTATCTCACGAGTTCTTGTTGAGTTTTGTGTGGATGAAGCTTTTGAGATTTGTTTTTGAATATTTACTCTGAGGCAAAGCCCCACAGCCCTTTATTAATGATCAACAACTGTACAAACAGAATAAATAAAAGATAAAGTACATACAAAAGCTAAGATACAAGACTACAACTACCTACCTGAACTAGTTAAACTTAGGCATTAATCCAAGCTTTTGAAATTTAGGTAAACCGTGATATGAGAGGAATTAAGGAGACACAAAAGCTCAAGCTTGGGGATGCCCAAGGCATCCCAAGATAATATTTCAAGAAGTCTCAAGCATCTAAGCTTGGGGATGCCCCGTTAGGCATCCCACCTTTCTTCCTTCAACAATTATCGGTTAGTATCGGTTGAGCCTAAGTATTAGCTTATTCACATGATGTGTGCTATCCTTGGAAGGTCATTTTATTTTGTTTTTCTTGCTGTTTTAATAAAATACTTAGATCTTAATTTTTTAAAATAAAATAGAGTCCTCAAATAGTTGCCAGGGAGGCTAAGTAAGCGGCATTCACATCCCATCAACGAAGCTCTTTTCTTTGGAATTGCTCTTGTGCTTCACTTATATCCTATGAGTAAATTGTTGAATAAATTGAATGTCATGAAGTTGAAATCATATCATGCCTAGTGGTAGCTTCACATTTGGGTTTAGAAAGTGAAACCTTTTGAGGCTTTACAATCACAATTTTGGTCATACAAGCTATTCACAAATAATTAGTACAAGGAAGAGAACTTTCACATATAAATACACTATCATGGAAATCTTTTGTGATTGTGAGCCCCCATCAAAATATTATATGCCAAAATTGTTGAAGTTGGACAAGGAAGACAACGTAATGATTTATGTTTATTCATATTCACATAGAAGTCATATTTTCATAAATCCTTCAACATGTGGTGCTTGCCCCCCATCTTTGCTAGCCAAAAATTCCGCACCAAGTAGAGATACTACTTGTGCATCCAAAAACCCTTAAACCCAAATCTTATTTTTAAGAGTCCACCATACCTACTTAAGTATTGAGCAATATCCTTCAAGTAAGTTTTCATCGGTGCAATAAGGCAATAAAATTGCTTCTAAAGGTGTTAGATCATTTAGTGTAAGAGAAAATTGAGCGTTGTACGAACTTATGATGGCAAAGAAATAAAAGCGACGGACTGCATAATAAAGGTTGCTATCATAAGGGGCAATATAACATGACATTCTTTTGCACTAAGGGATTGAGCATACAAACAAATAAGCGCATGACAACCTCTGCTTTCCTCTATGAAGGGCCTATCTTTTAATTTTCAGTATTTATTTTTATGCAAAGATTCAAAGTTATTCTCTCTATTCCTTTTTATTTTTGTCTTTTGGCAAGAATCATGTGGTGAGGAAAGATCTAGGCACATATGTCCAGTTGAATATGGGTAGCATGAGTTGTCATTGTTGACATCACCCTTGAGGTGAATACGTTGGGAGGCAAAACAATAAGCCCCTATATTTCTATGTGTCCGGTTGAAACGTTTTGCTCATGTGTATGCGGTGAGTGTTAGCAATTATAGAAGACTATATTATGGTTGAGTATGTGGATCTCTTACTTAAACTCTATTGAATAAGTTGAATTGCAATTGCTTGGTGACTAAGAGCATAGGTTGTTGAGTTTCAAGAGAGTTCACTGTTGGAACCTTAACATGTGAATTGGTTGCCACTATAACATGAGAAGTTTTATAAGAAAGAATTGCTGTTATGATGCTAGGAAAAGTGATTGAAATTACCATTGATCAAACTTATGCACTTTGCTAGCATTCACACTTCATAAATTATTTATTTTATCATTTACCTACTCGAGGACTAGTAGGAATTAAGCTTGGGGATGCTGATACGTCTCCAACGTTTCTATAATTTATGAAGTATTCATGCTGTCATTTTATGATTCTTGGGTGTTTTACAATCATTTTATAGCAACTTTATATCATTTTTTGGGACTAACCTATTGGCCCAGTGCCTAGTGCCAGTTGTTGTTTTTTGCTTGTCTGTTACATCGCAGGAAATCAATACCAAACGGAGTCCAAATGCAACGAAACTTTGCTACCTCTTGAGCATGCGTTGGTTTTCCCTTGAAGAGGAAAGGGTGATGTAGCAAAGTAGCGTAAGTATTTCCCTCAGTTTTTGAGAACCAAGGTATCAATCCAGTAGGAGACTACACACAAATCGCTGATACCTCTTGAGCACTGCGTTGGTTTTCCCTTGAAGAGGAAAGGGTGACGCAGCAAAGTAGCGTAAGTATTTCCCTCAGTTTTTGAGAACCAAGGTATCAATCCAGTAGGAGACTACATGCAAGTCGCCTCTTACCTACACAAACAAATAAGAACCTTGCAACCAACGCGATAAAGGGGTTGTCAATCCCTTCACGGCCACTTGCAAAAGTGAGATCTGATAGAGATAATAAGATAAATATTTTTGGTATTATTATGATATAGATTGGAAAGTAAAGATTGCAAAATAAAAGACGATAAAAATAGCACGTTGGCGGGAGATTAATATGATGGAAGATAGACCCGGGGGCCATAGGTTTCACTAGGGCTTCTCTCAAGATAGCATAAGTATTACGGTGGGTGAACAAATTACTGTCGAGCAATTGATAGGAAAGTGCATAATTATGAGAATATCTAGGCATGATCATGTATATAGGCATCACGTCCGTCACAAGTAGACCGAAACGATTCTACATCTACTACTATTACTCCACACATCGACCGCTATCCAGCATGCATCTAGAGTATTAAGTTCATAAGAACAGAGTAACGCATTAGGCAAGATGACATGATGTAGAGGGATAAACTCAAGCAATATGATATAAACCCCATATATTTATCCTCGATGGCAACAATACAATATGTGCCTTGGTGCCCCTGCTGTCACTGGGAAAGGACACCGCAAGTTTGAACCCAAAGCTAAGCACTTCTCCCATTGCAAGAAAGATCAATCTAGTAGGCCAAACCAAACTGATAATTCGAAGAGACTTGCAAAGATAACAAATCATACATAAAAGAACTAAGAGGAGATTCAAATATTGTTCATAGATAATCTTGATCATAAACTCACAATTCATCTGATCTCGACAAAGACACCGCAAAAAGAATTACATCGAATAGATCTCCAAGAAGATCGAGGAGAACTTTGTATTGAGATCCAAAGAGAGAGAAGAAGCCATCTAGCTAATAACTATGGACCTGAAGGTCTGTGGTAAACTACTCACTCATCATCGGAGAGGCCATGGTGTTGATGTAGAACCCCTCCGTGATCGATTCCCCCTCCGACGGAGCGCTGGAAAAGGCCCCAAGATGGGATCTCACAGGTACAGAAGGTTGCGGCGGTGGAAATAGGGTTTTGTGGTGCTCTTGGATGTTTTTGGGGTATATGGGTATATATAGGAGGAAGAAGTAGGTCGGTGGAGCTGCGAGGGGCCCACAAGGGTGGGGGCGCGCCCAGGGGGGCAGGCGCGCCTCCCTGCCTCGTGACCTCCTCGCTTCTTTCTTGACATCCACTCCAAGTCCACTGCATCATGTTTGTTCCAAAAATAACTCTCCCAAAGGTTTCATTCCATTTGGACTCCATTTGATATTCCTTTTCTGCGAAACAATGAAATAGGCAAAAAAACAATTTGCATTGGGCCTTCGATTAATAGGTTAGTCCCAAAAATAATATAAAAGTGCTTAGTAAATCCCATTAAACATCCAAAACAGATAATATAATAGCATGGAACAATAAAAAATTATAGATACGTTGGAGACGTATCAAGAATCCCCAAGCTTAATTCTTGCTCTTCCTCGAGTAGGTAAATTATAAAAACATAATTTTTGATGTGGAATTCTACCTAGCATATTTCTCTAAATAATTCCCTTTTATTGTGTCATGAATGTTCAGATCCGAGAGATTGAAGATAAAAGTTTAATATTGACATGAAAATAATAATACTTCAAGCATACGAACAAAGCAATCATGTCTTCTCAAAATAACGTGGCCAAAGAAAGTTATCCCTACAAAATCACATAGTCTGGCTATGCTCTATCTTCATCACACAAAGTATTTAATCATGCACAACCCCGATGACAAGCCAAGCAATTGTTTCATACTTTTGATGTTCTCAAACTTTTTCAATCTTCACGCAATACATGAGCGTGAACCATGGACATAACACTATATGTGGAATAGAATGGTGGTTGTAGAGAACACAAAAAGGAGAAGATAGTCTCACATCAACTAGGCGTATCAACGGGCTATGGAGATGCCCATCAATATATATCAATGTGAGTGAGTAGGGATTGCCATGCAACAGATGCACTAGAGCTATAAGTGTATGAAAGCTCAAGAAAAGAAACTAAGTGGGTGTGCATCCAACTCGCTTGCTGACGAAGACCTAGGGCATTTTGGGGAAGCCCATCATTGGAATATACAAGCCAAGTTCTATAATATAAAATTCCCACTAGTATATGAAAGTGACAACATAGGAGACTCTCTATCATGAAATCATGGTGCTACTTTGAAGCACAAGTGTGGCAAAAGGGTAGTAACATTGTCCCTTCTCTCTTTTTCTCTCATATAACGGTTCACCATACGTGCATGCCATAGGAATCACAAACTTTAGAACAAGTATTTATCAAATTCAAAAATACTCAACTAGCATGACTCTAGTATCACCATCTTCATATCTCAAAACAATCATCAAGTATCAAACTTCCCATAGTATTCAATGCACTTTATATGATAGTTTTTTTATACCCATCTTGGATGTTCATCATATTAGGAGTAATTTTATAGCCAAAGCAAACTACCATGCTATTCTAAAAGACTCTCAAAATAATATAAGTGAAGCATGAGAGATCAATAATTTCTATAAAATAAAACCACCACCGTGCTCTAAAAGGGATATAAGTGAAGCACTAGAGCAAAATTATCTAGCTCAAAAGATATAAGTGAAGCACATAGAGTATTCTAATAAATTCTGATTCATGTGTGTCTCTTCCAAAAGGTGTGTACAGCAAGGATGATTGTGTTAACATAAAAATCAAAGACTCAAATCATACAAGACGCTCCAAGCAAAACACATATCATGTGGTGAATAAAAATATAGCCTCAAGTAATGTTACCGATAGACAAAGGCGAAAGAGGGGATGCCTTTCGGGGCATCCCCAAGCTTAGGCTTTTGGTTGTCCTTGAATTTTACCTTGGGGTGCCTTGGGCATACCCAAACTTAGGCTCTTGCCACTCCTTATTCCATAATCCATCAAATCTTTACCCAAAACTTGAAAACTTCACAACACAAAACTCAACAGAAAATCTTATGAGCTCCGTTAGTATAAGAAAACAAACCACCACTTCAAGGTACTATAATGAAGTCATTATTTATTTATATTGGTGTTAAACCTACTATATTCCAACTTATCTATGGTTTATACCCTATGATACTAGCCATAGATTCATCAAAATAAGCAAACAACACACGAAAAACAGAATGTGTCAAAAACAGAACAGTCTGTAGCAATCAGATTTGTTAGAATACTTATAGAAGTTCAAAAATTCTGAAAACCTAGGACAACTTGGAAAATTTTTATATGATCTACTGCAAAAATAATTGGTATTTTATCATTTTATGGTGAATTTTAACAATTATATTCCTGAGCGCAAAGTTTCTGTCTTTTTCAGCAAGATCAAACAATTGTCACCCAAGAAGATCCTATATTGGTTCTACTTGGCACAAACAGAAATTAAAACATGAAAACAAATCTTAACAGAAGCTAGATGAATGATTATTAATAAACAGAACCAAAAACCAAGAAACAAAAATAAAATTGGGTTGCCTCCCAACAAGCGCTATCGTTTAACGCCCCTAGCTAGGCAAAAAGGCAAGGATAGATCTAGGTATTATCATCTTTGGTATGCAATCCATAAGTGGATCTCATAATAGATTCATAAGGTAATTTAATTTTCTTCCTAGGAAAGTGTTCCATGCCTTTCCTTAATGGAAATTGGAATCTAATATTTCCTTCTTTCATATCAATAATTGAACCAATCGTTCTAAGGAAAGGTCTACCAAGAAGAATAGGACATGTAGGATTGCAATCTATATCAAGAACGATGAAATCTGCAGGCACATAATTCCTATTTGCAACACAAAGAACATCATTAGTCCTTCCCATAGGTTTCTTAATGGTGGAATCCGCAAGATGCAAATTTAAAGAACAATCATCAAATTCACGGAAACCTGACACATCACATAAAGTTTTTGGAATCGTGGAAACACTAGCACCCAAATCACATAAAGCATAGCATTCATGATCTTTAATCTTAATTTTAATAGTATGTTCCCACTCATCATAAAGTTTTCTAGGGATAGAAACTTCTAATTCAAGCTTTTCTTCATAGGATTGCATTAAAGCATCAACGATATGTTTGGTAAAAGCTTTATGTTGACTATAAGCATGAGGAGAATTTAACATGGATTGCAACAAGGAAATACAATATATTAAAGAACAATTATCATAATTAAATTCCTTGAAATCCAAAATAGTGGATTCATTGCTATGTAAAGTTTTGACCTCTTCAATCCCACTTTTACCAATTTTTGCATCAAGATCTAAAAACTCCGAATCATTGGGACGCCTTTTAACTAAAGTTGACTCATCTCCAGTCCCATCATTATCAAGATTCATATTGCAAAACAAAGATTTAATATGAGATACATCAATCACTTTTAGATCTTCATCCCTATTATCATGAAAACTAGAAGGACACTCTTTTACAAAGCAATCTTTCTTAGCACGCATCCTAGCGGTTCTTTCTTTGCACTCATCAATGGAAATTCTCATGGCTTTGAGAGACTCATTGATATCATGCTTAGGTGGAATAGATCTAAGTTTCAAAGAATCAACATCAAGAGAAATTCTATCCACGTTCCTAGCAAACTCATCAAGCTTAGGCAATTTTTCTTCAAGCAAAGCATTGGAATTCTTTTGAGAAATCATAAATTTTTTAACACTAGTCTCAAAATCAGAGGGCAACTTATTAAAATTTCCATAAGAGTTCTTGTAGGAATTACCATAATTATTAGAGGAATTACTAGGATACGGCCTAGGATTAAAGTTTCCTCTATACGCGTTGTTGCCAAAATTGTTCCTACCAACAAAATTCACATCCATAGATTCATTATTATTCTCAATCAAAGTAGACAAAGGCATATCATTAGGATCAGAAGAAACACTCTTATTAGCAAACAATTTCATAAGTTCATCCATCTTTCCACTCAAAACATTAATCTCTTCTATCGCATGAACCTTTTTACTAGTAGATCTTTCGGTGTGCCATTGAGAATAATTAACCATAATATTATATAGGAGTTTAGTAGCTTCTCCTAAAGTGATTTCCATAAAACTGCCTCCCGCGGCCGAATCTAAAAGATTTCTAGAAGCAAAATTCAATCCGGCATAAATTTTTTGTATAATCATCCATAAATTCAAACCATGTGTAGGGCAATTACGTATCATTAATTTCATCCTCTCCCAAGCTTGTGCAACATGTTCATGATCAAGTTGATTAAAATTCATAATATCATTTCTAAGAGAGATGATCTTAGCGGGAGGGAAATACTTAGAGATAAAAGCATCTTTGCACTTATTCCAAAATCAATACTATTTTTTGGCAAAGACGAAAACCAAGTTTTGGCACGATCTTTAAGCGAAAACGAAAATAGCTCAATTTATCATTATCCACATCTTTGTTCTTTTGCATATCACATAAATCAACAAAGTTGTTTAGATGGGTAGCGGCATCTTCACTAGGAAAGCCAGAGAATTGATCTTTCATGACAAGATTCAGCAAAGCAGCATTAATTTCACAAGATTCAGCACCGGTAATAGGAGCAATCGGAGAGCTAGGAAAATCATTATTGTTGGTATTGGAAAAGTCACACAATTTAGTATTGTCTTGAGCCATCGTGACAAACCATCCAACACACAAGCACACAAGAAGCAAGCGAAAAGAGACAAATGGAAAAAGGGGGCGAATAAAACGGCAAGGGTGAAGTGGGGGAGAGGAAAACGATGTGACGCCCCCGATTCAATCGTACACTAATCATGCACGCAAATGTGTACGATCAAGATCAGGGACTCACGGGAAGATATCACAACACAACTCTACAAATAAAATAAGTCATACAAGCATCATAATACAAGCCAGGGGCCTCGAGGGCTCGAATACAAGTGCTCGATCATAGACGAGTCAGCGGAAGCAACAATATCTGAGTACAGACATAAGTTAAACAAGTTTGCCTTAAGAAGGCTAGCACAAACTGGGATACAGATCGAAAGAGGCGCAGGCCTCCTGCCTGGGATCCTCCTAAACTACTCCTGGTCGTCGTCAGCGGGCAGCACGTAGTAGTAGGCACCTCCGGTGTAGTAGGGGTCGTCATCGACGGTAGCGCCTGGCTCCTGGACTCCAGCATCTGGTTGCGACAACCAGAAAGAAAGGAAAGGGGAAAAAAAGGGGGGGAGAAAGCAACCGTGAGTACTCATCCAAAGTACTCGCAAGCAAGGAACTACACTACATATGCATGGGTATATGTGTAAAGGGCCATATCAGTGGACTGAACTGCAGAATGCCAGAATAAGAGGGGGATAGCTAGTCTTATCAAAGACTACGCTTCTGGCAGCCTCCGTCTTGCAGCATGTAGAAGAGAGTAGATTGAAGTCCTCCATGTAGCATCTTCAAGTAGCATCTCCAAGTAACCTCTCCAGTAGCATCGCATAGCATAATCCTACCCGGCGATCCTCTCCTCGTCGCCCTGTTAGAGAGCGATCACCGGGTTGTATCTGGCACTTGGAAGGGTGTGTTTTATTAAGTATCCGGTTCTAGTTATCATAAGGTCGAGGTACAACTCCAAGTCGTCCTGTTACCGAAGATCACGGCTATTCGAATAGATTAACTTCCCTGCAGGGGTGCACCAACTTACCCAGCACGCTTGATCCCATTTGGCCGGACACACTTTCCTGGGTCATGCCCGGCCGCGGAAGATCAACACGTCGCAGCCCCACCTAGGCACAACAGAGAGGCCAGCACGCCGGTCTAAACCTAAGCGCACAGGGGTCTGGGCCCATCGCCCATAGCACACCTGCACGTTGCGAGGGTGGCCGAAAGCAGACCTAGCCTAGTGGCGTTCCAGTCCAATTCGGCGCGCGCCGCTCCGTCGCTGACATCTGAAGTGCTTCGGCTGATACCACGACGTCGGGATACCCATAACTACTCCCGCATAGATGGTTAGTGCGTATAAGCTCGTAGCCAACTCAGATCAAATACCAAGATCTCGTTAAGCGTGTTAAGTATCCGCGAACACCGAACAGGGCCAGGCCCACCTCTCTCCTAGGTGGTCTCAACCTGCCCTGTCGCTCCGCCACAAAGATCCACACAGAGGGCCGTCGGGACAAAGGTCCTTTCAGCCCCCAATCCGTGAATCACTCGCGGGTACTCTTCGAGCTGACCCGACTTTAGTCACCATCTGTATAGTATGTATGTATGTATAGTATATACCCGTGATAACCTCCCGAGTGATCACGGCCCAATAGTATAGCAAGGCAGACTGACAAGAATGTAGGGCCAATGATGATAAACTAGCATCCTATACTAAGTATTTAGGATTGCAAGTAAGGTATCAACAGATGTAGCAACAATGTCAGGCTATGCATCAGAATAGGATCAACGGAAAGCAGTAACATGCTACACTACTCTAATGCAAGCAGTATAGAGTAGAATAGG
>NC_041393.1:500097713-500098884 GCF_002162155.2 Triticum dicoccoides | reverse complement strand
TCAACACCGTAGTCGAACTGGGCAGCAGCAGCGTCGGTCTCGTAGTCTACCGGAGAGAAGAGGGGGAAGAAACAATGAATACCAAGTAAACAGATGCATATCGATGCATGACATGTCAAGAAGCGATGCTAGGCGTGCCCTAACGTGGTATGAGGTGGTACTGGTTAAGGGGGGAATCATCCGGGAAAGTATTCCCGGTGTTTCGTGTTTTCGGGAAGAGGAGCCGGAGGGGAAAAGTTGCGGGTTCGATAGGTTAGGGGGGTGTGGCGGACGAACGGACTGCGTATCCGGATTCGTCTCGTCGTTCTGAGCAACTTTCATGTTGAAAATATTTTAATCCAAGTTACGGATTAAAAGATATGATTTTTTAAAGATTTTATTAATTTCTGGAATTTAATCAATTAATTATTTAATTCGAAAAATGGAATTATGACATCAGCATGATGTCATGCTGACGTCAGCAGTCAGCGTTGACCGTTGACCTGGTCAACCTGACATGTGGGGTCCGCATGTCATAGACTGAACAGGCTAATCAGGTTTTAATTAAGTTAACTAGTGATTAGATTAATTTAATCAGGATTAGTTAAGTTAATTAATTCTTTAGTTAATTAATTAATATTTTAATTTTTATTATTTATTTCTTTTACATTTTCTGTTAAAACGTTATATGCGTTGGGCCTCTCTGGTCAGTGGCACAGAGGCCCTAGCAGGTCGGGCCAACGGGCACCGATAGCGGGCGGGGGCGTCGGACGCGCCCGAGCGGGCGCACGCCCAGTACTGGCGGACCCGGCAGGGCACCGGTGCAGGGGAGGTCAGTGGCCATGGCGAGGCCATTGCCGGAGCAGGGTCCGGCCGACGGCGGCGACGGGACTACAGAGGCGGGGCGGAGTGTAGTGGCCGGACGCGGCCACGACGGGCGCGCGCGGGCAGGCGAGTAGGGCCGTGGGGAGCGGCGGTGCTCGACGGGAGTGGTGGCGGTGAGCACGAGCGACCGCGGGGAGGAGCAACAGCGGGGGTCGGCGCGCGCGGCCACGGCGGGGCTCGCGTGGTCGCGGGCGAGGGAGAGAGAGGAGGGGCGCGTGCTCACATCGAGGAGTAGGGAAATTGGCAGCGGGGGTCAAGGGGGGTGACGGGGACGACGTCGGCGGCGAGGAGGCAGGCCGGCGGCGCA
>NC_041393.1:500089685-500097327 GCF_002162155.2 Triticum dicoccoides | reverse complement strand
CCTCTTTTTGTTTTTAGTTAGATTTGTCTTTTCCTTTTTTTTCCTTTTTCTGTTTTATTTCATTTTAATATATTTAGACATTTTCAAAAAGGGTGTTCGTTGCACTATAATCACCTAGGCATTTAACTGCACACTCCGAACATTTTAGTTTAATATTTTGAAAACTTTGTCGTTTGCCATTAATTTGAATCTGAATTTGAAAAGGTTTCGAATCATTGCGAGGTTAGCAACAGTAAGAGTGGTGACATGGCATCATTAACAGAGGTTACTGTAGCTTGATTATCCGGGCGTCACAATTCTCCTCCACTACAAGAAATCTCGTCCCGAGATTTAAGAGGGGGACTAAGGGGAAAATTTTGGTTACGAAATTCTAACGGGTCTTCTCGTCTTTGGTTGCTCATCTTGAAGAGGTCGATCCGTTACGTTGACGTCTTTATTTCTGTGCTTCAGGTCATCATGGTGAAGTCGTCCTTTTCTTCGGGAACTCCAACGTACTTACGAATAGGTAAGGGGCAGCTCGGCTACGACAGAATGCTTATGAGGGAGACAATCTGGGGTTAACCCATGAATGAGCATAAGTGTATCTCCCGAGTTGAACCAATAAAATATGTCGAGAGTAAGGTACGAAGGTACAATAAGAGGTTCCAAGCGGATATATAGTTGCTCGAAGTCTGAACCGGAGTGAGAAAGGGGTTCAGAGCAACGAGAGTAAGTATTGCGTCTGATACCAGAATAGATGATCTCATCGGTAGGTGGCTCATGAATTTCATACGAGTCCACGCGCGAGGAATAACTTTGGAAACATGAGGGTGTACAGGAGAGTCAGGTTTCGATCCTGGTGGAACTGTGGGTTATGGGCCCACCATGTGGGTTAAAAGTAGGAAGGGCGGAGACGTCTTGCGCGATCATGCAACCAAGGCATGTTAGAGGGTAGCCGGTCGATTAAGTCGGCAACAACGTCGATACCAAGGGCGAGGGACGAAGAGAACCATTTTCCTGCTCGTTGAACGAGGCGGACCAATAGGCAAAGTTCCCGTCCGTCGGTGGCTACCGAAATGTCATCAACACTAGAAACAGGGTTACACCAGACAGGAAGGTACACCGAGGTGTTTACCTAAGCAGGGGATTACCACTGCTCGGTTAAGTAGTTTACAAGTAAGTTTGAACAAAACAACGCGAAGGAAAATGTGCTTAAACACGTATATCAGGGGTATATCCTTCCCAAGGACAAGCAGAGCATGATATCCATGACAGGATATTATGTAGAAAACTCCTTCGGTAGGGGAGAGAAATTTCATGATATTACCCATACAGCGGTGTTTGGATAATTGAGCAGGGAACATTTATCATTGGGCTTCAAATGTTCTTGTTGAAAATTGGAGTACCATAGACATGCTTCGAGATAGCATTGACATGGTCTTCAAGCAAAAGGTCAGACTTTGGATATAGGAAGGATCCATTAGGAACAACTTGTAGGATAAGTCTTACAATTTCCTCAGGGAAGAATGGCTAAGCTTGCTAAAAAGGATACTACAATAATAGGTCCTCCACCCAGGGGGGGGGTGCTAGGCATGACATCATGTTACCAGGTCATCAAAGGACCAATGTTATAACTCTTGAAAATATGTTCCAACCATCATATCTGACCGAGATTCAGATCTGATTGGTGTCAGGATAACTCAGACTCGGGATGCCTGAGAAGAAAGGTGCAACACAAATTGATGAGATGACATTGCAAGATTCTCGGGAAATTTACTACGGAAGCGAGTTCCGAAACAAAAGCTCATCATTAAACCAAGGAGAGGGTGAGGAGGTGGCTGATGAACTCAGCGACAATTCATCAAGATTTCCAAAAATGGATTTCCACAATTATGTGAACAAGAAGATAACAGCTGTCAGATCAAATAATATAATGGGGTATGCTTGAGGAACACATACACAATTAAACATTGGTTGAAAAGTGCACCCGAAATATGGGTTGGGTTGCACGACCAATGTCAGAATGGTGAATCAATAACCAATAGCCTGAGGATGAGCTGTCGGCCATTAACTTCAAAGCAATAGGGTTGCTAGGAGTACAGAATCCAAGCAGCACCGTTCACTTGCTAGTATTCCGGTTAGAATCAACATTGGGGCCAAGAAAGAATGGTGATGGTGAGAAGTATCACCATACCAAGAGATTTTAAGAGGCAGAGCACTTCTCACAACCTTCTTGACATAAAAGATGGTAATACTTCAAGGTGAAGTAGAACAAATGCTGGATAGCAAGGAACTCAAGATTCAATCCAAAACATGAACACGTTTGTGTTGAGGGAAGACAAGGATGTGGTCGATGATAACATGATCATCGAGGGGCAAGGATGGTATTTCCCATCATGAATTTGATTGATATCCTGGAAGGAGTTAAAATGTTGATGATGATCACGACAAATTTTGTCGAGAGGCTCCATGAAGATGCAATCTCTCGGCGACAGCATCAAGCCAAGGGAATGGTGAAGCAAAAGGCTATTATAACCGTAGATAAGATGTCATCCCAAAATTTAGAGTTATCTCTCAAGACAAACAATATGATGGTGAAAGTTCGATGTAAGCTTAGAGCACTGTCGAGATTGTGCCCCAAGGATGAAGGACATAGGTAAAATGGTCAAGCAGTCAACCTGACGATGATGATGTAGTCAATCAGCTGGGAATGACACGATCGAGTACAAACTCGTAAGCGATGAAGATTACTAAGAGTTGTTGAATCGCAGTGCGGACTCGATTCAGTTATCGGTGTTCTCGAGTGGCTAATAACTCAGACCCTGGGGGGGAATCCGAGATCGGTGAGAAGCAATACTAGATGAAGACTCGTAGGAAGCAACATAGTTCTCGAGATACCAAAGGTTAATAATCGAGGAAGATCAAAATAGAGGTTGGGTAAGCGTATTGATCTGCAAAAGGCAAGCACTTTAACTTGTCCGAGAAATTGAATCAAGGAGAAAATGTGGTCGGGACCACGACTGCAAATGATCAATACATAAATACCAGATGATTTCATATCAAGGAAATAGTTATTATTACAAGAAGCTTCTATGACAGGATCTACATCGTGTCCATGGGCATGAACACAAAGTTCAAGGTCGACTCCCACTTCTTTAATGCATAACCTTTCATTCACTTCTCGCCTTCAACGAAATTGTGTGTTGAAATTTTATCTGACATAACACTAGTAGAGTATGACCCGTAGTGGTTTCCGGGTTCACACAGTTTAAAGAAAAGCATATGTCCAACCCATCAGGGCCTCCTAGGAACATATACCACAAACTTTACGAGTAAATAACACAAGCACGATAGCAGAGCATGGTTGGCAAAGTAGAGGATACAATTTACCAAAGGCGGTATATATCCTAGGAAAGGCTCAAGGTTATTGAATATGAAGGACATTGTCGGATAAAATCCAGCAAAGGATCTGGGGTGAGTATCGACACACAACCAGAGGAAGAAGCCAGACAAAGACATTGCATTATCGAAACAACTGAATAACTTAGAGCTCAATTGCTAAGGGGTTATGGTTTACAAAGCGAAGAATCAGAAGCAGACGCTCTGATCAAGGATGGATAAGTTCAATAGACTTAGGGGCAAAATCGACGACAATTTAATTGGCGAGAACCAGCTCATGATTAAAACGACATCTGAGCCGGAAGGATGAATTCTAGGATCTGTTTGAGGATTGCGAGCATTCGCAACAAATCGAATCAACGGACTCAAAATGACAATGACAATGGGTGTCAACAAGATTACTAGACTTCTGGGACTAACCATAATGCAAGCAATCAAGAATTTCAAGAGCAACAGGATGCTCAAGATTTTCGGAAGATCGAATGATATTTCGAGGATTGGTGACATACATGAAACAACTGGGGATGAGCGGATACTCGGTAAGGGCGAGAAATTTATCCGTAGTGGTATTCATATAGCAAAGAACTGCAAGGCAGTAGGCACAAAGTATTCTCGAAACATTAGAGAAAATTTCGAGGTATCTTGTAATAACAAGATCGACTGGGTATAAAGTAAGGACGACGGGTGTAAGTATTTATCCCTGGGGATATTTCGGTGGAAGGGAATTGCAAAAGCAACGGGCACAAGGTCTCAAGAGAATATTGGAGAGTATCTTCGAAAACTTCTGGTGCAGCAGGCGGTCATCGGTAACAAGTGGCTCCCCGGTAGAAGGTACTTGCGGGAACCTAAAGTTAGATTTTAGTAAAAATCGTTTAACCCGAATAGAAGAGAGTTCAGAGTCCCAGAGTAAAGATCGAGGAGTAAAAGATCGTAGTACCACCCGATGGCGACGTGGGCCCGTAAGGCACACAGCCAAGTTAGTATAAGTTTTTGTAATGTCTAGACTCGACTTCGGCCAAGGAGTGTGGAAGGGGGATTCCTACAGGCAGTCGGCTCTGATACCAACTTGTGACGCCCCCGATTCAATCGTACACTAATCATGCACGCAAATGTGTACGATCAAGATCAGGGACTCACGGGAAGATATCACAACACAACTCTACAAATAAAATAAGTCATACAAGCATCATAATACAAGCCAGGGGCCTCGAGGGCTCGAATACAAGTGCTCGATCATAGACGAGTCAGCGGAAGCAACAATATCTGAGTACAGACATAAGTTAAACAAGTTTGCCTTAAGAAGGCTAGCACAAACTGGGATACAGATCGAAAGAGGCGCATGCCTCCTGCCTGGGATCCTCCTAAACTACTCCTGGTCGTCGTCAGCGGGCAGCACGTAGTAGTAGGCACCTCCGGTGTAGTAGGGGTCATCGTCGACGGTAGCGCCTGGCTCCTGGACTCCAGCATCTGGTTGCGACAACCAGAAAGAAAGGAAAGGGAAAAAAAGGGGGAGAAAGCAACCGTGAGTACTCATCCAAAGTACTCGCAAGCAAGGAACTACACTACATATGCATGGGTATATGTGTAAAGGGCCATATCAGTGGACTGAACTGCAGAATGCCAGAATAAGAGGGGGATAGCTAGTCTTATCGAAGACTACGCTTCTGGCAGCCTCCGTCTTGCAGCATGTAGAAGAGAGTAGATTGAAGTCCTCCATGTAGCATCTTCAAGTAGCATCTCCAAGTAACCTCTCCAGTAGCATCGCATAGCATAATCCTACCCGGCGATCCTCTCCTCGTCGCCCTGTTAGAGAGCGATCACCAGGTTGTATCTGGCACTTGGAAGGGTGTGTTTTATTAAGTATCCGGTTCTAGTTATCATAAGGTCGAGGTACAACTCCAAGTCGTCCTGTTACCGAAGATCACGGCTATTCGAATAGATTAACTTCCCTGCAGGGGTGCACCAACTTACCCAGCACGCTTGATCCCATTTGGCCGGACACACTTTCCTGGGTCATGCCCGGCCGCGGAAGATCAACACGTCGCAGCCCCACCTAGGCACAACAGAGAGGCCAGCACGCCGGTCTAAACCTAAGCGCACAGGGGTCTGGGCCCATCGCCCATAGCACACCTGCACGTTGCGAGGGCGGCCGAAAGCAGACCTAGCCTAGTGGCGTTCCAGTCCAATTCGGCGCGCGCCGCTCTGTCGCTGACGTCTGAAGTGCTTCGGCTGATACCACAACGTCGGGATACCCATAACTACTCCCGCGTAGATGGTTAGTGCGTATAAGCTCATAGCCAACTCAGATCAAATACCAAGATCTCGTTAAGCGTGTTAAGTATCCGCGAACACCGAACAGGGCCAGGCCCACCTCTCTCCTAGGTGGTCTCAACCTGCCCTGTCGCTCCACCACAAAGATCCACACAGAGGGCCGTCGGGACAAAGGTCCTTTCAGCCCCCAATCCGTGAATCACTCGCGGGTACTCTTCGAGCTGACCCGACTTTAGTCACCATCTGTATAGTATGTATGTATGTATAGTATATACCCGTGATCACCTCCCGAGTGATCACGGCCCAATAGTATAGCAAGGCAGACTGACAAGAATGTAGGGCCAATGATGATAAATAGCATCCTATACTAAGTATTTAGGATTGCAAGTAAGGTATCAACAGATGTAGCAACAATGTCAGGCTATGCATCAGAATAGGATCAACGGAAAGCAGTAACATGCTACACTACTCTAATGCAAGCAGTATAGAGTAGAATAGGCGATATCTGGTGATCAAGGGGGGGGGCTTGCCTGGTTGCTCTGGCAAGAGAGAGGGGTCGTCAACACCGTAGTCGAACTGGGCAGCAACAGCGTCGGTCTCGTAGTCTACCGAAGAGAAGAGGGGGAAGAAACAATGAGTACCAAGTAAACAGATGCATATCGATGCATGACATGTCAAGAAGCGATGCTAGGCGTGCCCTAACGTGGTATGAGGTGGTACTGGTTAAGGGGGGAATCATCCGGGAAAGTATTCCCGGTGTTTCGTGTTTTCGGGCAGAGGAGCCGGAGGGGAAAAGTTGCGGGTTCGATAGGTTAGGGGGGTGTGGCGGACGAACGAACTGCGTATCCGGATTCGTCTCGTCGTTCTGAGCAACTTTCATGTTGAAAATATTTTAATCCAAGTTACGGATTAAAAGATATGATTTTTTAAAGATTTTATTAATTTCTGGAATTTAATCAATTAATTATTTAATTCGAAAAATGGAATTATGACATCAGCATGATGTCATGCTGACGTCAGCAGTCAGCGTTGACCGTTGACCTGGTCAACCTGACATGTGGAGTCCGCATGTCATAGACTGAACAGGCTAATCAGGTTTTAATTAAGTTAACTAGTGATTAGATTAATTTAATCAGGATTAGTTAAGTTAATTAATTCTTTAGTTAATTAATTAATATTTTAATTTTTATTATTTATTTATTATTTTCTTTTACATTTTCTGTTAAAACGTTATATGCGTTGGGCCCCTCTGGTCAGTGGCACAGAGGCCCTAGCAGGTCGGGCCAACGGGCACCGATAGCGGGCGGGGGCATCGGACGCGCCCGAGCGGGCGCACGCCCAGTACTGGCGGACCCGGCAGGGCACCGGTGCAGGGGAGGTCAGTGGCCATGGCGAGGCCATTGCCGGAGCAGGGTCCGGCCGACGGCGGCGACGGGACTACAGAGGCGGGGCGGAGTGTAGTGGCCGGACGCGGCCACGATGGGCGCGCGCGGGCAGGCGAGTAGGGCCGTGGGGAGCGGCGGTGCTCGGCGGGAGTGGTGGTGGTGAGCACGAGCGACCGTGGGGAGGAGCAACAGCGGGGGTCGGCGCGCGCGGCCACGGCGGGGCTCGCGTGGTCGCGGGCGAGGGAGAGAGAGGAGGGGCGCGTGCTCACATCGAGGAGTAGGGCAATTGGCAGCGGGGGTCGAGGGGAGTGACGGGGACGACGTCGGTGGAGAGGAGGCAGGCCGGCGGCGCAGCTTCGGCGAGTGCGTCGAGTGGCGGGGGCGAGGCGGTGATGGATGGCGACGGATCCAAGGCGACGCGGGGCTCCAGGCGACGGTGGTGGCACACGACGACGACGAGCGGGTGCGGCTCGGTGATGAGTGGAAGACGGAGAGGATAGGAGGACGAGGGGTCCGGTGGGTGGCGCCGGTGAACGGCGAGACGGCGGGGACGAGCCGGGGCATCGGCGTCGGGTGCCCCATTCCCGATCCAGATTCGGGGGAAGCAG
>NC_041393.1:500043859-500089417 GCF_002162155.2 Triticum dicoccoides | reverse complement strand
AGAGGGGGAGTGGGATCGTGGGGGTGGGGAGTGAGGTGGGTCGTGGGTTAGGGTTTCCTCCCTCGTGGGGATATGGAGGGAGTGGGTCGGCCGGCTGGGCCAGTCGGCTGGGCCAGTCGGCTGGGCCTTTGCCCAGTTGGGCTGGCCAGCTAGGCCACAGATGGCCCAGTGGGGGGGGGGCGCCTCTTTTTGTTTTTAGTTAGATTTGTCTTTTCCTTTTTTTTTCATTTTTCTGTTTTATTTCATTTTAATATATTTAGACATTTTCAAAAAGGGTGTTCGTTGCACTATAATCACCTAGGCATTTAACTGCACACTCCGAACATTTTAGTTTAATATTTTGAAAACTTTGTCGTTTGACATTAATTTGAATCTGAATTTGAAAAGGTTTCGAATCATTGCGAGGTTAGCAACAGTAAGAGTGGTGACATGGCATCATTAACATAGGTTACTGTAGCTTGATTATCCGGGCGTCACAAACGAGAGGCAAATGGCAAATAATGTAGTGCGAGGGATAAGAGTTGTGATGGGTACTTGGTATGTCTTGACTTGGCGTAGATCTCCCTAGCAACGGTGCCAGAAATTGGCAAGTTGACGGGAGATCAAATCTTGACTTGACTTGGCGTAAACCTCCCCGGCAACGGCACCAGAAATCCTTCTTGCTACCTCTTGAGCACCGCGTTGGTTTTCCCTTGAAGATGAAAGGGTGATGCAGCAAAGTAGCATAAGTATTTCCCTCAGATTTTGAGAACCAAGGTATCAATCCAGTAGGAGACTACACACAAGTCGCCTATTACCTACACAAACAAATAAGAACCTTGCAACCAACTCGGTAAAGGGGTTGTCAATCCCTTCACGGCCACTAGCAAAAGTGAGATCTGATAGAGATAATATAATAAATATTTTTGGTATTTTGATGATATAGATTGGAAAGTAAAGATTCCAAAATAAAAGACAACAGAAATAACATGTTGCCGGGAGATTAATATGATGGAAGATAGACCCGGGGGCCATAGGTTTCACTAGTGGCTTCTCTCAAGATAGCATAAGTATTACGGTGGGTGAACAAATTACTGTCGAGCAATTGATAGAAAAGTGCATAATTATGAGAATATCTAGGCATGATCATGTATATAGGCATCACGTCCGCGACAAGTAGACTGAAACGATTCTGCATCTACTACTATTACTCCACACATCGACCGCTATCTAGCATGCATCTAGAGTATTCAGTTCATAAGAACAGAGTAACGCATTAGGCAAGATGACATGATGTAGAGGGATAAACTCAAGCAACATGATATAAACCCCATCTTTTTATCCTCGATTGCAACAATACAATATGTGCCTTGCTACCCCTGCTATCACTGGGAAAGGACACCGCAAGATTGAACCCAAAGCTAAGAACTTCTCCCATTGCAAGAAAGATCAATCTAGTAGGCCAAACCAAACTGATAATTCGAAGAGACTTGCAAAGATAACAAATCATACATAAAAGAACTAAGAGGAGATTCAAATATTGTTCATAGATAATCTTGATCATAAACCCATAATTCATGGGATCTCGACAAACACACTGCAAAACGAATTACATCGAATATATCTCCAAGAAGATCGAGGAGAACTTTGTATTGAGATCCAAAGAGAGAGAAGAAGCCATCTAGATAATAACTATGGACCCCAAGGTCTGTGGTAAACTACTCACTCATCATCGAAGAGGCCATGGTGTTGATGTAGAAGCCCTCCATGATCGATTCCCCCTCCGGCGGAGCACCGGAAAAGGCCCCAAGATGGGATCTCAGGGGTACAGAAGGTTGCGGCGGTGGAAATAGGGTTTCGTGGTGCTCTTGGAAGTTTTTGGGGTATATGGGTATATATAGGAGGACGAAGTAGGTCGGTGGAGCTGCAAGGGGCCCACGAGGGTGGGGGGCGTGCCTCCCTGCCTCGTGGCCTCCTCGCTTCTTTCTTGACGTCCACTCCAAGTCCTCTGGATCACGTTTATTCCAAAAATAACTCTCCCGAAGGTTTCATTCCGTTTGGACTCCGTTTGATATTCCTTTTCTGCGAAACACTGAAATAGGCAAAAACAACAATTTGCACTGGGCCTTCAGTTAATAGGTTAGTCCCAAAAATAATATAAAAGTGCTTAGTAAAGCCCATTAAACATCCAAAACAGATAATATAATAGCATGGAACAATAAAAATTATAGATACGTTGGAGACGTATCAATCGCCTAGTACCTGCGCAAAAAATCAAGAACCTTGCAAGCAATATGATAAAGGGGTTGTCAATCCCTTCACGGCCACTTGCAAAAGTGAGATCTGATAAAGACAATAAGATAAATATTTTTGGTATTTTTGTTGTGTAGATTGTAAAATAAAGATTACAAAATAAATAGTAACTAGAATTATAGATCGGAAACTTATATAATGTAAAGTAGACCCGGGGGCCATAGGTTTCACTAGTGGCTTCTCTCAAGATAGCATATATTACCGTGGGTGAACAAATTACTGCCGAGCAATTGATAGAGAAGTGCATAGTTATGAGAATATCTAGGCATGATCATGAACATAGGCATCACGTCCGTGTCAAGTAGACCAAAACGATTCTGCATCTACTACTATTACTCCAAACATCGACCGCTATCCAGCATGCATCTAGAGTATTAAGTTCATAAGAATAGAGTAACGCATTAGGCAAGATGGCATGATGTAGATGGATAAACTCAAGCAATATGATATAAACCCCATCTTTTTATCCTCGATGGCAAAAATACAATACGTGTCGGTTCCCTTTCTGTCACTGGGATCGAGCACCGCAAGATTGAACCCAAAGCTAAGCACTTCTCCCATTGCAAGAAAGATCAATCTAGTAGGCCAAATTAAACTGATAATTCGAAGAGACTTGCAAAGATATAAAATCATGCATATAAGAATTCAGAGAAGAATCATATAGTGTTATAGATAATCTTGATCATAAACCCACAATTCATCGGATCTTGGCAAACACACCGCAAAAAGTATTACATTGAATAGATCTCCAAGAACATCGAGGAGAACTTTGTATTGAGAACCAAAGAGAGAGAAGAAGCCATCTAGCTAATAACTATGGACCCGAAGGTCTGTGGTAAACTACTCACACATCATCGGAGAGGCTATGGTGTTGATGTAGAAGCCCTCTGTGATCGAATCCCCCTCCGGCAGATCGCCGGAAAAGGCCCCAAGATGGGGTCTCACGGGTATAGAAGGTTGCGGCGGTGGAGAAGTGGTTTTGTGGCTCCCCCCGCTGTTTTCAGGGTATAAGAGTATATATAGGCGAAAGAAGTAGGTCGGTGGAGCTACGAGGGTGGGGGGCGCGTCTACCCCCTGGGCACGCCCTCCTGCCTCGTTGCGGCCTAGTTGCGTCTCTGACTTCCACTCCAAGTCTCTTGGATTGTGTTTGTTTCAAGAAAGATCCTCGTGAAGGTTTCATTCCGTTTGGATTCCATTTGATATTCCTTTTCTGCGAAACACTGAAATAGGCAAAAAAACAACAATTTGCACTGGGCCTTCGGTTAATAGGTTAGTCCCAAAAATAATATAAAAGAGAATATTAAAGCCCATTAACCATCCAAAACAGATAATATAATAGCATGGAACAATCAAAAATTATAGATATGTTGGAGAAGTATCAAGCATCCCCAATTTTAATTCCTGCTTGTCCTCGAGTATGTAAATGATAAAAATAGAATTTTTGAGGTGGAATGCTACCTAGCATAATTTTCAAAGTAATTCTCTTTATTGTGGCATGAATGTTTAGATCCAAAAGATTCTAGGCAAAAGTTTAATATTGACATAAAAATAATAATACTTCAAGCATGCTAACCAAGCAATTATGTCTTATCAAAATAACATAGCCAAAGAAAGCTTATCCCTACAAAATCATATAGTTTGGCCATGCTTCATTTTCGTCACAGAAAATGCTCCCATCATGCACAACCCCGATGACAAGCCAAGCAATTGTTTCATACTTAGCCTTTTCAAACTCTTTCAACTTTCACGCAATATATAAGCGCGGGCCATGGACATAGCACTATGGGTGGAATAGAATATGAAGATGGAGGTTGTGTGAGAAGACAAAAAAGGAGAAAGTCTCACATTGACGCGGCTAATCAACGGGCTATGGAGATGCCCATCAATTGATGTCAATGCAAGAATTAGGAATTGCCATGCAATGGATGCACTAGAGCTATAAATATATGAAAGCTCAACAAAATAAACTAAGTGGGTGTGCATCCAACTTGCTTGCTCCTGAAGACCTAGGGCATTTTGAGGAAGCCCATCATTGGAATATACAAGAAAAGTTCTATAATGAAAAATTCCCACTAGTATATGAAAGTGACAAAATAAGAGACTCTCCATCATGAAGATCATGGTGCTTCTTTGAAGCACAAGTGTGGAAAAAGGATAGTAACATTGCCCCTTCTCTCTTTTTCTCTCATTTTTTGGGCCTTCTCTTTTTTATGGCCTCCCTTTTTTTGGGCTTCTTTGGCCTCTCTTTTTTTTCGTCCAGAGTCTCATCCCGACTTGTGCGGGAATCATAGTCTCCATCATCCTTTCCTCACATGGGACAATGCTCTAATAATGAAAATCATCACACTTTTATTTACTTACAACTCAAGAATTAGAAATTGATACATAGAACAAAATATGACTCCATGTGAATGCCTCCGGCGGTGTACCGGGATGTGCAATCAATCAAGAGTGACATGTATGAAAGAATTATGAAGGTGGCTTTGCCACAAATACGATGTCAACTACATGATCATGCAAAGCAATATGACAATGATGGAGCGTGTCGTAATAAACGGAACGGTGGAAAGTTGCATGGCAATATATCTCGGAATGCCTATGGAAATGCCATAATAGGTAGGTATGGTGGCTGTTTTAAGGAAGATACAAGGAGGCTTATGTGTGATATAGCGTATCATATGACGGGGTTTGGATGCACTGGCAAAGTTTGCACCAACTCTCGAGGTGAGAAAGGGCAATGCATGGTACCGAAGAGGCTAGCAACGATGGAAGGGTGAGAGTGCGTATAATCCATCGACTCAACATTAGTCATAAAGAACTCACATACTTATTGCAAAAATCTACAAGTCATCAAAACCAAGAACTACGCGCATGCTCCTAGGTGGCTAGATTGGTAGGAAAAGACCAACGCTTGTCCCCGACTGCCACTCATAAGGAAAGCAATCAAAGAACACCTCATGCTTCAAATTTGTCACACAACGTTTACCATACGTGCATGCTACGGGACTTGCAAACCGCAACACAAGTATTTCTCAATTCCACAATTACTCAATTAGCACGACTCGAATATTACCATCTTTATATCTCAAAACAACTATCAAGTATCAAACTTCTCATAGTATTTAATGCACTCTATATGAAAGTTTTTATTATACCCATCTTGCATGCCTATCATATTAGGACAAATTTTATAGCCAAAGAAAATTACCATGCTGTTCTAAAAGACTCTCAAAATAATATAAGTGAAGCATGAGAGATCAATAATTTCTATAAAATAAAACCACCATTGTGCTCTAAAAAGGTATAAGTGAAGCACTAGAGCAAAATTATCTAGCTCAAAAGATATAAGTGAAGCACATAGAATATTCTAATAAATTCCGATTCATGCATGTCTCTCCAAAAGGTGTGTACAGCAAGGATGATTGTGGTAAATTAAAAAAACAAAGACTCAAATCATACAAGACGCTCCAAGCAAAACACATATCATGTGGTGAATAAAAATATAGCCTCAAGTAAAGTTACCGTTAGACAAAGACGAAAGAGGGGATGCCTTCCGGGGCATCCCCAAGCTTAGGCTTTTGGTTGTCCTTGAATTTTACCTTGGGGTGCCTTGGGCATCCCCAATCTTAGGCTCTTGCCAGTCCTTATTCCAAATCCATCAAATCTTTACCCAAAAATTTGAAAACTTCACAACACAAAACTTAAACAAAAAAAATCTCATGAGCTCCGTTAGTGTAAGATAACAAACCACCACTTTAAGGTACTGTAATGACATCATTATTTATTTATATTGGTGTTAAACCTACTGTATTCCAACTTCTCTATGGTTCATACCCCGCCATACTAGCCATAGATTCATCAAAATAAGCAAACAACACACGAAAAACAGAATCTGTCAAAAATAGAATAGTCTGTAGTAATGTATATCAAACATATACTTATAGAACTCCAAAAATTCTGAAATAAATTGGTGGACGTGAGGAATTTATCTATTAATCATCTGCAAAAATAATTAACCTAAAATCGCTCTCCAGTAAGAAATGGAAGATAATCTCGTGAGCGCTAAAGTTTCTTTTTTTTTACAGCAAGATCGCAAAGACTTCACCCCATCTTCCCAAAGGTTCTACTTGGCACAAACACTAATTAAAACATAAAACCACATATAAAAAGAGGCTAGATTAATTAATTATTACTAAACAGGAACAAAAATCAAGGAACAAAAAATAAAATTGGGTTGCCTCCCAACAAGCGCTATCGTTTAACGCCCCTAGCTAGGCATAAAAACAAGAATAGATCTAGGTATTACCATCTTTGGTGTTTATCTTTTTAATGGAGTTATGCTCGGATCTGGGAGGTTCCTTACATTTCCCTTAATTCTCGGTGATTTTCAGATCTAGAGCATCCAACCGCTTATTGCAAAGTGTAATCAACGTATTCATGCGGTGAAGGTTCCCACCAACATTTTTAAGAGGTTCAATAGATTTTTGCAATTCGCATAATTTCTCTAAGATTTGGGTTCCTTCTTGAGTAAGGTGTGGTCCCTTATGTGGGGGAAGACTCCTACTATCCCCTCTATAATTTCATAAGCAATACTTGGATCAATTTCAATAAAATTCCCTTTGGCGGCAAAATCAAGGAGTTGTCTATGGGATATGGTTAGCCCAACATAAAAATTGCAAAGTAAAATCTTGAAATGTCCCTCTATAGTGCAACCATGATAGGATTCTATCATCCTATACCAAGCATCTTTTAAGTTTTCTCCTTGTATTTGTTTGAAGTGGAGGACTTCAAAATCGGGAGACGAAGGAAGGGAGAAAGAGCTAGCCATGACGGCAAAATAAACGATCTAACACACAAACACACAAGAGGCAAGCAAAAAGAAGCGGGTGGAAAAAGGGCGAATAAAACGGTAAGGGTGAAGTGGGGAGAGGAAAACGAGAGGCAAATGGAAAATAATGTAATGCGAGGGATAAGAGTTTGTGATGGGTACTTGGTATGTCTTGACTTGAGCATAGATCTCCCCGGCAACGGCGCCAGAAATCCTTCTTGCTACCTCTTGAGCATGCGTTGGTTTTCCCCTTGAAGAGGAAAGGGTGATGCAGCAAAGTAGCATAAGTATTTCCCTCAGTTTTTGAGAACCAAGGTATCAATCCTGTAGGATACTACACGCAAAACGCCTAGTACCTGCACAAACAATCAAGAACCTTGCAACCAATGCGATAAAGGGGTTGTCAATCCCTTCACGGCCACTTGCAAAAGTGAGATCTGATAAAGATAATAAGATAAATATTTTTGGTACTTTTATTGTATAGATTGGAAAATAAAGATTGCAAAATAAATAGTAAACTAGAATTATAGATCAGAAACTTATATAATGTATAGTAGACCCGGGGGCCATAGGTTTCACTAGTGGCTTCTCTCAAGATAGCATATATTACAGTGGGTGAACAAATTACTGCCGAGCAATTGATAGGAAAGTGCATAGCTATGAGAATATCTAGGCATGATCATGAACATAGGCATCACGTCCGTGTCAAGTAGACCGAAATGATTTTGCATCTACTACTATTACTCCACACATCGACCGCTATCCAGCATGCATCTAGAGTATTAAGTTCATAAGAACAGAGTAACGCATTAGGCAAGATGACATGATGTAGAGGGATAAACTCAAGCAATATGATATAAACCCCATCTTTTTATCCTCGATGGAAACAATACAATACCTGTCGGTTCCCTTTCTATCATTGGGATCGAGCACCGCAAGATTGAACAAAAAGCTAAGCACTTCTCCCATTGCAAGAAAGATCAATCTAGTAGGCCAAACTAAACTGATAATTAGAAGAGACTTGCAAAGATATCAAATCATGCATAGAGGAATTTAGAGAAGAATCAAATATTGTTCATAGATAATCTTGATTATAAACCCACAATTCATCGGATCTCGGCAAACAAATCGCAAAAAGTATTACATCGAATATATCTCCAAGAACATCGAGGAGAACTTTGTATTGAGAACCAAACAGAGAGAAGAAGCCGTCTAGCTAATAAATATGGACCCGAAGGTCTGTGGTAAACTACTCACACATCATCGGAGAGGCTATGGTGTTGATGTAGAAGCCCTCCATGATCGAATCCCCCTCCGGCAGATCACCGGAAAAGGCCCCAAGATGGGATCTCACGGGTACAGAAGGTTGCGGCGGTGGAAAAGTGCTTTTGTGCCCCCCCCGATGTTTTCAGGGTATAAGAGTATATTGGCGACAGAAGTAGGTCGGTGGAGCTACGAGGGGCCCACGAGGGTGGAGGGCGCGCCTACCCCCATGGGCGCGCCCTCCTGCCTCGTGGCCGCCTCGTTGTGTCTCTGACTTCCACTCCAAGTCTCATGGATTGCGTTTGTTCCAAGAAACATCCTCGCGAAGGTTTCGTCCCATTTGGATTCCGTTTGGTATTCCTTTTCTGCGAAACACTGAAATAGGCAAAAAAAACAGCAATTTGCACTGGGCCTTTGGTTAATAGGTTAGTCCCAAAAATAATATAAAAGAATATATTAAAGCCCATTAAACATCCAAAAGAGATAATATAATAGCATGGAACAATCAAAAATTATAGATACGTCATCAAAACAGATAACTCATAATACAAATCGTCATCGAACGTTAGGCATGCGGACCCTACGGGTTCGAGAACTATGTAGACATGACCAAGACACATCTCTGATCAATAACCAACAATAGAACCTGGATGCTCATATTGGTTCCTACATATTCTACAAAGATCTTTATCGATCAAACCACAATGACAACATACGTCATTCCCTTTGTCATTGGTATGTTACTTGCCCGAGATTCGATCATCGGTGTCATCATACCTAGTTCAATATCATTACCGGCATGTCTCTTTACTCGTTCCATAATGCATCATCCCGCAACTAACTCATTAGTCACATTGCTTGCAAGGCTTATAGTGATGTGCATTACCGAGAGGGCCCAAAGATACCTCTCCGATGCTCAGAGTGACAAATCCTAATCTCGATCTATGCCAACCCAACAAACACCTTCGGAGACACCTGTAGAGCATCTTTATAATCACCTAGTTACATTGTGACATTTGATAGCACACAAGGTGTTCCTCCGGTATTCGGGAGTTGCATAATCTCATAGTCAGAGGAATATGTATAAGTCATGAAGAAAGCAATAGCAATAAAACTTAACGATCATTATGCTAAGCTAAAAAATGGGTCTTGTCCATCACTAATGATGTGATCCCATTCATCAAATGACAACACATGTCTACGGTTAGGAAACTTAATCATCTTTGTTAAGGTGCTAGTCAAGTAGAGGCATACTAGGGACACTTTGTTTTGTCTATGTATTCACACATGTATCAAGTTTCCGGTTAATACTATTCTAGCATGAATAATAAAAATTTATCATGATATAAGGAAATATAATTAACAACTTTATTATTGCCTCTAGGGCATATTTCCTCCAGTCTCCCACTTGCACTAGAGTCAATAATCTAGATTACATAGTAATGATTCTAACACCCATAGAGTCCTGGTGCTGATCGTGTTTTGCTCGTGGAAGAGGCTTAGTCAACGGGTCTGCAACATTCAGATCCGTATGTATTTTGGAAATCTCTATGTCTCCCTCCTTGACTTGATCACGGATGGAGTTGAAGCGTCTCTTGATGTGTTTGGTTCTCTTGTGAAATCTGGATTCCTTCGCTAAGGCAATTGCTCCAGTATTGTCCCAAAAGATTTTCATTGGACCCAATGCACTAGGTATTACACTTAGATTGGATATGAACTCCTTCATCCAGACTCCTTCATTTGCTGCTTCTGAAGCAGCTATGTACTCCGCTTCACATGTAGATCCCACCACGACGCTCTGCTTGGAACTACACCAATTGACAGCTCCACCATTCAATATAAATATGTATCCGGTTTGTGACTTAGAGTCATTTGGATCAGTGTCAAAGCTTGCATCAACGTAACCATTTACGACAAGCTCTTTATCACCTCCATAAACAAGAAACATATGCTTAGTCCTTTTCAGGTATTTCAGGATGTTCTTAACTGATGTCCAGTGATCCTCTCTCGGATTACTTTGATACCTCCCTGCTAAACTTATAGCAAGGCACACATCAGGTTTGGTACACAGCATTGCATACATGATAGAACCTATGGCTGAGGCATAGGGAATGACTTTCATTTTCTCTCTATCTTCTGAAGTGGTAGGGCATTGAGTCTGACTCAACTTCACACCTTGTAACACAGGCAAGAATCCTTTCTTTGACTGATCAATTTTGAACATCTTTAAAACTTTATCAAGGTATGTGCTTTGTGAAAGTCCAATTAAGCGTCTTGATCTATCTCTATAGATCTTGATGCCCAATATATAAGCAGCTTCACCAAGGTCTTTCATCGAAAAATTCTTATTCAAGTATCCTTTCATGCTATCCAGAAATTCTGTGTTATTTCCAATCAACAATATGTCATCCACATATAATATTAGAAATGCTACAAAGCTCCCACTCACTTTCTTATCAATACATGCTTCTCCAAAAGTCTGTATAAAACCATATGCTTTGATCATACTATCAAAGCATATATTCCAACTCCGAGATGCTTGCACCAGTCCACAAATGGATCACTGGAGCTTGCACACTTTGATAACACCTTTAGGATCGACAAAACCTTCTGGTTGCATCATATATAACTCTTCTTTAAGAAATCCATTAAGGAATGCGGTTTTGACATCCATTTGCCAAATTTCATAATCATAATATGCGGCAATTGCTAACATGATTCGGACAGACTTAAGCATCCCTACGCGTGAGAAAGTCTCATTGTAGTCAACTCCTCGAACTTGTCGAAAACCTTTCGCAACAAGTCGAGCTTTGTAGACAGTAACATTACCGTCAGTGTTAGTCTTCTTCTTGAAGATCCATTTATTCTCTATGGCTTGCCGATCATCGGGCAAGTCAACCAAAGTCCATACTTTGTTCTCATACATTGATCCCATCTCAGTCATGGCCTCAAGCCATTTTGCAGAATCTGGGCTCATCATCGCTTCCTCATAGTTCGTAGGTTCGTCATGGTCTAGTAACATGACTTCCAGAACAGGATTACCGTACCACTCTAGTGCGGACCGTACTCTGGTTGACCTACGAGGTTCGGTAGTAACTTGATCTGAAGTTTCATGATCATTATCATTAGCTTCCTCACTAATTGGTGTGGGCATCACTGGAACTGATTTCTGTGATGAACCATTTTTCAATTCGAGAGAAGGTACAACTACCTCATCAAGTTCTACTTTCCTCCCACTCACTTCCTTCGAGAGAAACTCCTTCTCTAGAAAGGATCCATTCTTTGGAACAAATGTATTGCCTTCAGATCTGTGATAGAAGGCGTACCCATCAGTTTCTTTTGGGTATCCTATGAAGACGCACTTCTCCGACTTGGGTTCAAGCTTATCAGGTTGAAGCTTTTTCACATAAGCATCACAACACCAATTATTAAGAAACGATAGATTAGGTTTCTTGCCAAACCACAATTCATATGGTGTCATCTCAACGGATTTAGATGGTGCCCTATTTAACATGAATGCAGCCGTCTCTAAAGCATAACCCCAAAACGATAGTGGTAAATTGGTACGAGACATCATAGATCGCAACATATCTAATAAAGTACGGTTACGACGTTCAGACACACCATTACGTTGTGGTGTTCCAGGTGGTGTGAGTTGTGAAACTATTCCACATTGTTTCAAATGAAGATCAAACTCGTAACTCAAATATTCACCTCCACGATCAGATCATAGAAACTTTATTTTCTTGTTATGAAGATTTTCCACTTCACTCTGAAATTCTTTGAAATTTTTAAATGTTTCAGACTTATGTTTCATTAAGTAGATATACCCATATCTGCTCAAATCATCTATGAAGGTCAGAAAATAATGATACTCGCCGCGAGCCTCAACACTCATCGGACCGCATACATCAGTATGTATTATTTCCAATAAGTCAGTGGCTCGCTCCATTGTTCCGGAGAATAGAGTTTTAGTCATCTTGCCCATGAGGCATGGTTCACAAGCATCAAGTGATTCCAAAAGCCCATCTGCATGGAGTTTCTTCATGTGCTTTACACCAATATGACCTAAACGGCAGTGCCACAAATAAGTTGCACTATCATTATTAACTTTGCATCTTTTGGCTTCAATATTATGAATATGTGTATCACTACGACCAAGATTCAACTAAAATAGGCCACTCATCAAGGGTGCATGACCATAAAAGATATTACTCATATAAATAGAACAACCATTATTCTCTGATTTAAATGAATAACCGTCTCGCATCAAACAAGATCCAGATATAATGTTCATGCTCAACGCTGGCACCAAATAACAATTATTCAGGTCTAAAACTAATCCCGAAGGTAGATGTAGAGGAAGCGTGCCGACGGCGATTACATCGACCTTGGAACCATTTCCGACGCGCATTGTCACCTCGTCCTTAGCCAATCTTCGTTTAATCCGTAGCCCCTATTTCGAGTTGCAAATATGAGCAATAGAACCAGTATCAAATACCCAGGTGCTACTACGAGCATTAGTAAGGTACACATCAATAACATGTATATCAAATATAACTTTCACTATGCCATCCTTCTTATCCGCCAAATACTAGGGGCAGTTCTGCTTCCAGTGACCAGTCCCTTTGCAGTAGAAGCACTGTTTCAGGCTAGGTCCAGACTTGGGCTTCTTCCCTTGAGCAGCAACTTGTTTGCTATTCTTCTTGAAGTTGCCCTTCTTCCCTTTTCCCTTTTTCTTGAAACTAGTGGTCTTGTTAACCATGAACACTTGATGCCCCTTCTTGATTTCTACCTTTGCAGCCTTTAGCATTGCGAAGAGCTTGGGAATCGTCTTGTTCATCCCTTGCACATTATAGTTCATCACAAAGCCTTTATAGCTTGGTGGCAGTGATTGAAGAACATTGTCGATGACACTATCATCAGGAAGATTAACTCCCAGCTGAGTCAAGTGGTTATGGTACCCAGACATTCTGAGTATGTGTTCACTGATAGAACTGTTCTCCTCCATCTTGCAGCTATAGAACTTGTTGGAGGCTTCATATCTCTCAACTCGGGCATTTGCTTGAAATATTAACTTCAACTCTTGGAACATCTCATATGCCCCATGACGTTCAAAACGTCTTTGAACTCCCGATTCTAAGCCATAAAGCATGGCACACTGAACTATCGAGTAGTCATCAACTTTAGCTTGCCAGACGTTCATAACGTTCGGGGTTGCTCCTGTAGTAGGCCTTGCACCTAGCGGTGCTTCCAGGGCGTAATTCTTCTGTGCAGCAATGAGGATAATCCTCAAGTTATGGACCCAGTCCGTGTAGTTGCTACCATCATCTTTCAACTTAGCTTTCTCTAGGAACGCATTAAAATTCAAGGGAATGGTAGCACGGGCCATTAATCTACAACAACATAGATATGCAAAAACTAATACGACTAAGTTCATGATAAATTAAAGTTCAATTAATCATATTACTTAAGAACTCCCACTTAGATAGACATCCCTCTAGTCATCTGTAACATCCCAAATTTTCAATTTGGAATGTTATACATTAGATCATCAATGCATATCATATTTCATTTGCTTTAGGTTTCGATCCTAGAAATTCTACGCAACTCAAGGACCCACGGAGAGAGTTGGGGATTTCGTTATTTTCATATTTGAGTTTTCTCAAATTTTGAGAAATAGGATCATTTGATTTTAATTATTTTATCATCAATAATTTCTATTACAAAAATATGAGAGAGGGAATAAAATGACTTTCCCAAAATAAAGAAATATTGAGGATTTAATAATAAAATCAAATAAGATTTTATTTCGGAGTTTTTCGATATTTTATTTGAATTTAGGAAAAATATGCATTTTTAAAAATTGCATTTTGAAAAATTGCATTTAGGCCCCAAATAAATGTTCACTTTGTCCGGCTTGATTTTAGAAGTCGGGGAAAATTTATTTCGGGATTTTTGGAGTCTGTTTAGTATTTTCTTTTATTTGTTTTTCTGCGTGTTATTATTAAAAAAAAGAACGAACCGACCAAACAGGCCGTGTCCGACCCGGACTCCTGGCCCGGCCGGCTTTATAAGCCGGGGGAGCCCAGCCCGTAGCCTCCCCAAACCCTAGCCACCGCCCGCCGCCAGCGCCGCCGCCCGCGCCGCCCACCGCTAGTACTGCCGCCCGCGTCGCCCGCCTCCCGTGCCGCCGCCACCGCCGTCGCCGGAGCCGCCGCTGTCACCGATCCGCCGCCCGGTGTTGCCTCGTTTTCCGCGCCGCTGTTTTTTCTCGAAAAACCGTTCAATTTTTCCGTCGGTTTTTCGTCGGATTTTTTGTTTCCGTTTTTTTATTAGATCGTTTTTTTTCGGTTTAGGTTAATTAGCGAGCGTTCGCTCGTTCGTTCATTTTAACAAACGTATTCGTCGTTTAGATCCAGATAACGAACGTTCGTTCGTTAATCTGTTTGTCGTTTTCTTTTTCACAGATTTTCCACGATTATTTTCTGATCGCGATTTCTGATCCGATTTTCGTTTTAGTATAACTTTTAGCTCGTTTGTCGGAATCAGGCGATTCAAGCGCCTGGAGTTTCGTCTCGGAACCCTCTATCCATTTAACGAACTTAAAAAAGTTTTTGCTTATGTAAAATTTAACTTAGATCCAGATTAGTAGAACGAAGTTGTTTTCTTTCGCCGTTTGACTTTCGTTGCTTCGTTCAATTTGATTCTTTTCGCAAACCAGAGTTCTTAAGTTGAAATTTCTGGTTAGATCTCTTATTTGAGTTTTACCTGTGCATTAAATGAGTACTTATTGTATGCTTGTTTGTTTGTCTGTGATAGAATACCCGGAGTGCGCCGCCTGTTACTTCGAGTCTCTAGGTTTCGCGGATCATCAGCAAGGCAAGTAACACTTTGATCATACCTTTTCTATTACCCAGTTTTTATTGCATTAGATCAATCCTCAAACATTGCATGATTAGGATCTAATTAAATTGTGGGATGGGAAGTATTTGAGGTAGTACCTATTACTTGTTTTATTATCAAACCTTTGGGAGTTACTTCTACGTTTGCTTATTATGCCATGCTATGCTAGTAGACGAGGATTGGGTGAGTGATATCCATGACAGATGTGAGCTTGTTAATTAATGGTTTATCTAAGGTGGCAACTTAAACACACATCTGGGTGGATTGAGGTACCTGAGTATTCCAGGATTGCCTGTTGTTTTTCTTTATGGACCGCCACCCAGGCCCAAAGGGATCATGAGAGTTTTCATACTAGAAACTTCCGTGTGCAGCCACAAGCTATTATGGGCTCTGGCATAATTGATTAAGTCGTGCGAACTCTTACAGGGTAGACTAGCAGATGTAGGGGAAAGTAGGTGTAACGGTCTATCCAACGTAAGGTGCTAGCGCTTCTAAAAGACTGTGTCTCGGTCATCCGTTTCTCAAACACCATGTAGTGCGAGAAATCCAACGGAGGCGATCGAGTCTTGTGGGGAAAAGTGCGCAAACCTCTGCAGAGTGTATAAACTAATCATGATTAGCCGTGTCCCCGGTTATGGACGTTTTGAGTATCTAGTACTTGGATTATCATGTGAATCTCATCATGTTACTTTAATTAATATTGTTGGGTTTTAATGATGATTACTTTAATTGGGATTGAGAATGCTGTCAACCATTCTCAATGTTTAACAACCACCATGATAGTTAAATAAAATTTATTCCTTTGCAGTAGGAAAAAACTGGCTTTACGCAAAAACTGTAACCATAGAGCTTTCCACCAGCCATACATGCATGTAGTATAGCTTTGTTCTTTCATTACTCTCTATGTGTTACATTGCCAGCATATTCCATGTGCTGACCCGTTTTCGGACTACAACGTTTCATGTTGCAGACTTTTCAGACGACGGGTAAGGTGCCTTTAGGTCGTGGTTCTATACTCAGTGATGCCATTGGAGTTGATGGACTCTCTTATCTTCCAAGCCTTCCGCAGTTAACGTTATTAGATGGCCTTAAGCCATATTTATTGTAATAAGTTCTCTTTTGAGACATTCGATGTAATAAATGTGTGATTGCTACTCTGTTATAAATCCTTCAAGTACTGTGTGGTGTCAGCATTACTGATCCAGGGATGACACCTGAGCACAGAGATCAGATTGTTTGAGGTCTGGTCACTACAAAGATGGTATCAGAGCACACACTAACTGTAGGACACGACCACTAAGCTAAAGCCCTAGATCACTACTCTCTTCTCATTTCCGACTCCTCATCTTTTCTACTCTTTTAGGATGACGGAAGCGAGGATCAAGTTCACCCAGCCAGATGAAGATACACCTTTTGGACGACACCTGAAGGAAGTCACTAAGTACCTAAACATTGGAATACCAAGTTTCACAGGGACCTACAACGCCACTTTACCCGAAGAGGAGCGTTGGAAGATTCAAGCTCAAGTTCCAGGAAGGACGTTCGCGCCAGTCACGGAGCCCATAGAGTGTGTTTTTAATGCACCAACCTGGAGTGTGGGAAAGAGCATGGCAGCTCACATAACCATGGGACGCATTGGATAAGTCTACCAAGATGACCTCAAGGATACTATCTACCAGATTTGTGGGCGCCGAGATGAACAATGGGAAATAGTTAGCACCAAGAAGGATAGATCCATTGCAGCTTTCATCCAAGAGTTAAACCAGCACATTTGACGCCAGGAGAACCAGATATGCGCAGACATGATGGAGTTGAAGAAAGCAAAAGCCAAGATTATCGAACTAGAAGGAGAACTGAAAGCCACTCGCAAGGACTAAATGGATGAGATTGTAGCTCTAGTGAGACAAAACGGCGATCTTAAGGAGAAGATTGAAGAACTCATGGGGAATTCAGCACCCGGAGGAGAAGATGAAGATTGCACTTGTCCAGAGAACTACATCATCATCGACGACACCGATTCTGATCCTAGTGATGATGATTTCGAAGACGAAGCTGGAGTAGATATCATGGAGTCTTCATCGGAGCAGTTTTTCTAGTAGACTACCATAACAGTAGTAGTGTTCCACCATGTACATAGTATAGTCCAAGCACTTTTGCGATAGTTCTAGACTGATTGTATGCCCTTGTTTGATTGAATGAAGTGATTTTGTGTGTATTTGCCTCATGTGCATTTGGGTAGTGTTTTCTCTTTAGACCTCATTCTATTCTTAATTCTCATCTTTGCTACACCCTCAGATGCCTCCGAGATGTGACAATGGATTTGCTTTCCCACTGGAGCTCACTCAGTTGATCCAGCAGCAGAATGCTTTGATGCAGTTGTTAGTCTAGAACCAGAACAACAACAACAACAACAACAACAACCCACCACCGCCACCACCTGTTGATCACTTAACCCGTTTCCTTAGGTTGAATCCGCCGGTGTTCTCTAGTAGCACCGAGCCGATAGTAGCAAATGATTGGCTCCGCAAGACAGGGAGGGAGTTGACCACTGCAGGATGTACAGATGGGGAAAAGGTGAAATTTGCCGCACATCAGCTTGAAGGACCCGCAGCAGCATGGTGGGAGAATTTTACAGCCACTTACCCTGTAGATACTGTCACATGGGATCAGTTTCAGCAAGCTTTCCGTACTGCCCATGTTTCAGCAGGAGCTATGTCCATAAGAAGTGTGAGTTTCGCAACTTGCGCCAAGGAGGACGAACAGTTGGCCAGTATGTTGATGACTGTAGTAAGCTAGCACGTTATGCCCAGATGACATTGCTACGGATGCAGCTAAGCAGGAGAAGTTTCTGGAAGGACTGAATGACGAGATGAGTATGCAGTTGATGGTAGCAAGCTTTAACAACTACCAGGAGTTGGTAGATCGTGCTCTTATGATTGAGGGGAAGCAGCAGCAGATTGAAAACCGCAAGAAGAAGTATGGACAGGGGAAGTACAACTCAGGAACTCAGCAGAAGCCCCGTCTTACCCCTAAACCGGGAGTTCATTTTCAGCATACCCATGGAGGAGGTAGCTTGCACAACCATAATGGCCCCAAGAATGGTAATGGGAATGGAGGAAGCAACGGCCAGAACCGTACCACCCCATCAACCCCAGCCAAGAGAGATCTGAGTCAAGTCACCTGCTTTAAGTGTCAGAAAACCGGACATTATGCCAATGAATGTCCTGAAGGCCAGAATGGCAATGGAAGCTCTGGGAAGAAGCCGAACCCTTTCAGCAGGGGACAAGTGAAACACGTTAATGTGGAGGAGGTTGAAGCCCAGCCTGATGCAGTAATAGGTAAGTTTTTGGTTAAGTCATTTACTGCACTCATTCTTTTTGATACTGGTGCATCGCATTCATACATATCAAGGGGATTTGTGGATAAGTATAACCTGCCCACTAAGGTTCTTAGAACACCTATGCTAGTAAGCTCACTAGGAGTGGAGTATATGGCCAGTCAAGGATGTTTCCAAGTGCCATTAAGTATAGTAAGTCATGTTTTCCCTACGGATTTAATTATTCTGGAATCTCAAGGTTTGGATGTAATTCTTGGTATGGATTGGCTGTCGATGTATGGAGGAAACATCGATTGCGCCAGTAAGACAATTTTGCTTATGACGCCAGAAGGAAGAAGGATCCAGTATGTATCCCGGCATGCGCTAAACAGGACACAAGTAAATTCCTTATCAGGAGTTGTGCAGGAGGAAGTACCAGTGGTAAAGGATTTCCCTGATGTATTTCCAGAGGAGTTGCCAGGCATGCCACCGGATAGAGATATTGAGTTTTTGATTGAGCTTTTGCCAGGCACAGGGCCAATATCGAAGCGACCATACAGGATGCCCGCAAAGGATTTGGTGGAGATTAAGAAGCAGATTAAGGAGTTACTGGATAAAGGCTACATTCGCCCAAGTTCGTCACCTTGGGGATCACCAGTACTTCTAGTGGAGAAAAAGGATGGATCATTAAGGATGGTTGTTGATTACCGCGAATTGAATGAAGTAACGATCAAGAACAAGTACCCACTTCCAATGATCAATGATCTGTTTGATCGGTTGCAAGGAGCTAAAGTGTTTTCCAAGATCGATTTGCGATCAGGATACCATCAATTGAAGATTCGAGAACAGGACATACCTAAGACAGCCTTCACCACAAGATATGGATTGTATATACCGTTATGTCATTTGGTCTGACTAACGCACCTGCCTATTTTATGAACATGATGAACAAAGTTTTTATGGAGTTTTTGGATAAGTTCGTCATGGTGTTCATTGACGATATTCTGGTTTACTCGAAGAATGAAGAGGAACATAAGGAACATTTGCGATTAGTACTGGAGAAGCTCAGAGAACATCAGTTATATGCCAAGTTCAGCAACTGTGAGTTTTGGTTGAAGGAAGTAGGATTCCTCGGACACGTTATATCCGGAGAAGGAATAGCAGTTGATCCCACAAAGGTTATCACTGTGACAAATTGGGAAGCACCAACAACAGTTGGAGAGATCCGGAGTTTCCTTGGACTTGCAGGATAGTACCGGAGATTTATTGAGAACTTCTCAAAGATTGCAAAGCCTATGACAGAGTTGTTGAAGAAGGATACTAAGTTCATATGGACTGAGGAGTGTGAGGCAAGTTTCCAGGAGTTGAAGAAACGTTTGGTTACCTCACCAGTGTTAATTCTGCCGGATCAGACCAAGGATTATGAGGTGTATTGCGACGCTTCACGTCGAGGACTTGGAGCAGTGCTTATGCAGGAGGGAAGAGTTGTTTCGTATGCTTCACGACAAATGAAACCTCACGAGTTAAATTATGCCACGCATGATTTGGAGTTAGCAGCCGTAGTGCATGCATTGAAAACATGGAGACATTTCCTCATTGGAAACCATTGTGAGGTGTACACGCATCACAAGAGTTTGAAGTACATCTTCACGCAGAAGGAGTTAAACCTCAGACAAAGGAGATGGTTGGAGCTCATCAAGGATTATGATATGATATTGCATTATCATCCCGGAAAGGCTATTGTAGTAGCTGACGCATTGAGCCGTAAGCGCCATGTCAATACACTAATTACGGGAGAAATACCAAAGGAGTTAGCCGAGGATCTTCTTGAGCTATGTTTGGAAATAGTTCTGAGAGGCTATGTAGCAGCATTGGAGATTCAATCAACTTTGATGGATAGAATCAGAGAAGCTCAAAAGACTGACAAGGAGATTGTTTTGATAAAGGAGAAAATGAGCAAAGGAAAAGCTAAAGGTTTTCATGAAGATGAGCACGATACCCTATGGTTTGAAGACCGTGTTTATGTGCCCAATGACCCGGAGATCAGGAAGTTGATTCTGCAAGAGGCGCATGATTCACCGTATTCGATTCACCCAGGAAATACCAAGATGTATTTGGATTTGAAGGATACTTTCTGGGGGACCGGAATGAAGATAGATATTGTGGAGTATGTAGCAGTTTGTGATGTATGTCAGAGAGTAAAGGCAGAGCATCAGAAGCCAGCAGGATTGTTACAGCCATTGGCGATTCCCGAATGGAAGTGGGATAAGTTAGGCATGGACTTTATTACGGGATTACCCAGGACTCGTTCCGGCTATGACTCAATTTGGGTTGTAGTTGATCGATTGACGAAGGTAGCTCATTTCATCCCGGTAAAGACCACTTACACCAGTGCTAAGTTGGCAAAGATATACATGACCAGGATAGTATGTCTGCATGGAGTTCTGAGGAGTATTGTATCAGATAGAGGAACCCAGTTTACCTCAAAGTTCTGGAATCAGTTGCATGAAACTTTGGGTACGAGGCTAGAGTTTAGTACAACTTTTCATCCAAAGACAGATGGACAGACCGAGAGAGTCAATCAGATTTTGGAGGATATGCTGAGAGCTTGTGCGCTAGATTATGGATCTAGTTGGGACGACAATTTGCCATATGCAGAGTTCTCTTACAACAACAGTTACCAAGCCAGCTTGAAAATGGCCCCTTTCGAAGCCTTGTACGGAAGGAGGTGCAGGACACCGTTGTCGTGGGACGAGGTTGGAGACCGCCAGTTGTTCGAACCTGACTTGATTAAGGAGTCTGAGTAGAAGGTGAAGTTGATTCGCGATAGGCTCAAGGTAGCACAGTCCAGGCAGAAGAGCTACGCAGATTCTAAACGCAAGGAGACAGTTTACGAAGTCGGAGACCGAGTTTATCTTCGAGTATCTCCACTACGGGGAATAAAGCGTTTTGGTGTTAAGGGAAAGTTAGCGCCCCGATTTATAGGACCATACCGAGTATTGGAACGCATGGGAGAAGTGGCCTACAAGTTGGAATTGCCCGAAGGATTGTCAGGAGTTCATGACGTGTTCCACGTTTCTCAGTTGAAGAAGTGCCACGCGGAAATGGCTGACATACCGTTGAGAGACACAGTGCCGTTGGAAGCAATTCAGTTGGATAACAATTTGACCTATGAGGAGAAACCAGTAAAGATTCTCGAGTTTGCCAGCCGAGTCACTCGCACCAAGGTTATCAAGTTTTGCAAAGTTCAGTGGAGCCACCACACCAAGGATGAAGCTACCTGGGAGCGAGAGGAAGATTTGCTGAAAGACCACCCTCACCTATTTTCTAGCCAACCCGAATCTCGAGGGAGAGATTCATCTTAAGGGGGGTAGGTTTGTAACATCCCAAATTTTCAATTTGGAATGTTATACATTAGATCATCAATGCATATAATATTACATTTGCTTTTGGTTTCGATCCTAGAAATTCTACGCAACTCAAGGACCCACGGAGAGAGTTGGGGATTTCATTATTTTCATATTTGAGTTTTCTCAAATTTTGAGAAATAGGATCATTTGATTTTAATTATTTTATCATCAATAATTTCTATAACAAAAATATGAGAGAGGGAATAAAATGACTTTCCCAAAATAAGGAAATATTTAGGATTTAATAATAAAATCAAATAAGATTTTATTTCGGAGTTTTTCGATATTTTATTTGAATTTAGGAAAAATATGCGTTTTTCAAAATTGCATTTAGGCCCCAAATAAATGTTCCCTTTGTCCGGTTTGATTTTAGAAGTCGGGGAAATTTTATTTCGGGATTTTTGGGGTCCGTTTAGTATTTCTTTTATTTGTTTTTCTGTGTGTTATTATTTAAAAAAAGAACGAACCGACCTAACGGGCCGTGTCCGACCCGGACTCCTGGCCCGGCTCGCAGCCTCCCCAAACCCTAGCCACCGCCCGCCGCCAGCGCCGCCGCCCGCGCAGCCCGCCGCCCGCACCGCCGCCACCGCCGCCACCGTCACCGGAGCCGCCGACCCGCCGCCCGAGGTTGCCTCGTTTTCCGCACCGATGGTTTTTCCGTCGGTTTTTCGTTGGTTTTTTTAGTTTCCGTTTTTTATTAGATCGGTTTTTTTTCGGTTTAGGTAAATTAGCGAGCGCTCGCTCGTTCGTTCGTTTTAACGAACATATTCGCCATTTAGATCCAGATAACGAACATTCGTTCGTTAATTTATTCGTCGTTTTCTTTTCCTCGGACTTTCCGCGATTATTTTCTGATCGCGATTTCTGATCCGATTTTCGTTTTAGTATAACTTTTCGCTCGTTTGTCGGAATCAGGCGATTCAAGCGCCTGGAGTTTCGTCTCGAAACCCTCTATCCATTTAACCAACTTAAACAAGTTTTTGCTTCTGTAAAATTTGACTTAGATCTAAATTAGTAGAACGAAGTTGTTTTCTTTCGCCGTTTGACTTTCGTTGCTTCGTTCGATTTGATTCTTTTCGCAAACCGGAGTTATTAAGTTGAACTTTCTGGTTAGATCTCTTATTTGAGTTTTACCTGTGCATTAGATGAGTACTTATTGTATGCTTGTTTGTTTGTCTGCGATAGAATACCCGGAGTGCGCCGCCTGTTACTTCAAGTCTCTAGGTCTCGCGGATCATCAGCAAGGCAAGTAACACTTTGATCATACCTTCTCTATTACCCAATTTTTATTGCATTAAATCAATCCTCAAACATTGCATGATTAGGATCTAATTAAATTGTGGGATGGGAAGTAGTTGAGGTAGTACCTATTACCTGTTTTATTATCAAACCTTTGGGAGTTACTTCTACGTTTGCTTATTATGCCATGCTATGCTAGTAGACGAGGACTGGGTGAGTGATATCCATGACAGATGTGAGCTTGTTAATTAATGGTTTATCTAAGGTGGCAACTTAAACACACATCTGGGTGGATTGAGCTACCTGGGTTTTCCAGGATTGCCTGTTGTTTTTCTTTATGGACCGCCACCCAGGCCCAAAGGGATCATGAGATTTTTCATACTAGAAACTTCCGTGTGGAGCCACAAGCTATTATGGGCTCTCGCATAGTTGATTAAGTCATGTGAACTCTTACAGGGTAGACTAGCAGATGTAGGGGAAAGTAGGTGTAACGGTCTATCCAACGTATGGTGCTAGCGCTTCTGAAAGACTGTGTCTCGGTCATCCGTTTCTCAAACACCATGTAGTGCGAGAAATCCAACGGAGGCGATCGAGTCTTGTGGGGAAAAGTGCGCAAACCTCTGCAGAGTGTACAAACTAATCATGATTAACCGTGTCCCCGGTTATGGACGTTTTGAGTATCTAGTACTTGGATTATCATGTGAATCTCATCATGTTACTTTAATTAATATTGTTGGGTTTTAATGATGATTACTTTAATTGGGATTGAGAATGCTGTCAATTATTCTCAATGTTTAACAACCACCATGATAGTTAAATAAAATTTATTCCTTTGCAGTAGGAAAAAAACTGGCTTTACGCAAAAACTGTAACCATAGAGCTTTCCACCAGCCATACATGCATGTAGTATAGCTTTGTTCTTTCATTACTCTCTATGTGTTACATTGCCAGCATATTCCATGTGCTGACCCGTTTTCGGGCTGCAACGTTTCATGTTGCAGACTTTTCAGACGACGGGTAAGGTGCCTTTAGGTCGTGGTTCTATACTCAGTGATGCCATTGGAGTTGATGGACTCGCTTATCTTCCAAGCCTTCCGCTATTATCGTTATTAGATGGCCTTAAGCAATATTTATTGTAATAAGTTCTCTTTTGAGACATTCGATGTAATAAATGTGTGATTGCTACTCTGTTATAAATCCGTCAAGTACTATGTGGTGTCAGCATTACTGATCCAGGGATGACACCTGAGCACGGAGATCAGACTGTTTGAGGTCTGGTCGCTAAATCATCTAAATGATCACGTGATCCATATCAACTAAACCTTGTCCGATCATCATGTGAGATGGAGTAGTTTTCAATGGTGAACATCTCTATATTGATCATATCTACTATATGATTCACGTTCGACCTTTCGGTCTCAGAGTTCTGAGGCCATATCTGCATATGCTAGGCTCGTCAAGTTTAACCTGAGTATTCTGCACGTGCAAAACTTTCTTACACCGATTGTATGTGAACGTAGAGCTTATCACACCCGATCATCACATGGTGCCTGAGCACGACGAACTGTAGCAATGGTGCATACTCAGGGAGAACACTTATACCTTGAAATTTAGTGAGGGGTCATCTTATAATGCTACCGCTGTACTAAGCAAAATAAGATGCCTAAAAGATAAACATCACATGCAATTAAAATATGTGACATGATATGGCCATCATCATCTTGTGCCTTTGATCTCCATCTCCAAAGCACCGTCATGATCTCCATCATCACCGGCTTGACACCTTGACCTCCATCGTAGCGCCGTTGTCGTCTCGCCAACTATTTCTTCTACAATTATCGCTACCGCATAGTGATAAAGTAAAGCAATTACATGGTGATTGCATTTCATACAATAAAGCGACAACCATAAGGCTCCTGCCAGTTGCCACTAACTTTTACAAAACATGATCATCTCATACAATAACTTATATCACATCATGTCTTGACCATATCACATCACAACATGCCCTGCAAAAACAAGTTAGACATCCTCTACTTTGTTGTTGCAAGTTTTACGTGGTTGCTACGGGCTTCTAGCAAGAACCGTTCTTACCTATGCATCAAAACCACAATGATTTTTCGTCAAATGTGCTCTTTTAACCTTCAATAAGGATCGGCCATAGTCAAATTCGATTCAACTAAAGTTGGAGAAACAGACACCCACCAACCACCTTTATGCAAAACAAGTTGCATGTCTGTCGGTGGAACCGGTCTAATGAACGTGGTCATGTAAGGTTGGTCCGGGCCGCTTCATCCAACAATACCGCTGATTCAAAATAAGACGTTGGTGGCAAGCAGTATGACTATTATCGCCCACAACTCTTTGTGTTCTACTCGTGCATATCATCTACGCATAGACCTAGCTCGGATGCCACTGTTGGGGAACATAGCATGCAATTTCAAAAAATTTCCTATGATCACGCAAGATCTATCTAGGAGATGCATAGCAACGAGAGGGGTAGAGTGTGTCCACGTACCCTCGTAGACCGAAAGCGGAAGCGTTAGATTAACGAAGTTGATGTAGTCGAACGTCTTCACGATCCAACCAACCTAGTACCGAACATACATAACCTCCAAGTTCAGCACATGTTCAGCTTGATGATGCCCTTCAAACTCTTGATCCAGCAGAGGGTCGAGGGAGAGCTTCGTCAGCACGAAGGCATGGTGACGGTGATGGTGATGTGAACCGCGCACGGCTTCGCCTAAGCACTATGACGCTATGACCGGAGGAGTAAACTATGGAGAGAGACGGGGAACATGGCTTGGAATGATTGGTGTGTCTCCAAGGGTGCCCTGCCCATGTATATAAGGAAGGGAGAGGAGTTGGCCGGCCACTAGGGGGCGCGCCAAGAGGGTGGAGTCCTACTAGGATTCGCCCCCCTTTTTTCCTTCTCATGGACGTGGAAAGAGGGAAGGAGAGGGAGAGGGGGAAAGGAAAGGGGGGCCTCGCCCCCTTCCCCTTGACAAATTCGGACACCCTATGGGGTGGGGTGGCGCTGTCGGTGTCAAAACTGGCAGATCTCGGGTAGGGGGTCCCGAACTGTGCGTCTAATGATCGAAGGTAACACGAGACAGGGACACGATGTTTACCTAGGTTCGGGCCCTCTTGATGGAGGTAATACCCTACTTCCTGCTTGATTATCTTAGATGAATATGGGGTTTACAAGAGTTGATCTACCTCGAGATCATAATGGATAAACCCTAGATGTCTAGCTTGTATGATTATGATTGCCTCTACGGACTAAACCCTCTAGTTTATATAGACACCGGAGGGACCTAGGGTTGTACAGAGTCGTTTACAGAGGAAGGAATCTTCATATCCAAACGCCAAGCTTGCCTTCCACGCAAAGGAGAATCCCATCCGGACACGGGGAGAAGTCCTCTGTCTTGTATCTTCATGGCCCATTAGTCCGGCCCATGTCACATAGCCCGGATGCCCGAGGACCTCTTAATCCAGGACTCCCTCAGTAGCCCCTGAACCAGGCTTCAATGATGATGTGTCCGGCGCGCAGATTGTCTCCGGCATTGCAAGGCGGTTTCCTCCTCCGGATACTTCAAACTAGTCCTCGAACACAGAAAACGTGTCTGGCTCTGCAAAACAGGCACCACACACAGCCGCAAAGAGTATAATATTTCACAAGTCCCATCTACTGACAACTTTTGTAACGAGATGTTACGTCCCTGCCAGGTCATTATTTCGAACCGTTTTTTAGCCTCCCGCTCCACGTTTCAAGATGCGGTTTTCATTGGCACGTCTTGTCGAATCAGAGATCGTGTCCCCTTATTGCGGGATTCTCATTAATACGGGTGTTGGTAATCCGACCGCTCCGTCCGCATGACCCTTGGGGAATAGGCGATTTTTAAGGCGAGTGGGGAGGTGAAGTCTACTACACAACCTTTTTCTTGTAGACGTTGTTGGGCTTCCAAGTGCAGAGGTTTGTAGGACAGTAGCAAATTTCCCTCAAGTGGATGACCTAAGGTTTATCAATCCGTGGGAGGCATAGGATGAAGATGGTCTCTCTCAAACAACCCTGCAACCAAATAACAAAGAGTCTCTTGTGTCCCCAACACACCCAATACAATGGTAAGTTTTATAGGTGCACTAGTTCGGCGAAGAGATGGTGATACAAGTGCAATATGGATGGTAGATATAGGTTTTTGTAAACTGAAAATATAAAAACAGCAAGGTAGCAAGCGGTAAAAGTGAGCATAACCGGTGTTGCAATGATAGGAAACAATGCCTAGGGTTCATACTTTCGCTAGTGTAAGTTCCCTCAACAATACTAACATAATTGGATCACATAACCATCCCTCAACATGCATCAAAGAGTCACTCCAAAGTCACTAATAGCGGTGAACAAACGAAGAGATTATGGTAGGGTATGAAACCACCTCAAAGTTATTCTTTCCAATCAATCTGTTGGGCTATTCCTATAAGTGTCACAAACAGCCCTGGAGTTCGTACTAGAATAACACCTTAAGATACAAATCAAGCAAAACCCTAATGTCACCTAGATACTCCAATGTCACCTCAAGTATCCGTGGGTATGATTATACGATATGCATCACACAATCTCAATTGAAAATCACTCTCGAGTAAAAAGTTGAAGCAAATCTCGTGAGCGCTAAAGTTTCTGTTTTTTACAGCATGATCATAAAGACTTCACCCAAGTCTTCCCAAAGGTTCTACTTGGCACAAACACTAATTAAAACACAAAACCACATCTAAACAGAAGCTAGATGGATTATTTATTACTAAACAGAACCAAAAAGAAAGAAACTAAAATAAAATTGGGTTGCCTCCCAACAAGCGCTATCGTGTAAAGCCCCTAGCTAGGCATGATGATTTCAATGATGCTCACATAAAAGATAGGAATTGAAACATAAAGAGAGCATCATGAAGAATATGTCTAGCACATTTAAGTCTAACCCACTTCCTATGCATAGGGATTTTGTGAGCAAACAACTTATGGGAACAATAATCAACTAGCATAGGAAGGTAAAACAAGCATAACTTCAAAACTTTAAGCACATAGAGAGGAAACTTGATATTATTGCAATTCCTACAAGCATATATTCCTCCCTCATAATAAATTTCAGTAGCATCATGAATGAATTCAACAATATAACCAGCACCTAAAGCATTCTTTTCATGATCTAAGAGCATATAATTTTTATTACTCTCCACATAAGAAAATTTATTCTCATGAATAGTAGTGGGAGCAAACTCAACAAAATAGCTATCATATGATTGAAAATTAAGATCAATATGACAAGTTTCATGGTTATCATTATTGTTTATAGCATACATGTCATCACAATAATCATCATGGATAGGAGGCATGCCTTCATCATAGTAAATTTGCTCATCAAAACTTGGGGGACAAAAAATATCATCTTCATCAAACATATCTTCCCCAAGCTTGTGGCTTTGCATATCATTAGCATCATGGATATTCAAGGAATTCATACTAACAACATTACAATAATGCTCATTATTCAAATATTTAGTGCCAAACATTTTAGTGCATTCTTCTTCTAAAACTTTGGCACAATTTTCCTTTCCAGCATACTCACCAGATAACAAAGAGTCTCTTGTGTCCCCAACACACCCAATACAATGGTAAATTGTATAGGTGCACTAGTTCGGCGAAGAGATGGTGATACAAGTGCAATATGGATGGTAGATATAGGTTTTTGTAAACTGAAAATATTAAAACAACAAGGCAGCAAGCGGTAAAAGTGAGCATAAATGGTGTTGCAGTGATAGGAAACAAGGCCTAGTGTTCATACTTTCGCTAGTGTAAGTTCCCTCAACAATACTAACATAATTGGATCAGATAACCATCCCTCAACATGCAACAAAGAGTCACTCCAAAGTAACTAATAGCAGAGAACAAACGAAGAGATTATGGTAGGGTATGAAACCACCTCAAAGTTATTCTTTCCAATCAATCCGGTGGGTTATTCCTATAAGTGTCACAAACAGCCCTAGAGTTTGTACTAGAATAACACCTTAAGATACAAATCAACCAAAACCCTAATGTCACCTAGATACTCCAATGTCACCTCAAGTATCCGTGGGTATGATTATACGATATGCATCACACAATCTCAATTCATCTACTCAATCGAACACATAGAACCTCAAAGAGCGCCCAAAGTTTCTAACAGAGAATCACGAAGAAAACGTGTGCCAACCCCTATGCATAGGTTCATGGGCAGAACCCGCAAGTTGATCACCAAAACATACATCAAGTGAATCACGTGATATCCCATTGTCACCACAGATATGCACGGCAAGACATACATCAAGTGTTCTCAAATCTTCAAAGACTCAATCCGATAAGATTACTTCGAAGGGAAAACTCAATCCATTACAAGAGAGAAGAGGGGGGGAAGAAACTTAAGATCCAACTATAATAGCAAAGCTCGCGATACATCAAGATCATGCCAAATCAAGAACACGAGAGAGAGAGAGAGATCAAACACATAGCTACTGGTACATACCCTCAGCCCCGAGGGTGAACTACTCCATCCTCGTCATGGAGAGCGCCGGGATGATGAATATGGCCATCGGTGAGGGTTCCCCCCTCCGGCAGGGTGCCGGAACAGGGTCTCGATTGGTTTTTGGTGGCTACAGAGGCTTGCGGCAGCGGAACTCCCGATCTAATCTCTGTTCTAGAAGTTTTAGGATACGTAGGTATATATGGGTGAAAGGAGTACATCGTGGACCGAAGGGGGGGGGGGCACGAGGCAGGGGGCGCGCCCCAGGGGGGTGGGCGCGCCCCTACCCTCGTGAGCACCTCCCTCATCTTCTGACGTAGGGTCCAAGTCTATCCGGTAGGTTTCCTTCCAAAAATAACTTCTCCAGTTGATTTCGTTCCGTTTCGACTCCGTTTGATATTCCTTTTCTTCGAAACACTGAAATAGGCATAAAAGAGCAAATCTGGGCTGGGCCTCCGGTTAATAGGTTAGTCCCAAAAGTAATATAAAAGTGGATAATAAAGCCCAATATTGCCCAAAACAGTAGATAATATAGCATGGAGCAATAAAAAATTATAGATACGTTGGAGACGTATCAAGCATCCCCAAGGTTAATTCCTGCTCATCCTCGAGTAGGTAAATGATAAAAAAGAATTTTTGATGCGTAGTGCTACTTGGCATAATTTCAATGTAATTCTTCTTATTTGTGATATGAATATTCAGATCCGAAAGATTCAAGATAAAAGTTCAATATTGACATAAAAATAATAATACTTCAATCATACTAACAAAGCAATTATATCCTCTCAAAATAACATGGCCAAAGAAAGTTATCCCTACAAAATCATATGTTCTGGCTATGCTCTATCTTCACCACACAAAGTATTTAAATCATGCACAACCCCGATGACAAGCCAAGCAATTGTTTCATACTTCTGATGTTCTCAAACTTTTTCAATCTTCACGCAATACATGAGCGTGAGCCATGGATATAGCACTATATATGGAATAGAATGGTGGTTGTGGAGAAGATAAAAAGGAGAAGATAGTCTCACATCAACTAGGCATATCAACGGGCTATTGAGATGCCCATCAATAGATATCAATGTGAGTGAGTAGGGATTGCCATGCAACGGATGCACTAGAGCTATAAGTATATGAAAGCTCAACAAAAGAAACTAAGTGGGTGTGCATCCAACTCGCTTGCTCACGAAGACCTAGGGCATTTGAGGAAGCCCATCATTGGAATATACAAGCCAAGTTCTATAATGTAAAATTCCCACTAGTATATGAAAGTGACAACATAGGAGACTCTCTATCATGAAGATCATGGTGCTACTTTGAACCACAAGTGTGGTAAAAGGATAGTAGCATTGTCCCTTCTCTCTTTTTCTCTCATTTTTTTATTTTTTTATTTGGGCCTTTTCTCTTTTTTTAATGGCCTCTTTTTTTTCGTCCGGGGTCTCATCCCGACTTGTGGGGTAATCATAGTCTCCATCATCCTTTCCTCACTGGGACAATGCTTTAATAATGATGATCATCACACTTTTATTTTCTTACAACTCAATACTTAGAACAAAATATGACTCTATATAAATGCCTCCGGCGGTGTACCGGGATGTGCAATGAATCAAGAGTGACATGTATGAAAGAATTATGAATGGTGGCTTTGCCACAAATACAATGGCAACTACATGATCATGCTAGCAATATGACAATGATGGAGCGTGTCATAATAAACGGAACGGTGGAAAGTTGCATGGCAATATATCTCGGAATGGCTATGGAAATGCCATGATAGGTAGGTATGGTGGCTGTTTTGAGGAAGGTTTATGGTGGGTGTATGATACCGGCGAAAAGTGTGCGGTATTAGAGAGGCTAGCAATGGTGGTAAGATGGGAAAAAGTGCGTATAATCCATGGAATCAACATTAGTCATAAAGAACTCATATAATTATTGCAAAAATCTAGAAGTTATCAAAGCAAAGTATTACGTGCATGCTCCTAGGGGGATAGATTGGTAGGAGAAGACAATCGCTCGTCCCCGACCGCCACTCATAAGGAAGACAATCAATAAATAAATCATGCTCCGACTTCATCACATAACGGTTCACCATACGTGCATGATACGGGAATCACAAACTTTAACACAAGTATTTCTCAAATTCACAACTACTCAACTAGCATGACTCTAATATCACCATCTTCATATCTCAAAACAATTATCAAGCATCAAACTTTTCTTAGTATTCAACACACTCATAAGAAAGTTTTTACTATTCTTGAATACCTAGCATATTAGGATTTAAGAAAATTACCATGCTATTTAAGACTCTCAAAATAATATAAGTGAAGCATTAGAGTTCATCTATTTCTTCAAAATAAAACCACCATTGTGCTCTAAAAGATATAAGTGAAGCACTAGAGCAAACAACAAACTACTCCGAAAGATATAAGTGAAGATCAATGAGTAGTCGAATAATTATGAAACTATATGAAGACTCTCCCATTTAATAATTTCAGATCTTGGTACTTTATTCAAACAGCAAGCAAAACAAAAGAAAATGACATGAAGCTCCAAGCAAAACACATATCATGTGGTGAATAAAAATATAGCTCCAAGTAAAGTTACCGATGAACGAAGACGAAAGAGGGGATGCCATCCGGGGCATCCCCAAGCTTAGGCTCTTGGTTGTCCTTGGATATTACCTTGGGTTGCCTTGGGCATCCCCAATCTTAGGATCTTTCCACTCCTTATTCCATAGTCCATCGAATCTTTACCCAAAACATGAAAACTTCACAACACAAAACTTAACAGAAAACTCGTGAGCTCCGTTAGCGAAAGAAAACAAAACACCACTTCAAGGTACTTTAATGAACTCATTATTTATTTATATTGGTGTTAAACCTACTGTATTCCAACTTCTCTATGGTTTATAAACTATTTTACTAGCCATAGAGTCATCAAAATAAGCAAACAACACACGAAAAACAGAATCTATCAAAAACAGAACAGTCTGTAGTAATCTGTAACTAACGCAAACTTATGGAACTTCAAAAATTCTAAAATAAATTGGTGGACCTGAGGAATTGGTCTAGTAATCATCTTCAAAAAGACTCAACTAAAAATCACTCTCCAGTAAAAAGTTGAAGCAAATCTCGTGAGCGCTAAAGTTTCTGTTTTTTACAGCATGATCATAAAGACTTCACCCAAGTCTTCCCAAAGGTTCTACTTGGCACAAACACTAATTAAAACACAAAACCACATCTAAACAGAAGCTAGATGGATTATTTATTACTAAACAGAAACAAAAAGCAAGAAACTAAAATAAAATTGGGTTGCCTCCCAACAAGCGCTATCGTTTAAAGCCCCTAGCTAGGCATGATGATTTCAATGATGCTCACATAAAAGATACGAATTGAAACATAAAGAGAGCATCATGAAGAATATGACTAGCACATTTAAGTCTAACCCACTTCCTATGCATAGGCATTTTGTGAGCAAAAAACTTATGGGAACAATAATCAACTAGCATAGGAAGGTAAAACAAGCATAACTTCAAAACTTTAAGCACATAGAGAGGAAACTTGATATTATTGCAATTCCTACAAGCATATATTCCTCCCTCATAATAATTTTCAGTAGCATCATGAATGAATTCAACAATATAACCAGCACCTAAATCATTCTTTTCATGATCTACAAGCATATAATTTTTATTACTCTCCACATAAGAAAATTTATTCTCATGAACAGTAGTGGGAGCAAACTCAACAAAATAGCTATCATATGATTGAAAATTAAGATCAAGATGACAAGTTTCATGGTTATAATTATTCTTTATAGCATACATGTCATCACAATAATCATCATAGATAGGAGGCATGCCTTCATCATAGTAAATTTGCTCATCAAAACTTGGGGGACAAAAAATATCTTCATCAAACATAGCTTCCCCAAGCTTGTGGCTTTGCATATCATTAGCATCATGGATATTCAATGAATTCATACTAACAACATTACAATCATGCTCATCATTCAAATATTTAGTGCCAAACATTTTAGTGCATTCTTCTTCTAACACTTTGGCACAATTTTCCTTTCCATCATACTCACCAAATAACAAAGAGTCTCTTGTGTCCCCAACACACCCAATACAATGGTAAATTGTATAGGTGCACTAGTTCGGCGAAGAGATGGTGATACAAGTGCAATATGGATGGTAGATATAGATTTTTGTAAACTGAAGATATTAAAACAGCAAGGTAGCAAGCGGTAAAAGTGAGCATAAACGGTGTTGCAGTGATAGGAAACGAGGCCTAGGGTTCATACTTTCGCTAGTGTAAGTTCCCTCAACAATACTAACATAATTGGATCACATAACCATCCCTCAACATGCAACAAAGAGTCACTCTAAAGTCACTAATAGCAGAGAACAAAAGAAGAGATTATGGTAGGGTATGAAACCACCTCAAAGTTATTCTTTCCAATCAATCCGTTGGGCTATTCCTATAAGTGTCACAAACAGCCCTTGAGTTCGTACTAGAATAACACCTTAAGATACAAATCAACCAAAACCCTAATGTCACCTAGATACTCCAATGTCACCTCAAGTATCCGTGGGTATGATTATACGATATGCATCACACAATCTCAATTCATCTACTCAATCCAACACATAGAACCTCAAAGAGTGCCCAAAGTTTCTATTGGAGAATCACGACGAAAACGTGTGCCAACCCCTATGCATAGGTTCATGGGCGGAACCCGCAAGTTGATCACCAAAACATACATCAAGTGAATCACGTGATATCCCATTGTCACCATAGATACGCACGGCAAGACATACATCAAGTGTTCTCAAATCTTCAAAGACTCAATCCGATAAGCTTACTTCGAAGGGAAAACTCAATCCATTACAAGAGAGAAGAGGGGGAGAAGAAACATAAGATCCAACTATAATAGCAAAGCTCGCGTTACATCAAGATCGTGCCAAATCAAGAACACGAGAGAGAGAGATCAAACACATAGCTACTGGTACATACCCTCAGCCCCGAGGGTGAACTACTCCCTCCTCGTCATGGAGAGCGTCGGGATGATGAAGATGGCCACCAATGAGGGTTCCCCCCTCCGGCAGGGTGCCGGAACAGGGTCCCGATTGGTTTTTGGTGGCTACAGAGGCTTGCGGTGGCGGAACTCCCGATCTAATCTCCGTTCTGGAAGTTTTAGGATACGTAGGTATATATGGGTGAAAGGAATACATCGGTGGACCGAAGGGGGGCCACGAGGTAGGGGGCACGCCCCCTACCCTCGTGAGCACCTCCCTCATCTTTTGACGTAGGGTCCAAGTCTATCCGGTAGGTTTCCTTCCAAAAATAACTTCTCCAGTTGATTTCGTTCCGTTTCGACTCCGTTTGATATTCCTTTTCTTCTAAACACTGAAATAGGCATAAAACAACAAATCTAGGCTGGGCCTCCGGTTAATAGGTTAGTCCCAAAAGTAATATAAAAGTGGATAATAAAGCCCAATATTGCCCAAAACAGTAGATAATATAGCATGGAGAAATCAAAAATTATAGATACGTTGGAGACGTATCAGGAGGCGCTTGATATTTGCTGCCTTTATAAGAGGATAAGGATTCACTCTTTCACCCACGCCTTCTTCCTCTCCGTCCATCAGTTCTTGAGCTCCAATGCACAAGCTTCCATCCTTTCCGCCCCCAAAAAGCACTCCGACCATGTCCGAATCTGGAGTGCAGGGAAAGTGGATGGCCTCCTCCGTCACGGAGGAGAACATCACAAAGCTCCGGGAAGCGGGGTACTTGGCCCAGGAAATTGCCCACCGGCTTCCGGCCAAGGGGCAGATCGTCCTCACCGTGGAGCCCAACGAGAGGGTGGTATTCATCCCCCACTTCATCTGGGGGGTAGGATTTCCCCTCCACCCCTTCGTCCGCGGACTCATGTTCTACTACGGGCTAGATTTCCATGATCTAGCCCCCAAATTCTTTCCTCAACATCTCGGGATTCATTGTCGTGTGCGAGGCCTTCCTCCGCATCCCAGCCCACTTTGAATTATGGCTAAAGACCTTCAATGTGAAGCCGAAAGTGGTGGATGGTCAACATGCTGAGTGCGGAGGTGCCATGGTGAGCAAACTGTCCAACGTCACATGGCCCACAGGCACCTTCGTGGAGACCGTCAAAGAGTGGCAACAACAGTGGTTCTACGTCATAGAGCCCCACGACACCACCTGGGCCACGGCTCCCCAATTCAATCCCGGCCCCCACTGCGGCATACCTCCTAGCTAAACAAGGGCCTGGACTGGCCATCGTCGAACGAGGTGTCAGCACTGCAGATGCGCGTCGAGAGCATGGTGGACAAGAAGATCAAGCTTGTCAATGTGATCCAGGTGATGCTTTTTCGCCGGATCCTTCCCTGCCAAAGTCGGGCTTGCCATTTGTGGGAGTTCGATCCGGCCAAGCACTAGACCTTGCAACAGTTCTTCAACGCCACGCACGAAGGTATCTGGAAGGTGCTTTTCAAGGCCAATCAGTCTTGGCCGAAGACGACCGAGGACCGCGGCTATAACCTGACTCATCCCGCCAGTTCGGTAACTTCCTCATATTTCAAGGTGTGTCCTCTACCTATGCATTCAAGGAAGATGCCTAAGCATCTCCATTTGTCTTTTCAGGGCTGGATAAGAGAAGGTGGAGCAGATCCAGTGTCTGGCTCCGCTGCCCGAAAACCCAGCTATCCCACTTCTGGCGAAGATGCTGGTTCCGGCGCCCTACAAGGCGCCGGAGAAGAAGGCCAAGAAGAAGGGCAAGGAGGCAATAAGCGGCCTCCGCCATAAAGGCACTTCGGACGCAACATTCGAAGACACCGAAAACCACTCCTCCCCCACCGAGAACGACGACGAGGAGGAGGAAAGCAATTCTCCCCCCGAGGGGGGAAGGAAGAAAAGGGCGGCCTCCACGGATCTGGAGGCAGAGGCGGAGGCGTCCAAGAAAGGGAGGGTCTCCCTTGCGGACAATTCCAAATTGGACACCGATAGCAGCCCTAAGTGGCGTCCCAGGGAGAAGCCCCTGGCCCGATCGTAAGTACTCAAAGGCACTTACGCACATATATATCCATCTCCTTTATTCTGGTTCTAACATGTTGAATCATGCGCTGCAGTCCGGCTCATACCCACCTCCAGCGATCCTCCCCCAAGGCTACGGACGACGCCGAGGTGTTGTCCCGAAGGACCCTCCCCAGCCAGGGAGAGGTACAGGAGGCCATCGGGGTGGTGCCAGAGGGTGATGCCTCGGCCGCTGGACACATGGGGGAGCAGACCCCCCTGGAAACTGGCGATGGGGGCCATACCCAATTCGGCCCCCAGCCAAATACTATTCCGGAGGCCCATACGGCTCCGGAATCTGGTAAGCAGCCTCCTTCAAAAGAAGGAGGTGCACCTATTCTGCCGGTGACCTCTTTCCATCCAGAGGCACCGAATACTCTACTGGAAGCGCTTCAAGGTGCTTCCATTGTAGAAGAACACCGTATCCTTATGGGTATGGTGGTTGAGAGGGTTCAGTCTGCTAAGAGCGGACTGACCGAAGCTTGCGCCAGCCTTCTAACAGGCTTTGAGGTATGTGACATAATTATGCAAAAAGAATGCCATAGTGCAAACAGTAGCCCCTGAGACTTTGTCCGGTTTTCAAAAAGAAAGGCCGGACAGAGGATCGAATAATTTTTGCAGGAGACTAATCATGTTCTCTATCTGAATAAGCAGGCGTGGATGCTGGCTGCGTGCTCCCATTCTGCCGAAGTCTCCAAACTGAAGCAGAGTCTGGAGCGGGTCGATGAAGAGCTCGGTCGTGTCAAAAAATAACTAGAGGAAAAGCAAGGTATGCGATGGCCTGTTCAGATCTAAAATGATATGAATTGTTTGTGTTGATCATGTTATTATGATGTTTCATAGGAGCTACGGCCGAGGTGGAGTCCCTCAAGAACGCACTGGCCGAGGCCCGGAAGAAAGCGGAGAAGGAACAAGCCGCCCGCGAAAAACATGAGTCAAGGGTCGGGGAGGTTCAGCAGGAGCTCAAGGACGCCATAAAGAAGTGCGAGTCCTTGGAGCGTAAGATTGCGGACCAGGAGTCCGAACTTGCTAAGGACTGCCAAAGCGCACAAGAGGCCCGGGTTGAAGCCCAGGGCGCCCTCCGGGAAATCCAGGAGGCCAAGCAGATTGCGGCGGGTAAGGCCTTTATTATGCAGAGCAAATTTGTGAAGGAAAGGTACCTCTTACTGACCCGGATTTGGAGTTCTCCAGGAGTGTTTGCAGATCTGCCTCGCAGTGTTGCTGATGCTGCAGAGTTCTTCCGAGCCAAAGAGGGGAGCTCAACGAAGAAGCTGTTCTAGTCGCAATACCTTGCGCCAGAGCATCTGGTGCCCCTTAGCGATCAGCTGAAACAGCTGACCGAACTACATAGGGTGGCCGGATTGGCCATGAAGGATTTGATAATCCATCTATGGCCTGCCGAAGCCATGCCCAGCAGCCACTTCGGGCTCGTGAAGCGGCTGGTCATTGCTTGCCCTCGGCTTGATGCCATAAAGTGGTCGGTCTACATTGAAGGTGCGCGGATGGCCTTCGCCCGTGTCAAGGTACAGTGGGCGAAGATGAACGCCGTCAAGCTTGCGACCGAGGGACCGCCTGTGGGCAAAGAGCACGGCACGTCTGAGCTGTATTTTGATGATGTCTTGGAAGGATCCCGCATTGTAGAGGGCCAGTGTGCGAAGGACATTATCTTTAAATGAATGTATTCGTGTTATCCGGTCCTGTATTATGGAACAAAGCCTATATGTAATATATTCCTTGTTGTTTTTTTGAAAATATTTCCTCCTGTGCAGCTGTTTATTAAATCTGAGAGTTGGCCAGTCGTCGGCTTCAACCCCCACGTAGGTAGTACTGGGGTGTTTGGGTTGGAACCTAAACACACTTGACCCAAGAGTTTGGTCCTTGAAGGAGGTGTTTAGTGCAGCGAACCAGACAATCGGACTATGTGGCTTTATCACCCTCACTTAGCCATAGGAGTTTGACAATAAGAGTGTAGGAATAGCCCCTAGTTAGTATTTGTTTATCCGGACTAGGGCGCTGTAGACACCTGATCGGGTGGAGGCCGATCCGTCGCATAATGCGGAAGAAATCGCAAGAGATTTATGTTTAGCCACTGAATAGCTGACCAGCTCTCGCCGCATCATGACAGTCAGTTTTCAGCTTTCTCTACTGAGGTGTTTATCCGGATAAACCAAAAACACAATCTCTGTAGTTCTCCCTTTACTACCCTAGTCAATAAGACGGAACGTAAGGTAGCAAGCACAGGAGCCGGGCAACCCAACTATTGACCAAAGACATGATTCGGAGCCGATGCATATAATGCTATATTCGGGGCAACGAATTATACTGTAAAAAGTGTTCGGACTTGTTGCAAATGTATGGAGCGCAATGGAGCCCCTGGCGAGTTAAGTCATACCAAAGTGTAGGGGTGCAATCGATAAAAATAGTGAAATATAATGAAGGAGTAAGCCAGTGCCACATATGTTGGGCCGCAAACTGTTTCCATTATAATCTGATTGATACGTCAAAGCATATTTGTACAAATAATGTGATAAGCAACATGGCTATTTAACATGCCGAGACCAAGGGGAAGCTACGTGTGGGTCCTGAAAACAGGCAAAGTGATCGTCAAGAAGATCATCTAGATATTCTGCCACACGTCTATGCTGCTTGCCTCCTTGGTATGTTTTATCCTTCGAAAGGATCGACGATCAGGCCGTCGTGAGGGGCCTGTGGAAAAGAAACCTAAAAAGGATAGAGAGAAAAGGGAAAGTATGAGTGCCCAGATAAGGTCGAGCCGTATTGTGGACCATGTTCGAGTTATGCCTCCGTCTTTGCCATGGTATTTTTAGTGTGTAGTTATGTACACGCGATACGTATGCCACAATTCGTCGAGACTGAGAAGGAGGCTGAATTGCTAGTCGAACTCCTGACGAGCTGGACTGTCATGCTGCGGAATAGTCCGGACTCGTTTAATAGTGTCCGGGGGCTTGGCCGCCGAATTGATGTTCTGCTTGATAAGGCCGCCCTGCACTTCCGCTGCCAGGGCTGCGGTGTGCTCCTCGGTATGAAGGGAGCGTTCCATGTTTCCGTTGACTGTTATGACACCGCGTGGTCCGGGCATCTTAAGTTTGAGATAGGCATAGTGTGGCACTACATTGAAGCGAGCAAATGCGGTTCGTCCGAGCAGTGCGTGATAGCCACTGCGGAAAGGGACGATGTCGAAGATCAAGTCTTCGCTTCGAAAATTGTCAAGCTATCTGAAGACGACTTCCAATGTGATTGAGCCCGTGCAATGGGCCTCTACACCTGGTATTACTCCTTTGAAGGTAGTTTTTCTGGGCTTGATCCTTGACGGATCGATGCCCATCTTGCGGACTGTGTCCTCATAGAGCAGGTTAAGGCTGCTGCCACCGTCCATGAGGACTCGTGTGAGGGGGAATCCATCAATGATTGGGTTGAGGACCAGTGCGGCTGAGCCGCCGTGACGAATACTGGTTGGATGGTCCCTACGATCGAAAGTAATCGGGCAGGATGACCATGGATTGAATTTTGGGGCGATTGGCTCTATCGCATAGACGTCCCTGAGCGCGCATTTGCACTCCCTCTTGGGGATATGAGTAACGTATATCATGTTCACCATTTTGACTTGGGGGGGGGGGGATTTCTTCTGTCCCCCTGTGTTTGGTGGACGGGGCTCCTCGTCATCGTCCTCACTTGGCAACCCCTTCTCCTTATTCTCGGTATTTAACTTACCGGCTTGTTTAAAGACCCAACAGCTTCTGTTGGTATGATTGGCGGGTTTATCGGGGGTGCCGTGGATCTGACAAGGTTGATCGAGGGTTCGGTACAAGCTGGATGAGCCCGGATTGCTTCTTTTAAATGGCTTCTTCCACCGACCGGACTTGGAGCCACTAAATCCGGTGTTGACCGCCATGTCCGCGGTATTGTCACCATTGTTCCGACGCGTGTGCCTGTTGCGTCGGGGCTTGCCGTTGCTATTTCTGGCTTTAGAGGTGCCAGGTTCGCTTGCATTGTTGCTGCTATGGGCTAACCAACTAACTTCGCCCCCGCAAAAGCGAGTCATAAGTGCCGTGAGGGCCGCCATGGACTTCGGCTTTTCTTGGCCGAGGTGCCGGGCGAGCCATTCGTCGCGAATGCTATGCTTAAAGGCCGCTAGGGCTTCGGCATCCGGGCAGTCGATGATCTGGTTCTTTTTAATTAGGAATCTGGTCCAGAATTTCCTGGCCGACTCTCCGGGCTATTGAACGATGTGACTTAAGTTTGTCGCGGAATGCATCTTCCAAGTCCTCCCAGCTGCCAATGGAGTTTTCTAGCAGGCTGATTAACTAGTGCCGAGCTAGTCCCTTGAGCTTTAGCGGGAGGTATTTGATGGCATGAAGATCGTCACCGTGGGCCATATGAATATGGAGGAGAAAGTCCTCAATCCATACTACGGGATCTATTGTTCCATCATATGATTCTATATTCACGGGTTTAAACCCTTCTGGGAATTCATGTTCCATTACTTCGTCAGTGAAGCAGAGGGGGTGTGCGGCGCCTCTATATCAGGCCAAGTCGCGACGCAGTTCGGATGGAGTCCATCTGCGGTTTTCGGCCTGGATGTGGTTATGCTTGTCGCGCCCGTCTAGATAGTCATCCTCGCGCGTCGGGGCACGCCCCCGTGATCCGTAGATCGATCTGGTCTGACCTGCTCTATTTTCCAAGTCCTATCGTAGGTCATACGTATATCCCCAAGATGTTGTGTCTCTACTTTTACGGAGAGGTAGTATGGGCTGGTGTTCGGCTTGGGTTGTCATTTTGCTATGGCCACGTGGTGGTCTGTCGGCCGCGTTACGCGCTGATGGTACGGGCTCCAGCGCCTCGTCGTCGAATTGAGGTAGCAGCTTACACTTCAGGTAACACTTGGTTGGGTGCCTGAGGCCGTATTCCTCGGCTGCCAGGACATTAGTCCACCTGTCGTTGAGCAGATACTGGTCAGCTGGAAGCTGCTGCGCTTCTTTTTCAGGCTCCTTACAGTGGCTATTAGCCGGCGCTTAAAGCGCTCCTATTCAAGGGGTTCCTCAGGCACGATAAAGTCTTCGTCGCCCAGGCTCACCTCATCCTCGGAGAGTGGAACATAATTACTATCGTCCGAGTCTTTGTTTACAGCCTGTTCATCAAGGCCAATTTGCCCGTCTTCCTGATCATCCTGTTCGGAGGTTGGCTCGATGGGGTCTTCCTGGTCTTCGGCGTCGTCCGGAGTATTGTTGTCTTCGGTGCCGGTATTGCTGTCTTTTCCACGACGTGATTTAGAGCGGCGCCGCTGACGTCGGTGCTTTGGCTGTGTCTCAGGGGGTGTATCCACAACTGGATTTTTCTCGTTATCGCCGGTACCCTCTTTGGGTGTATCCACCATGTACACGTCATACGAAGAGGTGGCCGTCCAGCGTCTGATAAATGGCGGGTTTTGGGTCTACTCTTCTCCGGCATCATCGTCCATACCGTCAATGTCTTCGGAGCCGTAGTCGAGCATGTTGGTTAAGTCCTCGACAATGGCTATGAAGTGGGTGGTGGGTGGGATGTAAAATTCCCCGCTCTCAGCCCCTAGTCCGGGCTGGGTGTAGTTTGGACGTTGCCCCTCTGTAGTGACGAGGGATCGCATTAAGTCCAGAGCCTTGCTTAAAGGCGAGGTTTGGCCAGGGAGAAGAGAGTTCATGGAGTACGGTGGGAAGGAAACTCCTTGGCCGAGCTCACACAATGCTGACTCTGAGGGTTAGGAGCCAGTGTTCGGAGAAGAGTCCGGCTTCATGGTGATTGCCGGTGACGCTGCTTCCTCCGGCTGTCCCGTACTAGGCTTAATAGCCGCAGAGAGTTTGATGGGCTCGGGAATCCCGTCTTCGGACCTGTGACGCGCTCTGGATATAACGCTAGAGCGGAGGTTGGGGTCACGAACCCTTGGAAGATTAAGTCTCCTTGGATATCAGCGACATAATCCAGATTTCCAAAACTAATCTGGTGACCTGGGGCGTAGCTGTTGATCAGCTCTAAATGGCCAAGCGAGTTGGCCCGCAGTGCGAAGCCGCCGAACACAAAGATTTGGCCGGGGAGAAAGACCTCCCTTGGGAAAGCATTGTTGTAGATGACTGATGGAGCCATCGAACCTTATGATGATGACACAACGGAACTCTCAATGAAAGCACCAATATCAGTGTCAAAACCGGCAGATCTTGGGTAGGGGGTCCCGAACTGTGCGTCTAAGGATTGAAGGTAACAGGAGACAGGGACACGATGTTTACCCAAGTTCGGACCCACTTGATGGAGGTAATACCCTACTTCCTGCTTGATTATCTTGGATGAATATGGGGTTTACAAGAGTTTATCTACCTCGAGATCGTAATGGCTAAAACCTAGATGTCTAGCATGTATGATTATGATCGCCTCTACGGACTAAACCCTCTGGTTTATATAGACACCGGAGGGACCTACGGTTGTACAGAGTTGGTTTACAAAGGAAGGAATCTTCATATTCGAACGCCAAGTTTGCCTTCCACGCAAAGGAGAATCCCATCTGGACACGGGAAGAAGTCTTCTGTCTTGTATCTTCATGGCCCATTAGTCCGGCCCACGTCACATAGCCCGACCACCCGAGGACCCCTTAATCCAGAAATCACTCACGCGCCGCCCCTTGTGGGCTCCCCTCTCTCTCCCCTATGGCCCATGTTGGCTCATTACTTTCCCGGGGGTTTCTGGTAACCCCTCGGTACTCCGATAAATATCCGAAACATCCCAAAACCATTCTGGTGTCCAAAATACTATCGTCCAATATATCAATCTTTACATCTCGACCATTTTGAGACTCCTCGTCATGTTCGTGATCTTATCCGGGACTCCGAACAATCTTCGGTCACCAAAACACATAACGCATGATACAAATCGTCATCGAACGTTAAGCGTGCGGACCCTACGGGTTCGAGAACTATGTAGACATGACCGAGACATATCTCCGATCAATAACCAACAACGGAACCTGGATGCTCATCTTGGTTCCTACATATTCTACGAAGATCTTTATTGGTCAGACCGCAATGACAACATACGTCATTCCCTTTGTCATCTGTATGTTACCTGCCAGAGATTCGATAATCGGTATCATCATACCTAGTTCAATCTCATTACCGGCAAGTCTCTTTACTCGTTCCGTAATGCATCATCCCGCAACTAACTCATTAGTAACATTTCTTGCAAGGCTTATAGTGATGTGCATTACCGAGAGGGCCCAGAGATACCTCTCCGATACTCAGAGTGACAAATCCTAATCTCGATCTATGCCAACCCAACAAACACCTTCGGAGACACCTGTAGAGCATCTTTGTAATCACCCAGTTACGGTGTGCCGTTTGATAGCACACAAGGTGTTGCTCTGGTATTCGGGAGTTGCATAATCTCATAGTCAGAGGAATATGTATAAGTCATGAAGAAAGCAATGGCAATAAAACTTAACGATGATTATGCTAAGCTAACAGATGGGTCTTGTCCATCACACCATTCTCCTAATGATGTGATCCCGTTCATCAAATGAAAACACATGTCTATGGTTAGGAAACTTAACCATCTTTGATTGATGTGCTAGTCAAGTAGAGGCATACTAGGGACACTTTGTTTTGTCTGTGTACTCACACATGTATCAAGTTTCCAGTTAATACAATTCTAGCATGAATAATCACTACTAGGGAAAACCTTATACACAGAATCTTAGCAGCAGCGTGGTTCAAAAACAAACGCTACTGCTACTTAGCAGTAGCGAGCTTCAGGAAACCGCACTACTAATAGCTGAGTAGCAGTAGCACCCTAGGTGAAACGAGCGCTACTACTATAATTGCCACGGCGTCACCTCCAGGCTACATATAGTAGCAGCGCCCTTATCCTGAATGCGCTGCTGCTAAAGTACTTAGTAGCAGCGTTTTTCTTCAAAACTCGCCGCTGCTAAGTATCACCGCAACTAATTAAGTTTAGTCCCATACTGCTAAGCGAACAAGGTGTTTACAACCTTAAATATGTTACTTCTCAAACTATCTCAAGCACTTGGTCTTCATTGAACTATATGTGTAGGATTTGTGGCTGCAATATGAATCCTCGCCTGTACCTATACAGGTACAGTGAGGATTCATGTTGACTATTTAGATTCTACACAAAAAGATCAATGATGACCAATGTATATATTTGATGTTTTTACATTGCTTAGAATTATAGCGTTTTTCTCTTAAAAAATAACTGCTTCCATTAACAGTAGCGTTTTTCTTCGAAACGCGCTATAGCTAAATTAGCTACAGCACGTTTCCTAATGAACGCTACTGCTAGTTCGACTTAACCACCCGCGCGGGCACAAAATTTTGCTAAGTCCCTCTCCTTTCTCCCCTGTTCCCCTACTCCTCTGTCGCCGCCGCCCGAGCCCGAGCCTGCCCTCACCGCTGCCGCCCGAGGCCGCCCTCAACCTCACCACCGCCGCCCGCCGCCGCTCTCGACCTCACCGTCGCTGCCCTCGACCTCACCGCTGCTGCCCTCGACCTCACCGCCGCCGCCCGAGCCCGCCCAGGACTGCCGCCTCCCGATTCCGAGCCCGCCCTCGCCGCCCCTACCTTCGTCGCCGAGCACCTCCCCGCCACCGTCGCTCCCCTCTTTG
>NC_041393.1:499982747-500043107 GCF_002162155.2 Triticum dicoccoides | reverse complement strand
TCTCTCTGCTTAGTTAGTAGATGTTGTTTAGTAGTAGTAGATGTTAATTTAGGGTTCATAGATAATGATTTTTAGTAGTAATTGAACAAGTTTTTTAGTTGAACTAGTTTAGTAAGTAAACTAATAAACTAGTTGAACTAGTTGAATTAATAGAACTAATGTATTTTTAGTAAGAAAATTAATATAACTAGTTGAACTACTTTATTTTTAGAAAGAACTAGTTTTTTTTCTATTTATAGTAAGAGTATATTTAGTAAGAACTAGTTGAACATGTCATATTTGTTGTTATGTTTTTGCCCGAGTGGCCTATGTTCTGCCCGAGTGGCCTATGTTTTGCCGGAATGTTGATTAATTTCCGTTCCGGCAAATTTCAGGTGCTCGATATGTCCTTTTTTAGCAAAGGTCATGCCGGATTTTTCCGTGAATTCTGGCATGACTTGTGCTAGAATATGTAGGAAATATCGAGTGGCCTGGATTTTCTCGAAAAATAATGATCCAATTTAGGTTTTTTAGTACATATATTTAATTGTACAAGTTTAATCTTTGAATTATGAACGTAGGAAATGTCGTACTCGGATGACGAAAGTCTCCCGGGGGAGTGCAGCTGGTACCACGACGATCGAGGTCTGTGCGACAGGTGCCCTCAACTAGACGATGATCGGCGCTTCAGCATTAAGCTCGAGGAGACCTTCGACGTTGAAACGGTATGCAACGACGACAAGTGTTTTTTTCGTAATTAAGCACGACTTCAACTATTTCAACGTCTAATTTTCATCTTTTACAATTTGACTAGCTTATCCCATGCCATGCAAGACGCTATGTCTTGGAGAGGATGGGTTTTGAAGGCCATGAAAAATTTGAAACAAAGAAAATACACCTAAGGACCCATCATGATATGGATTTTGAAGTAAATCTGTACAATTCTCAGAGCGTAACCCATTTTGGTTGCCAAAATTGGGAAGCACTTTGCAAAATGTATGGTTTTTATGAGGGTATGATTATCACCATGGATCTTGGTGATCCTGACATCGAGCAAAACAATATGGACATTTGGGTCCTTGTTGATACGCTTCCGATTCTACCGCTATGTGAGTTTCTCAAACATAGTTATTAACTAATTTATATTGTTTATTTCAAAATAGTTGACAGCTTATTTTCATTCTTCAAAGAATGTGCGGAAGATGGTAGACAAAACCCACTACACCGATGGCTCTGAATTAACTTATAAGGAGAAAAATCATCTGATCGCATTTTGTACTCTCTTTGAGAATTACAATACCTATTATCGAACTCCTCCAAATTATGGTGAATACGTGCCACTAGTGCACGTGTTGAGCCACGATAACTTCTATGGAGATACCCTGGTAAGATTTTTTACTATTACGACATCCGTGCATCTTTTGTATAGTTCTAAAACTAGTACATCATTGCTAACTACGAAGTTATTACTACGTTTTTCAACAGAAAATCCCGATGGATTGTGTGCCTCATCTGATGTATCAGAATGGTCGCCTTGAAGTTCTGAACATACAGTCAGGTCATCCTACGGATCTCACCTGTGCATATCGGATTTCTGAAACCGGTGAACACATGCTAATCAAAGAATGGAAAAATGTTTGGATATTCGTAAGGAGGTTCTTGGAAGCAACGTTAAGCGAAAAGCAAGAATTGGAGACAGGATAATCTGCATTCTCCATAATGGAGAGCCAGGGGCTATCTTGTTTTTTGCTATTTTACCTTAGAGAACATAGTAGGTCCTAAGAGAATGTAGTAAGTCATACGAGGTAAAATATGTTTATTATGTGGTACAATGTGTTAGAGTTGATGATGAGGAGTAGTTGTGATTATGACTAGTGACCAACTTGCTATGTGATGTCTCATCGATGAAAACGATGATCATGAGGAGGTGTTATATGAAAATGATGTATTATGATGATAAGTTGTTAATGATATGAGGATGATGATGATGATATTTATTATATCATCGCGTGAAAGAGCCGCAGATTAGTTTCAAGTGGATGTCCATCCACTTGAAACTAGTCCACGGTTCTTTCACCCAATGATGTAATAACTCATTATGATGTAAAAACAATCTCTAAATTGCTGCTGTATGAAAACTTGTATAGAGATGTATGAATATAACATGAAATAAAAAAGAAATAAAATACGGAATAATAGTAGTAGCGCGGGCTGGGAGAAGGGCTACTAGTAATTACCAGTAGCGCCGCGTGGGGAAAGCACTACTACTAAGTCGGTGTAGCAGTAGCGTGGGTTAACCGACGCTACTGCTAACCTTTAGCTGTAGCGTCGTACCAGTAGCGCTCCTGCCCGCGCTACTGATAGGCCTAAAACCCGCGCTGCTGCTAGGCTTTTCCCTAGTAGCGAATAAACATTTATCATGATAAAAGGAAATATAAATAACAACTTTATTATTGCCTCTAGGGCATATTTCCTTCATGCACGACATCGACAAGCCGGTCCTTGAGTATTTCCTAAGGAATACTCGAACACACCACTTGTTTGAGGGTTGAGAGATGTGCATACACCATGAAACCGCAAATAAGATATATTGCTCATTGCGAGCATTAAGATCGTGATCGCTAACTCGCGATCTCCTTGGCCGGCCCATTAAACAGTTCCGAAGCGAAGCAAGCATGACACACTGGTTTTAAGGACCTTCTAGAATGTTCTAGGCCAGTTTTGGGAATCTTCTGGAAGGTGCCTAAATCGGTTTTTCTTTTCATGATTTTTCTGATTTCTTTTTGGGTTGTTATTCGTTTTTTCCTATGTTATTTTATTTTCATTTTGATTTTGATATTTCAATTTTCAAATTTTTCTGTTGTTCAATATTTAATTTCACATTATAATGTTTAAAATATTCAAAAGGGAAGGAAGGGAGATCCTATCTTTGGGACTGATTAAGCGGATTGGAACTAGAACATAAACACGCATTTGGCATGGTAATTGGTTCCCCAGATACTACAAACTTTGGTCAATATGTGCTTGTTCGCATCCCCTCCCCCCAACTTAGTTTCAAAGATTATAGATGAAGCGACCAAAACATGGAACTGGCAAATTCTCTTGGAACATTTTATTGCTCGTGACATTGATGTTATCATGAACAATCTACTTAGTTCAAGAGTACGAGGAATTATTTTGGCATGTCACTATGATAAAAGAGGTGTTTTTCAGCTGTCCCGCGTATAGGATGATCACTAGAAACAAAACTCAGAGAGAGTATTGGCTTGAGAATAGGCCATGTCATTTCAATCAAGCTGAAGAGAAGAAAGACTAGACTAGTTTGTGGAAAGAAAAAGGTGCCATCAATGGTTGGTGTCTTCCTTTGGAGGATAGCCCATATTTCCCTTCCGATAGGCATAACCAGATTTGAAAGAAACATGGCTACCTCCTCGTGTGCTCTATTTGTAATGCTACAGAAGATACATGGCGACACTCTTTGTTCGAATGTCGCATGGCCAGATGTGTATGGGCTTAGGGAGATGAAGCGATCTTGGAGAATGTGGTATCAAATCAATCTTAGGATGCTTGGGTATGGTTCTTTTGTCTATTTGGTTCCATGAACAAGCAAGACCTAGCCCGGGTTCTAGTCGCCCTTTGGTCGATCTGTTGGGCCAGGGGATGTGAATTAATGACAACGAGCTTCAAAGACCCCTAACGACAATGTGTTTTATCACGAGATACCCGTAGGACCTCGACATCGTCGCTGTTCGTGCACCCCGCCAAGCTTCTTTGACTACTGCACCACTTCAGTGGGTATTCAAATGGTTAGCTCCAGAGGGGAATGCGACAAAAATTAATATAGAAAGGTGACTGAAACACCTGAAACAGGGACGACCCAGGCTAATGATAGAGGCAAGAACACTTTCTGGCCAAGTCCCATTAATTGATCATAATGATATCGTGGAAATGTTGCACGGACCACTGATGGTCGCATATCCCTCCATGTAAATTTAGGCGCAACGGTGGTGGTCTGTAGAGACAATGAAGGGCATTATGTTGGGGCGTCGGCTATAATGTTTGATGGCCTAATTGATCCTGCTAGTACGGAAACTCTTGCCTGTAACGAGGCACTGGCATTGGCCCAAGATCTGAACCTGAGACGTGTGGTGATGGGCTCGGATTTCTTGGAGCTAATTACTAATATTAACAAAGGAGCAGTAGCTAGATATGCATCGGTTCTACATGAAATCACACATCGACGGAAGGAATTTGGGGAAGTATGTTTCCGTTTTGAGCCTCGAGAATCCAATTTCGAAGCTCATATGTTTGCAAAGGTTGCATCATATCTTGCAATCGGTCGCCATTTGTGGTTAGGGAGACTACGTAATATCATTTGTATTCCGTTTACTTTGAATTATGAATAAAGTCCCTAGTTCACCTAAAAAAAGTTTACTATAACGAACCTGTTTTTGAGGCCTCTTCTTATTTTGGAAGTTTTTTTTTTGAAAAAACGAATATCTCTGAAAAGCAAAATTTATTTTTAAATCACTAATATATTTTTCAAAAACACTTTTTCCTTAATTTTGAACAATTTTTGAATCCGTGATTTTCTTTCGAGAAGTGAACATCTTTTGAAATTCTGAACATTCTTTGAAACACACTTTTTTCTGAAATTGGGAACAAATTTTGGAAATGGGAATTGTTTTGAAATTCTGATTCTTTTTAAACACAAACATTTTAGGAAATTCCTGAACATTTTGAAACAGAGAGTATTTTTTAAGACGATTTTTGTGGAAGTTCCAGGATATTTTTTCTAAAATAGCAACTGTTTTGAAAACACGAACAATTTGTTGAGTTTAGGAACATTTTCTCAACTGGAATTTTTTTCGAAAATCCAAAAAAAAAATCAAATTTGTGACCATTTAATGTAATTTTTTTTGTGAATTTGAAAAATGTAAAAAGGAAAAAGAATCGGAAAAAAAGAAAATAAGAAGAAAAAGAAAAAGGCAAAGCACTAAAAGGGAAAACCTAGTAAAGAAACAGAACATGAAAAACTGGTTCAGAACCTTCTAGAAGGTTACCCTAACCAGATAGGAACCTTCCAGAAGGTTCACAAAACAGGTTCCTGTAGTGTGTTGTGTATTTAACAAGTGGGCCGGGCTCCCTAAAAAAACAAGTTGGCTGGGCCAACGCTGATCGATCTGATCCGGGCCAACGCTATGTGTCTACCAGGCCGATAATATTTTTTTACCAGCCCGATTTTACGTTAAGCCGTGAAAACAACACGTGGTCCGCTAATGGTGCGAGTTGTCAGCGGACGCGGTTTGGACTGTGAGCCGGACTATCAAGGGGCGGCGGCGCCGGACGAGGCAAGGGAGGCGAGGCCGGCGGCGGCGGCGAGTTTGAGGTCCATGGCTGGTTGGGGAGGGAGCGCGCGCGGGCGGGAATGTTTTTTGGGGGGGGGAATGGGGGGAAATGGTGGTGGCTCCCACCGACCGGCGGGCCCAGGAAGAGGAGTAGGCGCGCGCGCGTCCGTTTCTTGTCCGCGCCGACGCAAATCCAGCTTAAAATTGGGCCGGGAATGGGTCGCCCGCGGACGAAAAACGGACGCGCGTCCATTTGGGTCGGCGCGTTGGGCCGACTTTTCTATTCACGCCAACCCAAATGGACGGTGGCAGACGAAATGGGTCGCCCCATTGGAGTTGCTCTAAAAGCTTTGGTATTGACCTCGGCAAGTCTTCGTGCCTTTCTCTTTTCTTGAAGATATTAATTATGCACATTATCAAATCACTATACTAGAGCATCTACAGCCGGAAGCCTCAAACCCGCCTCATATGCCTCGGGTGCACCGCCCGGTCACTGTCCGATCGCAAAATTCCGACGTAGACGGGCGCCTCAAACGGTCCTCAAACGACCAGGCTAGCGGGCACCCCTCATATTCAGCTCAAATATGAGGCGGATATAGGGGCGCCTGGACCTTCCCCGGCACGGCCGCCAAGTCTAACCCGACAGCCTCACCACACCGCAAATTGCACCAAATCCACCCCCTAGACCTGCCTGATCCATTTGCTCCCTCCTCTCTTCTTCCTCCTCCGCCTCGTCCGTCTTGCAGCTCTGCCGGCGCGCGCTCCGCAGCCGTTCCTAACCTTTACGCCTTCAGCTTCGACAGGGCAGGCCCCCGCCGCGTGGGATGTCATCGCCGGCCCGGACGCCACCACGGTATGTCTGGCAACTCTTTGGCTCTGCCTTACGCTTGATGTGTTCGACACATGGTCTGACCGGATGTTTTGTGATTTTATTAGAGAACGATGGATTTTGATGCTTCGTTGCACGAGGAGTATGGACCGACGGAGCTTGATCAAATGATTAAAGGAAGAAAAAACCAAGCAAAAAACAAAGAGCAAAAAGAACACAGAAAAGGAAAAGAAAACAATAAAGAAGTCCGTTAATGGTGCGAGTTGTCAGCGGACGCGGTTTGGACTGTGAGCCGGAATCGGCGAGCAGCCCAACCGAATTAATAAAAGCACAGGAGAAGAGATGAATGATGCACAAACCAAGCAAGGGATCGTGGAACCAATATCATCCGACCGGCCCTTTCTTCCTTCTCTCGATCGGTCCTTTGGATTTGGAGAAGAGAAGAGAATCAGGATGGCCATGGACCGGCAGTCGGAGTGGATCGTGCTGCGGCGCGTGTTGGCCTTCCTCAAGTCGAGGAAGCTCCACCGGGCGGCGTACGCGCTGGAGAAGGAGGCGAGGCTGAAGCTGGACCTGCCGCACCTGCACGACCTCTTCGCCAAGGGCCGCTGGCGGGCGGCGGACGAGTACGTGACGGCGTTCATGAGCGGGAAGGAGAGCACCACGCCCTCCGCGTCCGCCACGCTCTTCGTCGTCAGGTTCGAGCGCCTCGTCCGCGCGCTCAGGCGGGGCGACGAGGCGTGGGCGCTGCGCTACTTCCGCCTCGCCGTCCGGCCGCTACTGCGCAGCCACCCCGACGAGGCCGCCGCGCGTGCCGAGTGCAACAGGGCCATGATGGACCGCGACTCCCTCCACCGCAACTACCCCGACGATGCCGCGTACAGGGAGCAGCGCTTGATCGAGTTCTATCGCTGCGTCTATCAGAACGAGCACATCTCCCGCTCCTTCAACGACATCTTCGACTGCAACCTGCGCTTCATGAGGGGGACGGCCGCCATCGGCCTGCACCGCCATGCACGCCGGCCGCGGCGCCCACCAAGACCCGCCGCCTAAATCATCCATAGCCGAACCAGCTAGCTTCATCCGCTCATCCCTCGTCGCTCATCGATCCGGCCAGCCAGCAGGACGAACAGAGCTCGAAGTAGGAGTACCTTATGATTTCTTTGTAGTACGAAACAAGTTGAGCTCGAATTGCATGACGATGAAAGTTTTTGATTTCCTAATCTTCAAGACTTTCAAATTTATGTCTTCGAATTCTGAAAGTTCACCGGTAACGATCAGTGGTTTGCTGTCCTCTCGAGAGGAACGGCCAAGATAATAAGGGGATGCAATGTATGTAGGAGTACCTTATATGGTTTGTAAACAAGTGTGCGTCTGCATGATGATGAAAGTTTTAATTTCCGAAGCTTCAAGACTTTCAATTTTTGTCTTCGAATTCTAAAAGTTTTGGTTAATTCTCGAAAGATTTCTTCCTCGGATTTGACTGGGAAAAAATCCTAAGGTTCTGGTTAAACCCGTGCAAATTACCACTTCCTTATTTAAAATACTCTCAAAAAAATTTAAGTGAAACATGAGAGTGCAAATGATTTCAATAAAATATAACCACCACTGTCCTCTAAGGATATAAGTCGAGCACGTGAGCAACTGTATAGCTCAAAGATATAAGTGAAGCTCGTAGAGTATTTAAACTATAATGGATAGGAGACTACCCCTTCATTGAGAGCTCCTCCAGTGCGTGTTGTTCGTGGCCGTCTAATCCCCTTTGACTTTTGCTCCTAATAGTTCGATCGTTTGACTGCTGGTAAATTTTTATCACCACACAGTTATTTTTCTTGCCTTATGACTGGTTGGCACATTTATCGAGCGGATGGGCCAACCGTTTTCCTGTCCGCGAAGGATTCGCGAACCACTCCGCGCCCGGCGCGCGCTCAACATGCAGAACATCCCGAGCCCCGTGCCCCTCTGCTATCTCATCCTTGCTCCCTTGTCTCCAACCCTAATCCCCCCCTCCCCCAGCAGCCGCTTGCTCGAGCTCCCTCCTTCCTTCCCGTCCACATGCAGCCGCCTCTCCAAGATCCCTCCTCTCTCCCCTGAGACAATATCAGGTGGAAGCCCCATATTCAGTGGAAGCATGGAAACTTGAGCAGAGGCTGTTGGATCTTGTATCTATGGACTAGATTCAGCCATAACTGCTACATGCAGTTTTGCAGGAAAACGCCTGCTGCCAGCAATTCTATTCTACACATAACCCCGTACCAATATCAAGTATTATAACAAGTCTGAACATGTCCCGACGTACGCCTGTGCTTCTCCATATATGAGCCCCATAGCACATGATGGGCTAGGGATAGCTTCCTTTACTGTTGATATTTTGAAAGACATGGTTTCCTATTGATATGCTTGAGTATTGATGTCCTCATGTCAAATTATAGACTATTGCTTTGAATCATTCAAGTCCAAATGTCTATGCTAGAAAAGAAAAGAGTATATGATATATATGATAGGTAGCATTCCACTTCAAAAAATTCTATTTTCAATTGCTACTTTAACATGAGAAGTTTTATGAAAAATAATTGTTGTTATGATGCTAAAAAAAGTGATTAAAATTATCATTGATCAAACTTGTGCACTTTGCTAGCGTTCACACTTCTTAAATTATATCTTCTATCATTTACCTACTCGAGGAGGAGTAGGAATTAAGCTTGGGGATGCTGATACGTCTCCAACGTATCTACAGTTTATGAAGTATTCATGTCATGTTTACAATAATTTTATATGGTTTTGGTATGATTTGCATGGAACTAACCCGGACTGACGCTGTTTTCAGCAGAACTACCGTGGTGCTGTTTTTTATGTAGAAATGGAAGTTCTCCAAATGAGCTGAAACTTTTTGACAATTTTTTTGGAACAAAAGAAACCCCCGAAGCTTCGTGGAAGGACCAGAAGGTGAAGGAGTAGGGCACAAGACACCGGGGTGCGACTGGTGGGCCCGGCTTGCCCCGGTGGGTTGTGCTCACCTTGAGGCCCATCTTCGCGTGAAACCAACGCCAAAAAATCATATAAATAGAGAAACCGTCAGAGGTAACCCTAGATCAGAAGTTCCGCCGCCGCAAGGCTCTGTAGCCACGAGAAACCAATCTAGACCCCGTCGCGGCACTCCGCCGGAGGGGGGAATCATCACCGGTGGCCATCTTCATCATTCCAGCGGTCACCATGATGAGGAGGGAGTAGTCCACCCTCGGGGTTGAGGGTTTGTACCAGTAGTTATGTGTTTAATCTCTCTCTCTCTCTCTCTCTCTCTCTCTCTCTCTCTCTCTCTCTCTCGTGTTCTTGAGATGTCACGATCTTGATGTATCGCGGGCTTTGTTAATATAGTTGGATCATATGGTGTTTTCCCCTCTTTGTCTTGTGATGAATTAAATTTTCCCTTTGAGATTTCATTTTATCGAATTGAATACTTTTATGGATTTGAGAACACTTTATGTATGTCTTGCTATGAATACCCGTGGTGACAATGAGGTGTCGTATTGGTTCACTTGATATATGTTTTGGCACTCAACTCGCGGATTCCCGAGGTGACATTGGGGTAATCTATGCATAGGGGTTGATGCACGTTCTTGTCTTTGTTCCTCCGGTAGAAATCTTTGGGCACTCTTTGAGGTTCTTTCTGTTGGATTGAGTATTATGAATCTGAAATTATTTGGTGTTATTTTAGTATGAACTCTTGGATAGATCGATCGGAAAGAATAGCTTCGAGGTGGTTTCATACCCTACAAACGATTTCTTCTTATGTTCTCTGCTAGATAGGAACTTTGGAGTGATTCTTCGTCGCACGTTGAGGGATTGTTATATGATCCAATTATATTAGCATTGTTGAGAGATTGCACTAGCGAAAGTACGGACCCTGGGCCTCATTTTCAAGCATTGCAATACCGTTTGTGCTCCGTTTTATCAATTGCTACCTTGATTTTTTTATTGTTCTTATTACAAAAATCAATATCTACTATCCATATTACACTTGTATCGTCATCTCTTCACCGAACTACTACACCTATATAAATTACCATTGTATTTGGTGTGTTGGGGACACAAGAGACTTTTTATTATTTGGTTGCAGGGTTGTTTGAGAGATACCATCTTCATCCTACGCCTCCCACGGATTGATAAACCTTAGGTCATCCACTTGAGGGAAAATTGCTACTGTCCTACAAAACTCTGCGCTTGGAGGCCCAACACGTGTCTACAAGAATAAAGTTGCATAGTAGACATCACTTGCCGGGGCGATTTGCTTCACCGCCACGGCCCTTCCCGCCAGTGCCATTCTGAACTTTTTCCTTATCACACTTCTCATATTCAGCCCTCTGCCTCTTGACGAGCTGCTCAACCTAATGACACTCTTGGAGATCGTGGCCTTTGGTCCGATGGATCTTGCAGTACGACCCATCGCCTTTCCCAGCCCTCTCAGCAGACGTAGCCTCCCGGCAGTCAGCGCACGCGGCAGCTTCCTTGCCGGGGGCTTTGGCCTTAGCCTTCTTGCCGGTACTAAGCATGCCCGATCCTTCGAGGGTCACCACTACCTTATCCTTGTGCCTCTTGTTGTGCTTATTGTTCTTCTTCTTTTGATAGGTGGATTCATCATCATCCTCTGAGTCGATGTCGATGCAATCTTCCTCTCCGGGGAGTTTCCTTCCCTCCTCCACTCGAGCGCATTTGTCCACCAAGGTGTAAAGCTCCTTCACAGCCTTGGGCAACCGTACATTCATCTTGGAACGTATCCCGCGGTTGCGCATATTGGACTGGAAGGTAGCTATCACAGCCATCGGGTGGATATTTTGGGATATTTCTGTGGACTCTACTGAATCTCTGTAAATACTTGCGGAGAGTCTCTCCTTCTTTCCGTTGGAGAAGCTGCAAGTCGCTGGGCCGTCCTGGCTCTTGATAGCCGCTCGTGAAGGCGCCAATGAACTCATGGCACATGTTAGCCCATGATGAAATAGAGTTCTCCGGCAGGTGCATCAACCAAGACCTCACATTGGACTTGAGTTCCAAAGGGAAGTAGTTGGCAAACACCTTCTCATCTCTTCCTCCGGCATCTTGAACAGCGATGGTGTAGGTGCTCAAGAACTCTGTCGGGTTCAGCCTCCCATCATACTTCTTGGGTATCTCTGGCTTGAATGTGCGAGCGGATGGCCGACGGACTTGCCGCAGCTCACGAGTATAGGCAGGGCACCCAACCTCGAAAGGCAGGCACCCGCTATCCTCGAGCGCAGGCTCGTCGACGTCAGGACAATCACACCCATTGGTCCGACGGTGGTCATCACGGCGTCGCTCAACGACGACGCGCGCGCCTCCCCTCCACCTGTCCTCCGGGGCTCGCCGTTGGCCTGGACGTGCTCGAGGGTCGGAAGAGACTATCGAGACGTCGTTGAGCTCTTGATTCCGCAGCTCCCGCGCTGGTTGCCATGGCGGGGACTGCATAGTGGGGAGGCCCCTTCCGTACGGCCAGCAGCACGAGCCGTTGTCGTCGCTTGGGGAGGCCGCGGAGGGCCAGCTTGCTATGAGCCTCCAGCCTCGGCGAAGCCAATCAGACTCTGAATGGTGGCTCTCCATTCATTCATCTGATCGGCCACCAACGGGAACCTCAACAGCAGCTGGACCCATGCCATGGCCTCCATAGCGGTGCTTGGCATTGTTGATGATGATGTAGATCGTACCATCGCCCGGCTTCGGATGGTGCCGGTGGCGACTGCGTCGCACCCTCGCTGTTGCGAGCTAGCCACATGGATTGCACGCTAACACGGTGAAGGCGCTTGAGGGCCAGTGGCTCCATTGGGCACAGTGGCTGGGTCAACCCGCTCTGGGGGAGGCGCGCCCCCTGCGGTCGCGCCCGCGGTGGGGGCGCCCGGAAGGTGGCGATTTGCCCCAGACCGGGTGCCACCACTGTGGTTGTGCCCTTTGGCGAGGGGAAGAGGTACATATGGAATAACCCCTGCGTTCGTACCTCGTGGAGCATGACCACCGGGATGTTGCTGGTGCTGCTCTCCTCCGGTGCCTCCCGCTCCTGCTTGGGTCGTGAGGGAGGTGGTGACAACGCCGCCTGCGCCGACCGTGTCCCCCGCAGTGCCCACATCCTCCTGTGCCTCCGCATTCCCCGCGGCGTTGGCGGGCGTGGGTGGCGGAGCCTTCGAGGTGGATGGGTGAGCTGCAACACCGGGTTTCTTCTTGGGCGCCATAGTCGATGGAGCCGTCAATGATGAAAATGGCGATGAAGAAGACGCGTTTCTCACTCTTTCAGGTTCGTGCAAGTGGTCCCCCTACCAGGCGCGCCAAAGATGTCGTGGGAAACCACGACCACCTATGGGACCATGAGCCCCTTTCTGGTTCGATGGGGGGATGGCACGTTGCACAAAGAGTAGAGGAGCGTGGAACAGCACGGCAGAGATCACACGGGCAGTCTTTACCCAGTTTTGGGCCGCCGTGAGGCGTAAAACCCTACTCCTGCTTTGGTGGATTGATGGTGGAAAAATGGTGGTGAGCGCAACACGCTTGCCCGGCAGGGTTGCCTCGGGGCGAAAAGGGCTACGCGCGTATCCGTGTGTGAGGGGATGGATTAGCCAACCCTTTCTATGGTTGCCTTGGGCCTCCTTTTATAGATAAAGGGGTCACCACAGTGGCAAAGCAGTCATTATGCACTGATTAGATAGCGAACAGTGATATCATACATAACTCTGCAGGCTGATAGAGCGCATTAAATGCACCGCTCAATGTCACATCACAGCTTGCCCGGCAGGCCCTGCCGGGCTGTTTTGCTAGCTTCACGCCTGCTTGTTTGACACGTAGTAGGACGGGTGTCACTTGGAGGTATTTCCTATAGGAAGTGGCTGCCATGTGGCGAATAGCAGCCACTTAGTCACTTTGGAGCTTAACACCGCACTGATCAACGACGTGCGTCATGATGAGGTGGTGCAGTTGTTGGGGAACGCAGTATTTCAAATTTTTTACCAACGATCACACAAGATCTATCTAGAAGATGCATAGCAACGAGACGGGAGAGTGTGTCCACGTTCCCTAGTAGACCGAAAGCGGAAGCGTTTAGTAACACAGTTGATGTAGTCGAACGTCTTCGCGATCCAACCGATCCTAGCACCGAACGTACGACACCTCCGTGTTTAGCACATGTTCAGCACGATGACGTCCCTCGAGCTCTTGATCAAGTTGAGGATGAGGGAGGGTTCCGTCAGCACGACAGCGTGGCGACGGTGATGATGAAGTTACCGGCGCAGGGCTTCACCTAAGCACTATGACGATATGACCGAGGTGTGTAACTGTGGAGGGGGGCAACCGCACGGATAAGAGAAGACTTGGTATGTCTTTCGGGTGCCCCCCTCCCACGTATATAAAGGAGGGAGGGAGAGAGGCCGGCCCCCTAGGGGCGCGCCAAGAGTATGGAGTCCTACTAGGACTTCCTAGTCCTAGTAGGAATCCCTTTCCCTTTTGGAGTAGGAGAGAAGGAAAGAGGGAAAGAGAGAGAGAGAGAGAGAGAGAGAGAGAGAGAGAGAGAGTAGGAAAAAGCAAGGGGGCGCCGCCCCCTTCCCCTAGTCCAATTCAGACCCATGGGAGGCGCGCACCACCTCCCCCTGGCCTGCCTCCTCTTTTCCCGTATGGCCCAATAAGGCCCATTACTTCTCCCGGTGAATTCCCGTAACTCCCCGGTACTCCGAAAAACACTCGAATCACTCGGAACCTTTCCGATATCCGAATATAGCTTTCCAATATATCAATCTTTACCTCTCGACCATTTCGAGACTCCTCATAATGTCCGTGATCTCATCCGGGACTCCGAACAAACTTCGGTCATCAAATCACATAACTCATAATACAAATCGTCATCGAACGATAAGCGTGTGAACCCTACGGGTTCGAGAACTATGTAGACATGACCGAGACATATCTGTGATCAATGACTTCCAGAATAGGATTACCGTACCACTCTGGTGCGGACCGTACTCTGGTTGACCTACGAGGTTTGGTAGTAACTTGATTTTAAGTTTCATGATCATCATCATTAGCTTCCTCACTAATTGGCGTAGGAATCACTGGAACTGATTTCTATGATGAACTACTTTCCAATTCAGGAGAAGGTACAATTACCTCATCAAGTTCTACATTCCTCCCACTCACTTCTTTCGAGAGAAACTTCTTCTCTAGAAAGGATCCATTCTTAGCAACGAATATCTTGCCTTCGGTTCTATGATAGAAGGTGTACCCAACAGTTTCCTTTGGGTACCCTATGAAGATGCATTTCTCCGATTTGGGTTCGAGCTTATCAGGTTGAAGCTTTTTCACAAAAGCATCACAGCCCCAAACTTTAAGAAACGATAGCTTAGGTTTCTTGCCAAACCATAGTTCATACGATGTCATCTCAACGGATTTAGATGGTGCCCTATTTAACGTGAATGCAGCTGTCTCTAATGCATAACCCCAAAACGATAATGGTAAATCGGTAAAAGACATTATAGATCGCACCATATCTAATAAAGTATGGTTACGACGTTCGAACACACCATTATGTTGTGGTGTTCCAGGTGGCGTGAGTTGTGAAACTATTCCGCACTGTTTCAAATGAAGACCAAACTCATAACTCAAATATTCACCTCCACGATCAGATTGTAGAAACTTTATTTTCTTGTTACGATGATTTTCCACTTCACTCCGAAATTCTTTAAACTTTTCAAATGTTTCAGACTTATGTTCATCAACTAGATATATCCATATCTGCTCAAATCATCTGTGAAGGTCAGAAAATAACTATACCCGCCACGAGCCTCAACACTCATCGGACCGCATACATCAGTATGTATTATTTCCAACAAGTCAGTTGCTCGCTCCATTGTTCCAGAGAATGGAGTCTTAGTCATCTTGTCCATCAGGCATGGTTCACAAGCATCAAGTGATTCCAAAAGTCCATTAAAATGGAGTGTCGGTGTCAAAACCGACGGATCTCGGGTAGGGGGTCCCGAACTATGCGTCTAGGCGGATGGTAACAGGAGACGAGGGACACGATGTTTTACCCAGGTTCGGGCCCTCTCGATGGAGGTAAAACCCTACGTCCTGCTTGATTAATATTGATGATATGGGTAGTACAAGAGTGGATCTACCACGAGATCAAGGAGGCTAAAACCCTAAAGCTAGCCTATGGTATGATTGTTGTAATGTATGTTGTGTCATACGGACTAAAGCCCTCCGGTTTATATAGACACCGGAGGAGGCTAGGGTTACACAGAGTCGGTTACAATGGTAGGAGATCTACATATCCGTATCGCCAAGCTTGCCTTCCACGCCAAGGAAAGTCCCATCCGGACACGGGACGGAGTCTTCAATCTTGTATCTTCGTAGTCTTGGAGTCCGGCGGACGATGATAGTCTGGCTGTCCGGACACCCCCTAGTCCAGGACTCCCTCAGTAGCCCCTGAACCAGGCTTCAATGACGATAAGTCCGGCGCGCATAATGTTTGGCATTGCAAGGCGGGTTCCTCCCTTGAATAATCCAGAGAAGATCATGAACACCAGGATAGTGTCCGGCTCTGCAAAATAAATTCCACATTCCATCGTAGAGAGAATAAAATGTACACAAGTCCAATCTGCTGACGTATTATGCGGCATGACATCACACCTCTACCAAGCCTTTATTTGAATCGTTTTTTATTATTATACCACCTCAGCACGTTTAGCGAAGCGGTTTCCTTGGCATGTCCTGTCGAAGTAGAGATCGTGTTCCCCTTATTCCGGGATTCTCATCAATAAGAGCGTGGGTAACCCAACCGCGCCCGTCGCCACGCCTCCTCTATCGAAGGTGAATCCCGAACGGTCACGGAGACGGCTCTTGGTATTTTCCCCCTTTATAAGAGGACCAAGGCTCGTTTCTTTTCTTCAATCTTCCACCAAACCTTATCCTTGCCCCAAGTTCCAACACCCAGAGCCCAAGATTCGAGCGCTTCGGACCTTCAACCATGTCCGGCTCCGACCTTCAGGGTCGGTGGATGCCCTCCTCCGTTACGGAGGAGGACATGCTAAAGCTGCGTGAGGCCAAGTACCTGTCCTACGAGATTTCGCACAGGTTGCCCGCCCAAGGGAAGGCCGTGCCCACTCCCGAGCCCGGTGAGTACGTCGTCTTCGTATCCCACCTCCGTCAGGGTTTAGGCTTCCCGACGGACCCCTTCGTGAGAGGGCTCATGTTCTACTACGGGCTGGATTTTCACGACTTGGCCCCGGAGTCCATCCTCCATATTTCCGCATTCATTATTGTCTGTGAAGCCTTCCTCCGCGTCACCCCCCACTTCGGCCTGTGGCTGAAGACCTTCAATGTGGAGGAAGATGATCGGGGGACGTCAAGCGGAGTGCGGCGGGGCGGCCATAAGCAGAAGGGCCGATGCCCCATGGCCCGAGGGCTCCTTCCAAGAGGAGCTCGGCTTGTGGCAGTAGGAGTGGTTTTATATTACCGCTCCGAAGGGCAGCAAGCAAAAGCCGCCGCCTTCATTCCGCCCGGGACCTCCACGCCGACTGATGTCGTGGGTCAACCAAGGGCTCAATTGGGGGCCGTCCGAAGACGTGCCTTCATTGCAGGGCCGGATTCGAGACCTCCAGGCGAGGGAGATCAATCTGGTTGTGGTGATGCAGGTTATGCTAATCAGGCGTCTTCTGCCCTGCAAACGCCGTCCTCTCTGGTTATGGGAGTTCAATCCGGAGGGACCACGAATTCTCCAACACTTCATGGGTACGACACCCGTGGAGATGTACAAGTTGTTCTTTGGACCGCAGGTGGCGTGTCCGGAATTGACCGAGGACACAGGCCTAAGCTGCAATCGCCTGGATACTCAGGTAAATAGCTCAGAGTCCGGACGTTCTGTTTATCTGTTTTTCTAGAGTTCGCTTCCTGACCCATTCTTCATCAAGAGTGGGTAGCGCGATCGAAGCTGATAAGGTGTCCGGCCCCCCTCCCAGAGACCGCACTGGAGCCCGTGCTGGTCAGAATGTTGGAGGTCGCGCCCGAAGGAAGGGGCGATGGGGAAAATAGAGGAGTTAATACCTCGCCCAAGGGGGCGCCTGAAGAGGGGGGGATCGAAAATCCCTCCTTCCAGGGGGAGAAGAGGACCGCCTCCGAAGACCTGGAGGCCAAAGCCTCTAAGCGGGAGAAGAAATCTCCACCGGAGGGTCCTGCGTCGGGGAGAACCCGGACGTACAATCGTCCCTAAAGGATCAGCTCTCCAGCGAGCCGTGAGTAGGGAAGGGGGAGTTCATTAATAAGAAAATACCTCCATTTGTGCTTCTGTGGATAACCGAAGTTTTGCTTTTTAGTTCGGATTTGCGGACTTCTCAGATGAGTTCGTCTTCGGGGGATCTTCGTCCGGAGATGATGGAGAGTGAAACGCCTCCGACAGCTGCGTCGCCGGACAGGGTAGACGAGCCTGAAGTATCGTCACGGAGGGTGTCCCAGAGCCCGGCTGAACCGAAGAGTTCGGCGCCGACTAGTGTCCGGCCGGGGGAGCTGAAGAGTCTGCTTGAGAGGGCGTCCATCTCAGAAGATCACCGTGCTTTGATGAGTATGGTGATCGGAAGGATTTCGTCCGCCGAAGGCGGATTGCATAATGCCGCCAGGAGTTTGCTGGCGGGATTTGAGGTACGCAAGAATGACGCACCTTTTTGATAGTTTTGCACATAGAAGTGCGCCCTGTATAGATAGTAGCCCCTGAGACTCGGCAGGTTGTCGAAAGCGACAGCGTGCCGAGGATCAAAATCGCAGGAATTGAATGTTGTCCTTCCTATGTAGGTGGCGGATAGTCCGGGGGCTAGCCGGACTAGTGGAGTTGTCGAGTTAATGCGGCAACTTGATGTGGCAGATGCGGACATCGCGCTTATCAATCGACGACTTTACGAGTCGCAAGGTAAATGAATTCTCCGCAGTCTCTTATTTGAAGGAGCCAAAGCCCGCCTCTTATACTGTATATGTTGTGATACAGACGGTGCTGCTGCTGTGGAGAGCCTTCGGGCCGAACTTGCTCAAGCTAAGGAGCAAGCCCGAAGGAGTGATGCGGCTGCCTCTAGGGTGGCCGAGGAGTTAAAAGCCGAAAAGGCTGCACACTGCCTAAGCAGGGAAAAGATGGCCGAATTGGCCATGAAATTAAAAGATGCTGCCGACCGCCACGAGGCTCTTGAAAAGGAGCGCTTATCGGAGCAGGAAAACCTGGGGAAGGCCACTGCCGAGGCCAAAGATGCCCGTTCTGCAATGCGGGCTATGAAGGAGGAGCTGCGCCAGGCCGGGGATATTGTGGCTGGCAAGCCATTTCTGCTGCGTCGCCGGTTTATGGATCAAAAATATGCCCAACTAGGCCAGCTGTGGGGTCCGGAGGATCCATATATGGACTTAGCGGCAAGTCCGGCTGATGCCGTGGAGCACTTCCGGAGCCAGAAGGATCACAAGACAGAAGAGCTATTTTGGTCTCAATTCCATAGTCCGGATCGTTCACTTTCATTGACCGATCGGTTGGCCGAATGGGCTGAGCTAAATAGATTGTCCGGACTTGCCATGACTGATATCGTGGCTCATGTCTGGCCAGAGAGGCCCAAGGCGACGAGCTATTTCCGCTTATTGCAGCAATTTCTTGGAGCAGTGCCGCATATCAAGGAGATGAAGCAGTCGGCCTGCATAGAAGGAGCGCGGATGGCCCTTGCCTGTGTGAAGACACATTGGACAGAGATGGATGCCACCGCTATTGCCGCCCAGGGTTCAGACGAAAGCCGGTTACCCGCCGAGCACTATTTTGGGGAAGTTATGCGTGGCGCTCGTGTAATAGAGTCGCAGTGCTCAAAAAATGTTACGTTCAAATGAACGTTTTTATCTTGTAAGACAATGATTATAATGTAACCACTTTTTATACTTGTGTGTCCCGAGTATTAAAATTTCTCCTATGTGGCCGTTTATGTATACATTTGTATAACCTGAAAGATTGCAGTCTTCGGCTTCAGCCCCCACGCACAAGATGCGGGGGTGTTCGCAAAAATAGCGCTTTTTCACACTTAATCCGACGTCTCGGTCCTGTTAAGGAGGTGGTAGCGTAGCAAACGAGGCAATCCGGACTATGATGCTTTATCACTTTCACTTAGCCAGTGGAGTTCGAGGGTGGGGCTACGATATAGCCCCTTGGGGCACCACGCTTTTCTGAATTCGGGGCGCGTGTGTGCCTGACCGGGAAATGGTCCTTCGTCAAAGCGGGGAATTCTAAACATTCCGGTAGTCGATCGAGTGGTTGACCAGTCTCTCGCTGGATCATGACAGTCAGTTTTCGGCTTTCTCTACTGAGGTGCTCGCCCAGCCGAACTGGGGCACAATTGCAGTAGTTCTCCTGGTGCCGCGTTAGCCGATGATACGGAACGTAAGGCAGCAAAACACAGGAGCCGGGAAAACCCAACATTTGACCAAAGACATGATTTGGAGCTGATGCATATAAGGCCTAACTCGAGACGCCGAACACTCCCTAAGGTGTTCGGTCTTTGTAATAATGGGCAGAACAATGCCCTGACCCCCTAGTGTCCAGGTACGGGCATGGTCTTCTGACGCGGCCGATGCCAAAACGTCAGGCTCTGCTTTGGTTATAGTGAGAAACCCGGGGATTATAACAGCAAGAGACAGTAAAAAAGGTTTACACAGGGTCTTAATCTGAAAAGAATCCTCGCGACGGGTCCCTACTGCACGTCTGCGCCTGTGTCTCCGTTGTGCCGTTATCTGGGACGGGTGTGCACGTTGTTCATCTGTAAAAAGAGAGGAACTTAGTTTGAAAGGAACTTGTGTGAAAAATATTTACGAAGGAAGAAATATAAGTAAGTAAAGCGGAGTTTGTATGAGCTCGTTGTTGCTTTGGCGCGCAGCCCCTTGTGAAGGGGTGTGCGGCTAGGGAGCCCCTAGCTTATTTATGCCGGACTCGTCTAACCGTGTCCGGGGTCTTTAAATGACCCTCGCACTGAAATGATGCCACGTGGACCGGGCATCTTAAGTGTAAGAGACGCGTAATGTGGTATGGCGTTGAAGCGGACAAAAGCTTCTCGTCCCAAGAGTGCTTGATAGCTACTTTTAAATGGGACGATATGAAAGATTAGTTTTTCGCGTCGAAAGTTGTTCGGCAATCCGAACATAACTTCTAGTAATAGGGAGCCTGTGCACTTGGCGTAAGGGCCTGTCGTCACTCCTTTAAAGGAAGTGCGGCTGTGTCGAATTTTAGTAAGGTCTATTCCCAACTTGCGGATTGTGTTTGAATACAGCAGGTTTAAGTCGCTGCCTCCATCCATCAGGACTTGTTTAAATTGTAGTCCGTCGATTATGGGATCCAATATCAGGGCAGTCCATCCTGCATTTCGAATGCTTCTGGAATAATCCAGGTGGTTGAAAGTGATTGGTTTTGATGTCCAATCTCTATGTTCCGCTGGGTTGGACCGTGCGAGACCCGTTTTAACGGGTGCCGCACTGTTTTTCCGTATTATCACATGAAGTGAATTTACTGTTTTGACCTCTTGTGGGAAATTCTTTTGTTTTCCGGTGCTCTGCTGGTGGGGTTTGTCATCTTCGCTTGACGCGTCGAGCCCCTTGTGTTCGGCGTTTAGTCGGCCGGACTGTTTGAAAACCCAACAATCTCGATGGGTGTGGTTTGCAGGCCTTCCGGGGGTACTGTGGATTTGACATATCCGACCCAAAATCTTGTTTAAGTTGGATAGCTCATCGCTGTCATCCTTAAGAGGCGGTGTTTTATTGTTTGGCCGCGAGCTTTTGAATCCGGCGTTGACTGCCGTGCTCTTTGGGCTTTTCTCTTTATTCTGGCGCTGCTCTATTCTGCGCCATGATTTTCCGTTTCCATCTCTGATCTCAGATATACTTGGGTCGCTGGTGCTGCATCTTGCTAGCCAGCTATCCTCTCCCGCACAGAAGCGGGTCATGAGGCTTGTTAGCACGGACATTGTCCTTGGCTTCTCTTGGCCGAGGTGTCTGGCGAGCCATTCGTCTCGGACGTTGTGTTTAAAAGCTGCTAAGGCTTCGGCGTCCGGACAGTCGACTATTTGGTTCTTTTTGGTGAGGAACCTGTTCCAGAATTTGCGCGCTGACTCTCTGGGCTGTTGAGTTATATGACTTAGATCATCTGCATCCGGAGGGCGGACATAAGTCCCTTGAAAATTTGCTCTAAACGCGTCCTCGAGCTCTTCCCAACTTCCAACAGTGTTTTCTGGGAGGCTTTTGAGCCAATGACGGGCTAGCCCTTTGAGCTTGAGGGGTAGGTATTTTATGGCATGGAGATCGTCTCCTCTAGCCATGTGTATGTGTAGTATATAATCTTCTATCCACACTCCAGGGTCTGTTGCCCCGTCGTAGGCCTCTATGTTCATAGGTTTAAATCCTGCTGGGAATTCATGATCCAGCACCTCATTGGTGAAACATAGTGGGTGTGTGGCGCCCCTGTATTTGGGTGCACCAATGTCTTCGGACACTTGGCGTGTTGCCTTTCTTCCTGGGGCCCTCTTCTTCGGCCTGTAAATGGACCTGGCTGGGCCATCTGTCTTTCCAGGGTCAGTAGTCGGCTTATGTGCGGCGGCGCTTTCAGATTTTGGCCTATCATCTGGCCGTCTATCCAACCAGGCAGCCTCTTTGTTTTTTGACTGTGGGGGCTCTATGGCCTCCTCGTCAAATTCTGGCAGCAGCTTGCGCTTTGGGTAGCTCTTTGATTGACGGCCATTGCCGTATTTGTCTGCGGTTTTGAGCACTTTGCTCCACCTCATCTTGAGTGTATCTTCCGCTGTTTTGAGCTTCCGTTTTTCCTTTTCCAAACTTCTTGCGGTGGCGACGAGTCTTTTCCGAAGGTTTTTACTCTCCGGCGGTGTGTCCAGCGTGAGGTCGTTCGGACTGTTGTTTTTGCCGGGCCTGGACTGATTATCTGACTCGTCCTATTCAGACGGTTGCTTATCTGCATGTTCGTCGTCCACTTGTGTGCCCTGCTGTATTGCGGGGTCATTAGGGGCGCTGTTGTTGTCGAGGCGGGACTTAGGGCGGCGTTTGCGCCGCCGTTTTGGTTGTTTGTCGGTGGGGTTATCTTCTGCCGCGGTCCGTTGGTCCTCGTTATCGCTTCCTTTTGGGGTATCCACCATATATACGTCGTATGACGAGGTGGTCTTCCCATGCCCTATAGGCGCTGGTTCTTGTTCATCTCCGGCATCGTCGTCCATACCGTCGATGTCTTCGGAGTCATAGTCTAACATGTCGGTTAGGTCATCGACAGTGGCTACAAAGTGGGTGGTGGGCGGGATCTGAATTTCTTCGTCGTTCGTATCCCAACCATCCTGGCCATAATCCGGCCAGGACTCTCCAGATAGCGAGAGATGCTTTAACAAATTTAGGATGTCGCCAAAGGGCGAGTGTTGGAAGATGTCCGCGGCGGTGAATTCCATAACCGGCGTCCGATCAGATTTGATTGGCGGGCGCGTGGGAGGTCCGGAGTCCGGCAAGGAGTCCGGCGCCTCGGAATCACGAGTTTCGCGAGGGACAAAGGTAGTGTTCGGCTCCATCGCCGTGGAAGTTGCAGCCCCCGAGGCGGTGTCCAACCACCGGTCCTCGATCTGCGCGATTGGCTCCGGACTAAGGGTCGGAGCGGATCCATGTGCGGCCACCAAGGCACTGTCCGGCCGCAGAGTTAGATCATGCCCATCGGGACAGTGCGGCACGCTCGGCTGCGGCTCAGATCCATCGAAGATCAAGTCTCCGTGGATATCCGTCGTGAAGTTTAAGCTTCCAAATCTAACCTGACGGCCAGGGGCGTAGCTTTCGATCTGCTCTAGATGGCCAAGTGAATTAACCCGTATTGCGAAGCCGCCAAATATGAAGGTCTGTTCGGGGAGAAAAGTCTCACCCTGGACAACGTGATTGGTTGAAGATGCCATCGAGCCTATCGGTGACGACACAGAGGAACTCTCAATGAAAGCACCAATGTCGGTGTCAAAACCGGCGGATCTCGGGTAGCGGGTCCCGAACTGTGCGTCTAGGCATATGGTAACAGGAGACGAGGGACATGATGTTTTACCCAGGTTCGGGCCCTCTCGATGGAGGTAAAACTCTACGTCCTGCTTGATTAATATTGATGATATGGGTAGCACAAGAGTGGATCTACCACGAGATCAAGGAGGCTAAAACCCTAAAGCTAGCCTATGGTATGATTGTTGTAATGTATGTTGTGTCCTATGGACTAAAGCCCTCCGATTTATATAGACACCGGAGGAGGCTAGGGTTACATAGAGTCGGTTACAATGGTAGGAGATCTACATATCCGTATCGCCAAGCTTGCCTTCCACGCCAAGGAAAGTCCCATCCGGACATGGGACGGAGTCTTCAATCTTGTATCTTCGTAGTCTTGGAGTCCGGCGGACGATGATAGTCCGGCTGTCCGGACACCCCCTAGTCCAGGACTCCCTCATGGAGTTTCTTCATGCGCTTTACACCAATATGACCTAAACGGCAGTGCCACAAATAAGTTGCACTATCATTATTGACTTTGCATCTTTTGGCTTCAATATTATGTGTATCACTGTGATCGAGATTCAGTAAACCATTTACATTTAATATAATACCATAGAAGGGTTTATTCATGTAAACAGAACAACAATTATTCTCTGACTTAAATGAATAACCGTGTCACCATAAACATGGTCCAATCATATTCATGCTCAATGCAAACACCAAATAACATTTATTTAGTTCCAATACTAATCTCGAAGGTAGAGGCAGTATGCGATAGTGATCTTATCAACCATGGAATCATTTCCAACACACATCGTCACCTCGCCCTCAACTAGTCTCTGTTCATTTTGTAACTCATGTTTCGAGTTACTAATCATAGCAAATGAACCGGTATCAAATACCTAGGGGCTACTGTGAACACTAGTAAAGTACACATCAATAACATGTATACCATATATACTTTTGTTCACTTGCCATCCTTCTTATCCGCCAAGTATTTGGGGTAGTTCCGCTTCGAGTGATTATTCCATTTGAAGTAGAAGTACTCAGTTTCAGGCTTGGGTCTAGCTTTGGGAATCTTCATGGGAGTGGCAACTTGCTTGCCATTCTTTCCTGAAGTTCCCTTTCTTTCCCTTGCCCTTTTACTTGAAACTAGTGGTCTTGTCAACCATCAACACTTGATGCTTTTTCTCGATTTCTACCTTCGCCAATTTTAGCATCGCGAAGAGCTTGGGAATCATTTCCGTTATCCCTTGCATATTATAGTTCATCATGAAGTTCTTGTAACTTGGTGATAGTGACTAGAGAACTCTGAAAATTAGTATCTTATCTGGAAGATTAACTTCCACTTGATTCAAGTAATTGTAGTACTCAGACATTCTGAGCACATGCTCACTAGCTGAGCTATTCTCCTCCATCTTCTAGGAGAAGTACTTGTCAGAGGTCTCATGCCTCTTAACACGCGCATGAGTATGAAATAACAATTTCAGCTCTTGGAACATCTCATATGCTCTATGGTGTTCAAAACATTTTTGAAGTCCCGGTTCTAAGCTGTAAAGTATGGCGCACTAAACTATCAAGTATTCACCATACCGAGCTTGTCAAACATTCATAACGTGTGCATCAACTCCTGCAATAGGTCCGTCACCTAGCGGTGCATCAAGGACATAATTATTCTATGCAGCAATGAGGATAGTCCTCATATCACAGACCCAGTCCGCATCATTACTACTATCATCTTTCAACTTATTTTTCTCTAGGAACATATTGAAAATAAACAGGGAGCTACATCGCAAGCTATTGCTCTACAACATAGATATGAAAATACTATCAGGACTAAGTTCATGATAAATTAAAGTTCAATTAATCATATTACTTAAGAACTCCCACTTAGATACACATCTCTCTAGTCATATAAATGATCGCGTGATCCATATCAACTAAACCATGTCCGATCATCACGTGAGATGGAGTAGTTTTTAATGAACATCACTATGTTGATCATATCTACTATATGATTCACGTTAAACCTTTCGGTCTCAGTGTTCCAAGGCCATATCTGCATATGCTAGGCTCGCCATGTTTAACCCGAGTATTTTGCGTGTGCAAAACTGGCTTGCACCCATTGTATGTGAACGTAGAGCTTATCACACCCGATCATCACGTGGTGTCTCGGCACAACGAACTGTAGCAACGGTGCATACTCAGGGAGAACACTTGTACCTTGAAATTTAGTGAGAGATCATCTTATAATGCTATCGTCGTACTAAGCAAAATAAGATGCATAAAGGATAATCATCACATGCAATCAAAATAAGTGACATGATATGGCCATCATCATCTTGTGCCTTTGATCTCCATCTCCAAAGCATCGCCATGATCTCCATCGTCACCGTCTTGATACCTTGATCTCCATCGCAGCATCGTTGTCGTCTTGCCAACTAGTGCTTCTACGACTATCACTACCGCTTAGTGATAAAGTAAAGCAATTACATGGCGATTGCATTTCATACAATAAAGCGACAACCATAAGGCTCCTGCCAGTTGCCGATAACTTCTACAAAACATGAACATCTCATACAACAATTTATATCTCATCACGTCTTGACCATATCACATCACAATATGCCCTGCAAAAACAAGTTAGATGTCCTCTAATTTGTTGTTGCAAGTTTTACATGGCTGCTACGGGATTCTAGCAAGAAACATTCTTACCTACACATCAAAACCACAACGGTTTTCCGTCAAGTGTGTTGTTTTAACCTTCAACAAGGACCAGCCGTAGTCAAACTTGATTCAACTAAAGTTGGAGAAACAGACACCCGCCAGCCACCTGTGTGCGAAGCACGTCGGTAGAACCAGTCTCATGAACGTGGTTATGTAATGTCGGTTCGGGCCGCTTCATCCAATAATACCGCCGAATCAAAGTAGGACATTGGTGGTAAGCAGTATGACTATTATCGCCCACAACACATTGTGTTCTACTCGTGCATATAACATCTATTCATAGACCTAGCTCGGATGCCACTGTTGGGGAACGCAGTATTTCAAAAATTTACCTACGATCACGCAAGATCTATCTAGGAGATGCATAGAAACGAGACGGGAGAGTGTGTCCACATACCCTCGTACACCGAAAGCGGAAGCGTTTAGTAACGCGGTTGATGTAGTCGAACGTCTTCGCGATCCAACCGATCCTAGCACCGAACGTACGGCACCTCCATGTTCAGCACACATTCAGCATGATGACGTCCCTCGAACTCTTGATCCAGTTACACGAGGGAGAGTTCCATCAGCACGACGGCATGGCGACGGTGATGATGAAGTTACCGGCGTAGGGCTTCGCCTAAGTAATACGTCCCCAACGTATCTACTTTTCCAAACACTTTTGCCCTTCTTTTGGACTCTAACTTGCATGATTTGAATGGAACTAACCTAGACTGACGTTGTTTTTAGCAGAATTGCCATGATGCTATTTTTGTGCAGAAATAAAAGTTCTCAGAATGACCTGAAACTTCACGGAGAATATTTTTGGAATTAATAAAAAATACTGGCAAAAGAATCAACACCAAGGGGCCCACACCCTGTCCACGAGGGTGGAGGGCACGCCCATCCCCTAGGGCGCGCCCCCTGCCTCGTGGGCCCCCTGAGGCTCCACCGACCTCAACTCCAACTCTATATATTCACGTTCGGGGAGAAAAAATCAGAGAGAAAGATTCATCGCGTTTTACGATACGGAGCCTCTGCCAAGCCCTAATCTCTCTCGGGAGGGCTAATCTGGAGTCCGTTCGGGGCTCCGGAGAGGGGAATCCATCGCTGTCGTCATCATCAACCATCCTCCATCACCAATTTCATGATGCTCACCACCGTGCGTGAGTAATTCCATCGTAGGCTTGCTGGACGGTGATGGGTTGGATGAGATTTATCATGTAATCGAGTTAGTTTTGTTAGGGTTTGATCCCTAGAATCCATTATGTTCTGAGATTGATGTTGCTATGAATTTTCTATGCTTAATGCTTGTCACTAGGGCCCGAGTGCCATGATTTCAGATCTGAACCTATTAAGTTTTCATGAATATATGTGAGTTCTTGATCCTATCTTGCAAGTCAATAGTCACCTACTATCTGTTATGATCCGGTAACCCCGAAGTGACAATAATCGAGACCACTCCCTATGATGACCGTAGTTTGAGGAGTTCATGTATTCACTAAGTGTTAATGCTTTCGTCCGATACTCTATTAAAAGGAGGCCTTAATATCCCTTAGTTTCCAATAGGACCCCGTTGCCACAGGAGGGTAGGACAAAAGATGTCATGCAAGTTCTTTTCCATAAGCATGTATGACTATATTCGGAATACATGCCTACATTACATTGATGAACTGGAGCTACTTCTGTGTCACCCTATGTTATAACTGTTGCATGAGGAATCGCATCCGACATAATTATCCATCACTGATCCAATGCCTACGAGCTTTTCACACATTGATCTTTGCTTAGTTACTTTACCGTTGCCACTGTTACAATTACTACAAAACTGCTACTGTTACTTTTGCCACCGTTACCGTTACTTCCATACCACTTTGCTACTAAATACTCTGCTGCAGATATTAAGTTTTCCAGGTGTGGTTGAATTGACAACTCAACTGCTAATACTTGAGAATATTCTTTGGCTCCCCTTGTGTCGAATCAATAAATTTGGGTTGAATACTCTACCCTCGAAAACTGTTGTGATCCCCTATACTTGTGGGTTATCAAGACTATTTTCTGGCGCCGGTGCCGGGGAGCATAGCTCTATTCTCTGAGTCACTTGGGATTTATATTTGTTGATCACTATGAGGAACTTGAAAGATGAAACCCTCAACTACGAGGGGAGTTAAGGAACTACCATCTAGCTCTGCACTTGATTCACCTTCTGTTATGAGTAAATTTGCGACACCTACACCTGCTATTGATTCTAATAGGTCGCATGTTATTGATGATGCCACTTCTCCTATGCATGACACTTATGATGAAACTACTTCTATGCTTGATAATATTGTGCCATTAGGTGAATTTCTTGATGAACAACTTGCTAGGGTTGGAGAGAATGAAATTATTGAAACTGATAATATTGATGAAAGTGATGATGAAGATTCTCCCCCTAGATATGAATTGCCTGATGTACCTGAGGGTTATGTTATGGATGAAGAAACTACTAGAGACTTCTTTGCTTGCAAGGATAGATATGATCTTAAGAAACTGTTAGCTAAGCTGAAAGAAAAGTCTTTGAATGCTAGAATGAAATATGACCCTGCTTTTGCTACTTCACCTATCTGTATTTCTGATAAGGATTATGATTTCTCTGTCGATCCTGAGTTAATTACTTTGGTTGAATCTGATCCTTTTTATGGCTATGAATCTGAAACTGTTGTGGCACATCTTACTAAATTGAATGATATAGCCACCCTATTCACTCATGAGGAAAAAATTCGTTACTACTATATTCTTAAGTTATTTCCATTCTCATTAAAGGGTGATGCTAAAGCATGGTTTAATTCTCTTGATACTGGTTGTGTGCGTAGTCCCTAGGATATGATTTATTACTTGTTTGCTAAATATTTCCTCGCTCATAAGAAATAAGATGCCTTAAGGGAAATGTATAAATTTGTGCAAATTGAAGAAGAGATTCTCCGACAAGCTTGGGGGAGGCTTCTCCGATTGCTTAATGCTTTGCCTGATCATCCTCTCAAGAAAAAATGAAATACTTGATATCTTTTATAATGGACTAATTGATGCTTCCAGAGACCACCTGGATAGTTGTGCTGGTTGTATTTTCAGGGAAAGAACTGTTGATCAAGCTGAAGTGCTATTGAATAATATATTGAGTAATGATAATGATTGGACACTTCCTGAACCAACTCCTAAGCCAACTCCGAAGAAAAGGGGTATTCTATTTCTCAGTCCTGAAGATATGCAAGAGGCAAAGAAATCTATGAAAGAAAAGGGAATTAAAGCTGAAGATGTTAAGAATTTACCACCTATTGAAGAAATGCATGGTCTAGATAACTCGACATAGGTAGTAGAGGTAAATTCTCTCTATGGATTTGATAAGGGTGAAATCCCATCTACTAAGTTTGCTAGCCAATGCTTGGATGAGTTTGATAATTTTATTGTTAAACAAGAAAACTTCAATGCTTATGTTGGTAGACAATTGAAATGTAATGCTTATATGATTGAACACTTGAGTGATTATATATCCAGAGTTAAAGGTGAACTTAAACTTATTAGTAAGCATGCTTCTATGGTTACCACTCAAGTAGAACAAGTGCTTAAAGCTCAAAATGATTTGCTCAATGAATTAAATAATAAGAAAAATGATAATGATGTTAGAGTTATGACTAGAGGGGGTAAAATGACTCAGGAACCTTTGTATCCTGAGGGCCACCCCAAGAGAGTTGAGCAAGATTCTCAGAGAACTAATGTTGATGCACCTAGTTCTTCTAAGAAGAAGAAAAAGAAAAATGATAGGACTTTGCATGCTTCTAGTGAACCTGTTGTTGACACACCTGAGAATCCCAATGATATTTCTTTTTCTGATGCTGAAACACAATCTGGTAATGAACATGAACCTAGTGATAATATTAATGATGATGTTCATGTTGATGCTCAACCTAGCAATGACAATGATGTAGAGATTGAACCTGCTGTTGATCTTGATAACCACAATCAAAGAATCAACGTTATGATAAGAGAGACTTCGTTGCTAGGAAGCACGGTAAAAAAAAGAGAACCATGGGTTCAGAAACCCATGTGTTTTCCTCCTAAACCATCCAAGAAAAAGGATGATGAGGATTTTGAGCGCTTTGTTGAAATGATAGACCTATGTTTTTACGTATGCGTTTGACTGATATGCTTAAAATGAATCCGTATGCTAAGTACATGAACAGTATTCTTACAAATAAAACAAAGATACCGGAAGCTGAAATTTCCACCATGCTTGCTAATTATACTTTTAAAGGTGGAATACCTAAGAAATTAGGAGATCGAGGAGTACCAACTATACCATGCTCCATTAAATGAAACTATGTTAAAACTGCTTTATGTGATCTTGGAGCCGGTGTTAGTGTTATGCCTCTCTCTTTATATCGTAGACTTGATGTGAATAAGTTGACACCTACTGAAATATCTTTGCAAATGGCCGATAAATCAACTGTTATACCTGTCGGTATTTGTGAGGATGTGCCTGTTGTGGTTGCAAACGTTACTATTTTAACAGACATTGTTATTCTTGATATTCCCGAGGACGATAGTGTGTCTATTATCCTTGGTAGACCCTTTTTGAATACTGCAGGGGCTGTTATTGATTGCAACAAAGGCAATGTCACTTTTCATGTTAATGGTAATGAGCATAGGGTACACTTTCCGAGAAAACAACCTCAAGTCCACAGTATCAATTCTATTGGAAAAATTCCAACAATTACTATTAGAGGTTTTGAATTTCCTCTTCCTACTGTCAAGAAGAAATACGATATTCTTATTGTTGGGGACGTGCATATCCCCGTTGAGGTAACCTAGTGTTATTAGAAAATTCTCTGGTTTCATGCGTTTCGGAAAGAGTTTGTTAACAAGACTTGATCAACCTTGTTAGTCGATTCCTTTTCATGAGCATGAGATGGATGAAGTTAGAAAGCACAACTCTCTGTACCCTCCTTTTACTTTCTGTTATTAAGATTAAATAAGCAAAAATAGTATTTTCTGTCTATTTTCTGAATTATCCTTGCAATAAAAAAATACCCTGAAAATAAAAGTTCTCCAAATGTCCTGAAAATGAAATATGATTTTTTTGCAGAATATTTAAGAATATCTGGCACTGAGAACACACCAGGGGGAGCCACCACCTGGCCACGAGGGTCCAGGGCACGCCCACCCCCTGGGGCACACCCACTGCCTCATGGACCCCACGTGGACCCCCTCCACTTATTCTTGCACCCACTCACTTCGTCTTCCTCCAGAAAAAATCCTCCCATAACTCAAACCCGTGTTCTAGCTCATCTTGCTGCCATTTTCGATCTCCTTGCTCAAAGCTCCATTCACAAAACTGCTTTGGGTGATTGTTCTTTGGTATGTGACTCCTCCAATGGTCCAATTAGTTTTTGTTCTAGTGCTTTATTTATTGCAAATTTTTGCTGCTTAGGTGACCATGTTCTTGAGCTTGCATGTCAAATTTATATGGTCCCAAGTAGTTATAATGCATGATATAGCCTCTAGGCACTTGTGGGAGTAGTTGCTATCAATCTTGTTGAGTTTGGTTCACTTTTATTTTGAGTCACTAAAAATTCCAGAAATTTTCAGAGGGAGAAAATGTTGAAGAGATTGTTGAGAGGCTCTTCGAGCCGAAGCTCGAAGGATAAGCAAAATGAAGAGAACAAAAAGCCCAAATACAACCTTCCTCTCACCGCGGGGGTTCGGCCGTGTGAAAGGTCTTGTGATGCATTCTTGAAGGCCATCGGAATCTATGATGATTTTTATTACTTGGCTGAGAATGCAGGCTTCACCGACTTCCTCCACGACCAGCTCGAACAGTATCTCCTACTCACTAATATTTTTGTGAAAAAATTTCATTTCCATGCTTGGAGATCACCACCTTCGGTAGATTTTTATTTATATGATGAGTGTAAGGAGATGTCACTCTATGATTTTTGTGTGGCTTGCAAGTTGCCTTTTGAGGGCAGCGCCTAGGAACCACATCCGAGTGATGTGGCAGAATTTATTGATGAAATTTCTGTAGGGGAAAAGAGAATAGTGTCAGATGCAAGAACTACTAGTATACATTTTCCTGTTCTACGTTACTATGCAATATTTGCTAGTAGATGTTTAATTGGTCGCGGGAACGGTGGGGGCCTCAGTGCTCCTGACCTCGCCATTTTGCACCATGCTTTACTCCATGACAGAACTTTCAGTTTAGGCGCTATGGTTGCTAAACGGTTGAGTCTAAACCGTACAAATGGCCCTATTTTTGGAGGTATCTTTGCTTCGTGTCTTGCTAAATATTTTGAGATACCTATTAGACACTATGAGAAAGAAGAAAAGGTGCTGCCCCTATTTTCTTAGACTATAAAAGTATGGTAGCACATGATTTTATTTGCGACGATAAGGAGAAGTGACTTATTTATAACTTGGTATTCAGTGAAAATACTTGTTAGATTATTACCCTGCCTGCACCTTCATTGTTTAACATTCATTCAGGCACATACATCATCCTGCCCGATGACATTTATGCATATCGGGAGTGAACACGATCCAGAGCCTGAGCCAGAGCCATCTCCTGATCCGTATCAGGAGTCTATTTATCAGTGGGATCCGCAAGAGCTCGCTAACCAGTGGCACCCCGAGGATCCTCCTCGGTACACTGGAGAGGACCACTTTGATCCATGGGCATAGACCAACTTAGGCCAAAAGCCTAAGCTTGGGGGAGTACGTATTTCTCACCGACATTACATTCATGTTCACACACTCATGCCAGTTGTCGGTGCTCATACTTTTTCATTGTACTATCCATGCTAGTTTATTTCCTATTTTAAGCCTTCTCCTTGTGTGTTTGAAAAACCTTAAGAAAACCAAAAAAAATAGTTGTAGCTTTTAGCTAGTTTACTTTCTATGCCTGTAGTAGTAATAATTAGAAGAAAACCCAAAAAGATTTCTCGTTCTTCCTTTGCTTGTTGGGAGCTTTCCCGTGTAAATAGTTTTATTTCTTTTCTTTGGGGGTCGAGAGGAGAAGACCATGATGAAAATATTGAAGTGGCTCTTATATGCATTATTGTTGATTTAACAAAGAGCCCATATTACCTTGTCTTCACCTGTGTATTAAATACGTGTAGATTCCAGCTTAGTCCAATGCACGTGCACTATTATTATTATCACCACCGTTCGGTCGTGCAAGTGAAAGGCAATAATGACGATATATGATGGACTGATTGTGATGAGAGAAGCTGGTATGAACTCGACCTATCTTGTTTTTGTAAATATGATTAGTTCATCGTTCCTGATTCAGCCTATTATGAATGGAACATATTTGCAATGACAATTAGAGATTATAGTTGCTCATGCCAAGCTCAATTACCTAGGAGTTTATAATGGTTTACCTTGCGTGCCAACATGCTATTAAAATGGTTGTGATGTGGTATGATAGGGTGGTATCCTCCTTTGAATGATTCGAGTGGCTTGACTTGGCACATGTTCACGCATGTAGTTGAAACAAAATCAACATAGCCTCCACGATATTTATGTTCATGGTGAATTATATCCTACTCATGCTTGCACTCAATGTTGATTAATTTTAATGCATGTTCACGACTGTTGTCGCTCTCTAGTTGGTCACTTTCCAGTCTTTTTCTAGCCTTCACTTGTACTAAGCGGGAATGTTGCTTGTGCATCCACTTCCATAAACCCCAAAGTTATTCCATATGAGTCCACCATACCTTCCTATATGCGGTATCTACCTGTCATTCCAAGTAAATTTGTATGTGCCAAACTCTAAACCTTCAAATGAAATTCTATTTTGTATGCTCGAATAGCTCATGTATCAACTAGGGTTGTCTATATCTTCCATGCTAGGTGGGTTATTCTCATGAGGAGTGGAATCCGCTCCTCACTCATGAGAAAATGGCCGGTAACCGGGATGCCCAGTCCCATGCTCAAATCAAAATAATTGCAAAGAAAACTCTCCCAGGATTGTTGTTAGTTGGAGGCACCCGTTGTTTCGGGAAAGCCATGTATTGATGCTTGTTGGTGGTGGGGGAGTATAAACTTTACCATTCTGTTTGGGAACCTCCTATAATGTGTGTAGCATGGAAGATATCGAGATCTCTCGGTTGTTATGTTGACAACGAAAGTATGCCGCTCAAAATATTATTTATCTCTATTTCAAAAATCAAGCTCTGACACCTCTACAAATCCCTGCTTCCCTCTGTGAAGGGCATATCTGTTTACTTTTATGTTGAGTCATCATCCTTTTATTAAAAAGCACTAGTTGGAGAGCACTTCTGTCATTTGCATGCATTACTATTAGTTTACATTGAGTATAACTGTGACTGGATCCCTTTTACCATGAATTACAATGTCTAGTCAGTCCTTGATCTTCAGAGGTGCTCTGCATTTATGTTTTGCGGTCTCAGAAAGGGTTAGCGAGATACCATCTTGTTATATCATATTATGATTGTTTTGAGAAAGTGTTGTCATATGAGATTTATTATTATTTCTCGCTAGTTGATTATGCCATTTATATGAGTAAACATGAGACCTAAATGTTATTGTGAATATGGTTAGTTCATAATCTTTGCTAAAAATTTGAATGATGGCTTTACATATTTACAACAACAAGAGCAAATAGAGTTTGTAAAAGTTTTTCTCTATCACTTTCAGTTTCTCAACTGAATTGCTTGAGGACAAGCAAAGGTTTAAGCTTGGGGGAGTTGATACGTCTCCAACATATCTACTTTTCCAAACACTTTTGCCCTTGTTTTGGACTCTAACTTGCATGATTTATATGGAACTAACCCGAACTGACGTTGTTTTCAGCAGAATTGCCATGGTGTTATTTTTGTGCAGAAATAAAAGTTCTCCGAATGACCTGAAACTTCACGAAGAATATTTTTGGAATTAATAAAAAATACTGGCGAAAGAATCAACACCAGGGGCCCACACCCTGTCCACGAGGGTGGAGGGCGTGCCCACCCCCCTGGGGCGCGCCTGCCTGCCTCGTGGGCCCCCTGAGGCTCCACTGACCTCAACTCCAACTCTATATATTCACGTTCGGGGAGAAAAAAGTCAGAGAGAAGGATTCATCACGTTTTACGATACGGAGCCTCCCCAAGCCCTAATCTCTCTCGGGAGGGCTGATCTGGAGTCCGTTCGGGGCTCCGGAGAGGGGAATCCATCGCCATCGTCATTATCAACCATCCTCCATCACCAATTTCATGATGCTCACCGCCGTGCGTGAGTAATTCCATCGTAGGCTTGCTGGACGGTGATGGGTTGGATGAGATTTATCATGTAATCGAGTTAGTTTTGTTAGGGTTTGATCCCTAGTATCCATTATGTTTTGAGATTGATGTTGCTATGACTTTGCTATGTTAATGCTTGTCACTAGGGCCCGAGTGCCATGATTTCAGATCTGAACCTATTATGTTTTACCGAATATATGTGAGTTATTGATCCTATCTTGCAAGTCAATAGTCACCTACTATGTGTAATGATCTGGTAACCCCGAAGTGACAATAATCGGGACCACTCCCAGTGATGACCGTAGTTTGAGGAGTTCATGTATTCACTAAGTGTTAATGCTTTGGTCCGGTACTCTATTAAAAGGAGGCCTTAATATCCCTTAGTTTCCAATAGGACCCCGCTGCCATGGGAGGGTAGGATGAAAGATGTCATGCAAGTTCTTTTCCATAAGCACGTATGACTATATTCAGAATACATGCCTACATTACATTGATGAACTGGAGCTAGTTCTGTGTCACCCTATGTTATAACTGTTGCATGAGGAATCACATCTGACATAATTATCCATCACTGATCCAATGCCTACGAGCTTTTCACATATTGATCTTTGCTTAGTTACTTTACCATTGCCATTGTTACAATTATTACAAAATTGCTACTGTTACTTTTGCCACCGTTACCGTTACTTCCAAACTACTTTGCTACTAAATACTCTGCTACAGATATTAAGTTTTCCATGTGTGGTTGAATTGACAACTCAACTGCTAATACTTGAGAATATTCTTTGGCTCCCCTTGTGTCGAATCAATAAATTTGGGTTGAATACTCTACCCTCGAAAACTGTTACGATCCCCTATACTTGTGGGTTATCACTAAGCACTACGACGATATGATTGAGGTGTGTAACTGTGGAGGGGGCACCACACACGGTTAAGAGAAGACTTGGTGTGTCTTTGGGGTGCCCCCCTCCCATGTCTATAAAGAAGGGAGGGAGAGAGGCCGCCCCCTAGGGGCGCGCCAAGAGTATGGAGTCCTACTAGGACTTCCTAGTCCTAGTAGGAATCACATTCCCTTTTCAGAGTTGGAGAGAAGGAAAGAGGGAGAGAGAGAGAGAGAGAGAGAGAGAGAGAGAGTAGGAAAAAGCAAGGGGGGCACCGCCCCCTTCCCCTAGTCCAATTCGGACCCATGGGGGGTGCCAGCTCCCTTGGCCTGCCTCCTCTTTTCCTGTATGGCCCAATAAGGCCCATTACTTCTCCCGGTGAATTCCCGTAACTCCCCGGTACTCCGAAAAACACCCGAATCACTCGGAACCTTTGGATGTCCGAATATAGCCTTCCAATATATGAATCTTTACCTCTCGACCATTTCGAGACTCCTCGTCATGTCCATGATCTCATCCGGGACTCCGAACAAACTTCGGTCATCAAATCACATAACTCATAATACAAATCATCGTCGAACGTTAAGCGTCCGGACCCTACGGGTTCGAGGACTATGTAGACATGACCGAGACATATCTCCGGTCAATAACCAATAGCGGAACCTGGATGCTCATATTGGCTCCTACATATTCTATGAAGATCTTTATCGGTCAAACCGCATAACAACATAAGTTGTTCCCTTTGTCATCGGTATGTTACTTGCCCGAGATTCGATCGTCGGTATCCTCATACCTAGTTCAATCTCATTACCAGAAAGTCTGTTTACTCATTCTGTAATGTATCATCCCACAACTAACTCATTAGTCACATTGCTTGCAAGGCTTATAGTGATGTGCATTACCGAGAGGGCCCAGAGATACCTCTCCGATACACGGAGTGACAACTCCTAATATCGATCTATGCCAACCCAACAAACACTTTCGGAGACACCTGTAGCACATCTTTATAAACACCCACTTACGTTGTGACGTTTGATAGCACACATGGTGTTCCTCCGGTATTCGGGAGTTGCATAATCTCATAGTCAGAGGAACATGTATAAGTCATGAAGAAAGCAATAGCAATAAAACTCAACGATCATAATGCTAAGCTAATGGATGGGTCTTGTCCATCACATCATTCTCCTAATGATGTGATCCCGTTCATCAAATGACAACACATGTCTATGGTCAGGAAACTTAACCATCTTTGATTAACGAGCTAGTCAAGTAGAGGCATATTAGGGACATTCTGTTTTGTCTATGTATTCACACATGTACTAAGTCTCCGGTTAATACAATTCTAGCATGAATAATAAACATTTGTCATGATATAAGGAAATATAAACAACAACTTTATTATTGCCTCTAGGGCATATTTCCTTCAGCGGTGGGATGGTTCTGCCTTTGTAAGCCCCGGCAGGCCAGCCGGGACGACTCGAAGGCTTGCTTCCGGAGGTAACCCCATCCTCGCCAGGCTCGCCTGCCCGGCAAGGGAAGTTTTTCCCTTAGCAATATCTTGCTTCTCTTATTAGTCTTGGTCCTCTTGTGCTGCATGTTGGTCCTTCGAAAAACTGATCCCTTGTGCTCCAATCTGACCTTGGTGGTGCGATCTTGTTCTCGTGCCTGTGCACAGTCTAGGCAACGGACCTAAGGTTTGTTGCACTGACACTAGGCATCATATATGTGAATTATGTATTGCCATCATTTTTCTTCATTACGTATTCCATCTGTCGACAATGTTTCTATATCCAACTACTCTTCCCGTGCATCGGCCATTTGAGTCGGTTTTGCAAAAATTGGGAGCGAAAACAGGGTCTTCAGAGCAGACAATGCTACCTGTCGAAGCAGATATCTCGCTGGTTATAGGTAGCTCCTCAAAGGAGAATGCAGAGACAAATGACCAGTCCTGTATCCCACCTGAGGTGTATGCTCTAACTTGTGATGGTTATATGTCTCATATCATGCAACATGTATCTTACATTGCTTAGTTTAGACATCATATATGCAATATTCAATGCCATCTGCTTATTTTAGAGATCATATATGCGAGTGTCAGCTGCTTAGTATATCAATCATATATGTGAATTATATCATGCTATCATGTATACTTTGACGACATGCATGTGAGTTATTTCATGCCAACCTATTTTATAAAGACACCATATAGTTATGTCAGGTCATCCTGTTTAGATAGTCATCATATGTTGAATTATGTCATTCTATCATGTTTATTATCCATCATATATCTAAAACTGTGTCATGCTATGTTGTTTAGTTAGACATCATATATGTGAAATTGTGTCATGCTGTCCTGTTTGGTTAGACAACATATATGTGAATTACTGCATCTGTCTATCATACAATTTATGTACATTCAATTTCTTTTATTGTTTATCAGCCACTTGAATTGGAGGGGTTGATGGCAGTATCTAAGGGAGTAAAAACATGATCTTCACAAAAGACTGTGCTACCCATCAATGCAGATAGAACCATGGTTCTACTTGCCCAAGAACTAGCCCCACCATAGATAACCGGCACTCTTATAGAATGTACACCTACCCCGTTGGACAGAGAACCAGCTACACCCCATCTAACCCCAACCCCAGCAGATAGTAACCCATTGTTCGCACACGAACACGTCACCGTGTACCCTCGACGCTGGGGGTGATGCACCACAGCTCATGTCGAAGGAGACCTAACGGAAGCGCGGTACGCAAGACAATCCGGTAGGCGCTTTTGTAGACCCGAAACCCCACACGCCCGGGAGGGACCCCGTCAGGCGCGCGGCGGCTATGGGCTGCCCTAGGTCGGCCTGACTGCCCCTAGGGCCTGAGGTTCATCGCCCTGCAATGAAGAAGAACGAACGAAGAACGAGGAAGAAGAAGAACTAGGGTTAAGGAGAAAAGATAAAAGATAAAAAGTGCTAGATGTGTTGTCCAATTGTGTGTTGTTCAATCGGCCGTCACCCCTTAGGTATATAAGAGGCGGCTAGACTTCCCGTGCAAGGAAAAGGCTTCAATTCACGTCCAAAACCCTACTCCAATTCAGATTCGTTTGGTCCGAACTTTCCAAAACTGTTCGGTAAAATCTGGCTTCACCTTGCGGGCCATGTTTGGGGAAGTAAACGACCTCGGATGGAACCGAGCCCGAAAGCAACCTTGACCGTTTCAATGAGACGAACAACTTTGATGTTGAACGTTTTTTATATGAGGCCATCTTGAGGGGGGTTTCGGCTGTTTTCCAGAGTGTGCAGCAGCAAATTCAAAACCCGGACGAACATATCCAGAGTGTTCGGCCATCGACAAAGAAAATCAAAACCCGGATGGTTTTCCCCGGAGTGTCCGGCCATCCAGTGTAGCAGTGTCTTGTACTGGCTGTAACTTTTGCATATGACCTCGGATTAAGACGATTTTTATATATCAAAATTGACCGTTTCGATGAGACGAAGACAATTCGTATTGATCATTTTTCCATATGAGGACATATTAATTGGGTTTCAAGCCATTCTTTAATCTGGTGTCAGCATGAGCATCTCTGAAGTTGTCATAACTTTTGCATCCGAACTTCGTTTTAGACCATCTTCATATTCATCTTGATCTTCTCGAAAAGAGCCATCTCATAGTGACTTTCAATAGTACGTTTGAATTACTCTTGACATAGCTTCAAGCCACTCTTTATAAACGTGACACTTTTGAGCGTCAACACATGCCCCCCTGTTTTTGGGCAAAGCTAGCATGCTGAAAAATAACTTATACCAAGTTTGTTCTAAGGACGATGTCAACACTGTATCGGCCATTTATATGTCCTTGGGACGATAAGTATATATCGACCATGTCTTGTGTGAACTTTTTGATGCAAACTTGGGTGAAACCTTCTCAGCTTCATTAACAATCCGGTGATAAAGTACCATAGATATGTATCTCAAGGTCATCCTCCAAACCATGTTGTTCACCCTTTTGCTAGGATTTTGTAGATAATCAACAATAAACTTTCTCCAATCCTTACTTTCGCCTGCATAAAAATTTCATTAGTGGCCGAAGCTATGGACTTCGGTTCGGCCTTACCTATGTTGACGAGACTAAGCATCGACTATTGAGAGAAATGCAATACAACATGATTAACATAGTAGCCGGATGTTTGCTGTGCCAATTCTTTCGAATTGTCATGTCTAAATATATGAATAATTTTAAAGAAAACCAAGGTAAATTTTGCATCTAGACATACCCCAAGATAAACTATGAGTGATTTGTCAAAACATTGATAAACCCAGGATATTTGTTGGACTACTCATAACGAATCACCGAAAGCCTCGGTATGTATAGCACCTATAGCAAGTAAAAGAGTCAATCTGAATAACAATGCATATTCGGCTTTCATTAATCGTGCATAAAAATATTCTAAGAGGCATGAGGCTTAAAAAATAGTACCATAAAGAAATATATAAACAACACCAACACTTTGGCCATTGCTACGAATTGAACCATCAAAACATAATCTCCATAGTACTAGAAAGACAAGGCTAATATCAACATTATGCATGTCATTAATCCGATGTTTAGTAATAAAATCAGCTATGATTTGGCCTCTTATAGATCTCAGAGATGCATAAGCCAAATCATATCCAAACAAAGTATAAGCCCACTAGCCACTTCTGCAACTATGAATTGGCTTATGCAGCATATATTCAATGACATCGGTCATTGTGTCCCAACTCCATTCAATCATAATATAGGCATACATATAAATTTCCATGAGCACGTACCTTGTCTCGCTCTCCAATCGAACTAAGGACGATGTTAGAATACTACACCGGCCATGCATTGACATACTCTTAGGAAGATAGATAAATATCGGCCATTACCATGTAAACTTCATTCAAAATACATATAGCCGAAATAAACAAATGAAATGACACATCAAGTATTTCGGCCTTTTGGATCAGCAACAAACTTGTAGCTAATCAAATGTATAGTGACTTGGTAATACCCTTTCATGATGTAAGAAATTATATTGCATCCATGGATTAAAATAAGCCTATTGAGGGTTACCAATCATACCTGATGACGAATTCCATGGCATAGGCGTTAATGGCATAGTTGAAGAATATGGATAATGTGTAGACCAAAGATGTTGAAACCTTCGGCTTGGTCCTTCATAGTTTTCACTCTTTTCCTTCTTCACCTTTGCCGCACTTCTTGTAATGGAAGCTTGCACATAATTCTTATTTTGAGCACTTCCTTTGGGAACCCATGCCATGTTCCTTTCTTCAAGTTCTTGTGCACAAAGTTTTTGTAATTTCTTCTTTTGCCAATACGATAAGCTGAGAAGGCATCTCGGCTGTGATTCTGTTTTGACCAATGGCAATTCCTTTTTGGCCTTGTGCACTCTCAACTTCTTTTCTTCATATTTGGCACTTTGACTCTCAATAATTGGTTGCTTTGTCTCATTGTCAGCCAATGTCAACACATTAATTGCCTCTTTTTCATTTGAGATCAAATCTCAAGTTGCACTCTTACGACCATCTCTTTTAACACGGTAAACTTGCTTGACCACCTCTTTCTTCTTCCTTGAGCTCTGCATTGATTCCTTATGATTAAAACGGTCTTTGACATGTGATTGTTCAAATGTTGATCTTCTCGGAGCTGCATAATATTGGTGAGATGGTCTAAAATAAGATGGAGAATGTGCCTTTGCATCATACCTGTCCCATGAGGAATATGGATCTATATGAGGATAGGGAGGCATCCACGGCATTGGCATTGGCGGCCCAAAATAAGGATATGAATATGTTGCATTAAAATTCTCACTTTGCCAATACTGATCCTCATATTTGCACCTTGGGGGTGATCTTGGTTTCTTTGCATGACCGATAGGCATTCTTCTCTTCACTCTTATTTTGATATTTATCCAATAGTTCAACGAAGGTGATTTTTGATCTCTTACACTTGCGCTTATGTCGGCCTTTGTTTTCCTTTGGTTTGCTTTCATCGATCATTGGATTTTCTTGCTGCCCCCCAGTCCTTGGCGTCTCCATTGTAGCTTCGATGGAATTCTCGCCCTTAAGATTATGTTCATTATGCTCTTCAACAACTTCTTCACTTGAAAGCTTGATCCCATCACCTGCAGTTTTTACCTTCTCCTTAAATGGATCGGCTTGAAGCAGCCAATGCAAAAACTTTTTGCCATCGGGACCAATCGGAATAGGCTGGTCATCTCTTGGTATTTCAACAAACTTCAATTGTCCTTTTTCAACGGCTGATTTAACTATTTGACGAAACATGTTGCAATCCTCAAAATTATGCTTGGATGAATCATGCAGCTTACAATACATTCGTCCTTGGATTGATGGCTTAACATGGTGATCAAGAATTGTAATGTAATTATTTTTCAGCAACAAATCAAATATTTGATCACACATGCTTGAATTGAAGGTATACTTCTTGTTTTCTAGCCGATCTTGCTGTGAGAACGGCTTTGGATTTAAGCAAACGAATGGTTCAGATTTTGCATCACCCCACTCGGCTATACATTGTGTTTTGCACTCTATCTCCGATGTCTTTGGATAAGAAACTATACTAGCATCGGTTTTCTCAGAAGATTTTAACCTTGGCTTTAAATTTCTGAAACGAAAATAGTTAGAACACACATGTCTTAATTGAGACCAAGTGTAAGCCAAGTAAGGAATAAGCAAAGCTACCCAATTAGATATGAGCTTTAGATAAAGCAATGGGGAAAGCCTTGGATGCAATAATTTTTCGCTATCGGACCGGTATGCTTTGTGGCAATCTGATTGCTAACAAATAAATTACCCTTCTTCATTGGTCTCTCAATATTTCTTATGAAGATTTTTCTAATATATGCATCAACAACTAAGTCATGGCCAAATCTGAAAATAGGTAAATTAATTGCTAGACATACCTCTTCAAATATGTTGGGAGAGCATGATGGTGGTGTGACTTGAAGAATATCTTGCTCCGCCTCCGGATAGCTCCCCAACGCCTTGTCATCATCTTTTTCTTGATTTCGTGCATCATTAGTTTGAAGATCTTTGTCCACCAAACTTTTTTCGGCTACTTGTTCTTGTTCTTGAAGCTCGTCAATTTCTATGGCACGAAATTCATAGGGTAGGAAGTAGGTTCCATTAACTTCAGAAAAATCAAGTATGGCTGTCTTGCTATACTTTCCATGCCCTTTCTCAACAATGTTTGCCTCTTTGGATTTGATGGATTCGGAATATATACTACTTGATTCGGATTTTTCAACCGAAGCACTTTTAGTTTCCGAATCATCATTCTTTTCACCGGTTATATCAATTGGCAAGGCTTCTTTTCTTTGATCCAATTCTCTATCAATTCTCTCTTGGCGAAGTACTTGCACTCTATCGCGCAAAGCTTTAACTTCCCTCTCAATTTCAGCCCGCTCTAGATTAGTATGCCCCCCAATGCTTTTAGGATCATTCGGCAATGAAGTGTTAGTGTTGCCGAAATTTTGCAATTGTGTAGGGTGTGTATAATATGCTGCGGTACTAGCTGGAGGTGTATGCACTGCTGTATAACCATGTGCTCTCTCACCAATACTATCAATTGATGAAGTTTCATCTTCCTGCAAAACTCTAGCCTTTATTACAGCATAATCATGAAACAATGCCTTTTCATATTGTTCAAGGCAAAGAGCACTAATGCTCTTGTTTTGTGCTAAGCTCTTTTTTAATGCAGCCACAACCGCTTCTGGAAGGGATTGCTCCACAATACTTTCAGATTCTTTCCGCAATGATTCACGAGTGTTGCCGAAATTCTTGAATTGCATAGAGTATGCATTATATGTATAGTATTTGATGACGGCACATGTGTTCCTGTAAAATTTTCACTTATTCGGCTATGACCATGAAGATGCGGGGCCGAATTATGAACATTTACAGTTGCATACAGTGCTGAAAAACTACTAACATGAGGTGTAGCATATGACGGTTGAGACTAACTGGCCGAATAGCTAGTAGTAGCAAGGCCAATTCTCCCATTCATCGGTAAGGTTGGGTTCACATATTGCAAATTAGTTGCCGATGAATAAAAAGGTGAAACACTTTCTTGTATGCTATTGGAAATTTTAACATGAGGTGTTTCAAATTGATTAACCAAACCCATCATGTTGTTCATCGGCATATGGATTTGTGGGGTTGCCGATGCATGAGAGTTTGGATACATATGTTGTATGTTGCTAAAATCATAAGAATTTGAAGCATGAAAATTGTTCTGCACCGGCCCTTGCGCATAATTAGATGCATGCTTGATAAAACTAGGGCTAGCCAATACATTATGCTCATTAGGTGATCCAGCAACAACATATGAATTATTTGCATCTACAAAGGGGAAGTGGGTATTCATATTACCTTTGTAGATTGCAGGAACTTGATGACGATCTCTTCATAGCAAGAACGGGCTGGAGACCGTTCAAAGCTTCTTCCCCAGCGGAGTCGCCAAAAAGTGTGTTCGCACACGAACACGTCACCGTGTACCCTCGACGCCGGGGGTGATGCACCGCAGCTCACGTCGAAGGAGACCCGCCGGAAGCACGGTACGCAAGACAATCCGGCAGGTGCTTTTGTAGACCCGAAACCCCACATGCCTGGGAGGGACCCTGAGGGAGTCCTGGATTAGGGGGTGTTCGGGTAGCCGGACTATACCTTCAGCCAAACTCCAGGACTATGAAGATACAAGATTGAAGACTTCGTCCCGTGTCCGGATGGGACTTTCCTTGGCGTGGAAGGCAAGCTTGGCGATGCGGATATTCAAGATCTCCTACCATTGTAACCGACTCTGTGTAACCCTAACCCTATCTAGTGTCTATATAAACCGGAGGGTTCTAGTCCGTAGGACAACTCCATCATACAACAATCATACCATAGGCTAGCTTCTAGGGTTTAGCCTCCTTGATCTTGTGGTAGATCTACTCTTGTACTACCCATATCATCAATAATAATCAAGCAGGAGTAGGGTTTTACCTCCATCGAGAGGGCCTGAACCTGGGTAAAAACATCGTGTCCCTTGTCTCCTGTTACCATCCGGCCTAGATGCACAGTTCGGGACCCCCTACCCAAGATCCGCCGGTTTTGACACCGACATTGGTGCTTTCATTGAGAGTTCCTCTGTGTCGTCACTTTTGGGCTCGATGGCTCCTTCGATCATCAACGACGATGCGGTCCAGGGTGAGACTTTTCTCCCCGGACAGATCTTCGTCTTCGTCGGCTTCGCACTGCGGGTCAATTCGCTTGGCCACCTGGAGCAGATCGAAAGCTACGCCCCTGGCCATCTGGTCAGGTTTGGAAGCTTAAACTACACGGCAGACATCCGCGGAGATTTGATCTTCGACGGATTCGAGCTACAGCCAAGCGCGCCGCACTGTTTCGAGAGGCATGATCTAGCTCTGCCGCCGAACAGTGCCCTGAGGGCCGCACACGCACCGCTTCCTACCCTTAATTCGGAGCCTATTGCGCCAATCGAGGATGAGCGGTTGGACGTCACCTCGAGGGCTACGATCTCAAAGGCGATCGCGCCGAACGTCAGCCCCGCGTTCCGCATGGCCCGTGACTCCGAGGAGCCGGATTCCTCTCCGAACTCCGAACCCCTCGCGCCCCTGCCGATCGAATCCGATTGGGCGCCGATAATGGAGTTCACCGCCGCGGACATCTTTCAGCACTCGCCTTTCGGCGGCATCCTGAATTCTCTAAAGTCTCTCTCTCTTTATCAGGAGAACCCTGGCTGGACTGCGGTCAACAAGGATGGGATACGGACGATGAAGAAATTCAAAGCACACCCACCACCCACTTGGTAGCCACTGTCAACAATTTAAACGACGTGCTCAACTTCGACTCCGCAGACATCGACAGCATGGACGACGATGCAGGAAATACAGATGAGCCAACGCCCATAGGGCACTGGACAGCCACCCCATCTCACGATGTCTACATGGTGGATACCCCTAAAGGAAACGATAACGAGGAAAAAGGGGATGGAACAGGGGACCGATCCGTTGAAAAGCAATCAAAGCGTCGGCGTAAACGCCGACCCAAGCCCCGCCTCGATAAAGACCCAACCATAGAGCAGGATGAGCCGGTAGACGACGAGCAGGCCTTAGAGCAACCGTCCGAACAGGGCAACACGGATCGAGAAACCGAACATCCCTCCCCCAGCGAAAATGGCACTCCGGACGACCTTACGCCGGATAAACTCACAAAGAAGAAGAATCTCCACAAGAGGCTCGTTGCAACAGCATGCAGCCTGAAAAAGCAGAAGCGGAAGCTAAAAACGGCGGAAGATGCACTCAGGATCAGATGGAGCAAAGTAATCAACACCGCAGATGAATACGGCGACAGTCGCCGCACCAAAAGCTATCCGAGGAGAAAGCTACTGCCTGAATTCGATGAAGAGGCCCTAGAGCCCTCGCATTCAAAAAACAAGAAAGCCACACGGTCGGATAGACGGCCCCATGGCCAGCATAAAGCGGCAAGCGGCGCCGCACTTAAGTCGGCATGCGACCCACTTAAGGATTCGCATCATGGCCCAGCCAGGTCCATTTACGGGCCAAGAAAGCAAGCTCTCGTAAGCAATGCAATAAAACCACCATCAGAATCCGGCACACCCAAATACAGAGGCGCCACACACCCCCTATGTTTCACCAATGAGGTCCTGGACTATGAATTTCCAGAGGGATTCAAACCCATAAACATAGACCCTGGAGTCTGGATCGAGGATTATATCCTCCACATACATATGGCTAGAGGAGATGACCTCCACGCCATAAAATACTTACCCCTTAAGCTTAAAGGGCCAGCCCGGCATTGGCTTAAAAGCCTCATCGGAAACACAATCGAAAGTTAAGACGAGCTCGAGGACGCTTTCCGAGCAAATTTTCAAGGGACCTATGTCTGCCCTCCGGATGCAGACGATCTTAGTCACATAACTCAACAGCCCGGAGAATCAACTCGGCAATTCTGGAATAGATTCCTCACTAAAAAGAATCAGATAGTCGACTGTCCGGACGCCGAAGCCTTAGCAGCTTTCAGGCATAACGTCCGAGACGAATGGCTCGCCAGACACCTCGGCCAAGAAAAGCCAAGAACAATGGCCGCACTGACAAGCCTCATGACCCGCTTTTGTGCAGGAGAGGACAGATGGTTGGCAAGATGCAGCACCAGCGACCCAAGTACATCTGAAACTAGGGATGGAAACGGAAAACCGCGACACAACAAGGACCATCGCCGGACTAAGGAAAAAATTCCGAAGAGCACGGCAGTCAACGCCGGATTCAAAAGCTCACGACAGAATCAGACAAAGCCGCCCCTCCAGGATAACAGGGATTATCCATCCAACTTAAACAAAATCCTGGACAGGATATGTCAAATACACAGTACTCCCGGGAAGCCTGCTAACCATACCCACAGAGATTGTTGGGTTTTCAAACAATCCGGCAGACTCAACGCCGAACACAAGGGGCTCGACACACCAAGCGAAGATGAGGACGAACCCCAAAAGCAGAGCACCAGTAAACAAAAGAACTTCCCACAAGAAGTAAAAACAGTAAACTTACTTCACATAACAAAACATGCGGCACCCATAAAGGTACGCACCACAAGACCTATCCCAAAAGGGTCCCGCCGCTGGTTGTCAAAACCAATCATCTTCGATCAGCTGGATTATTCTAGAAGTATCAGGAACGCAGGCTGGACTGCCTTGGTACTCGATCCAATAATTGGCGGACTCTAGTTTTCAAATGTCCTTATGGACGGCGGCAGTGGACTAAACCTGATATATCAGGACACAATCCGTCACATGGGGATAGACCCAGCAAGAATCCGCCGTAGCAAAACCGCCTTTCAAGGGGTAACGCCTGGTCCGGACACCCACTGCATGGGTTTTCTCCGGCTCGAAGTTATATTCGGCTCTACCGATAACTTCCGCCGCGAAAAGCTGACTTTCCACATCGTCCCATTCTCAAGTCGCTACCAAGCACTATTGGGATGAGAAGCTTTCGCCCGCTTTAACGCAATACCGCATTATGCATCTCTAACGCTTAGGATGCCCGGTCCACGAGGCATCATCTCTTTGAAGGGGAAGCATTAAAGTGCGCCTCCCCCAAGCGGAGGACTGTGCGGCCGCTTCGACAGCCCCACAGTAAAATGGCTTCACCGGCCAAAAACTTCGGAGTAGGTCATTAACGACCACGAACGCGGGATAGACGAGTTCGGTACAAAATTATCATTGATGCAGGCTTAGTGGCCGTATACCCCCGCACTAGGGGCTCCGTACATATACAATAAGAGACAATAAAGCTCAATTTTATATATTTATACTTTGTTTATTTTAAACTTTTATTCGGCACGACCCATTTTCAACTTAGTTCCTCTCTTTTACAGATGAACGTCGTGCGGCGCCCGTCCAGGATACGGCACAACGGAGACACAGGCGCAGACGTGCAGTAGGGACCTGTCCTAAGGATTCTTTTTAGATTAAGACCCTGCATAAACCTTTTTTACTGTCTCTTGTTGCTACATATCCCCTGGTTTTCTCTGATATAACCAAGGAGGAGGCTGGCGTCTTGGCATGTGGCCACGTCAGAATTGTTTGCGCGTACCTGGACACTAGGGGCTTTTTAATAAAGAGTGTTGTTTCGCCCGCACTCATAAAGACCGAACACCTTAGGGAGTGTTCGGTGTCGCGAGTTTTGGCATTATATGCATCAGCTCCGAATCATGTCTTTGGTCAAATGTTGGGTTGCCCGGCTCCTGAGTTCGGCTACCTTACGTTCTGCTCTATCGGGTAAGGTAGCACCAGGAGAACTACTGCGATTGTGCCCCGGTTAGGCCAGGCGAGCACCTCAGTAGAGAAAGCCGAAAACTGACTGTCATGATGTAGCGTGAGACTGGTCAGCCACTCGATGATATATCGAAATCTATAGGATTCCTCCGCTTTAACGAAGGGCCGTTTCCCGGCCAGGCACATACGCGCCCCGAACTCGGGCGAGCGCAGTCGCCACCAAGAGGCTACCTAAATAGTCCCACTGTCAAGCTCCTATGGCTAAGTGAAAGTGTTAAAGCATTATAATCCGGTTGCCTGGCCCGCTGCGCTATCACCTCCTTTGTAGGACCAAGACATTGGATTAAGTGTGAAAATGCGTCTTTTGCGAGCACCCCCGCACTATGTGCGTGGGGGCTGAAGCCAACGACTGCCATCTTTTAGATTTTGTATATATATATCTTAAAACGGCTGCACAGGAGGTGTTCCCAATACTTGAAGGCACAAGTATAAAAAGCCACTACAATTTATCAAAATATTGCTTTATAATTACATATGCTATCATAAAATAGCATCCTTCGAGCACTGCGTCTCTATTACACGAGCGCCTTCAAGGACTTTCCTGAAAATAGTGCTCAGAGGGTACTCGGCTTTTGTCCGAATCTCGGGATGCAACAACGGTGGTCTCCATCTCTGCCCAGTATGTCTTGACACGGGCAAGAGCCATCCGTGCACCCTCTATGCATGTTGACCTCTTCATCGCATTGATACGTGGCACCACGTCAAGAAATTGCTGCACCAAGCAGAAATAACTCTACGGCTCCGATCTCCCCGGCCACAGATGACCCATGACGTACTTCATGGCGAGTCCGGACAACCTATTTAGTTTGGCCCATTGAGCCAGGTGATCGTACACTGCCAGTGAATGCTCTGGATTGTGGAACTGCGACCAGAAAAGCTTTTCCACTTCGTGATATTTTTGATCTCAAAAGTGTTCGGTAGCATCAGCAGCACTCGCTGCCAAATCCAGATAGGTGTCCTCCACACTCCACATCCGGTCCAACGGAGCAAACTTCAGATCACAAAACTTCCTCCGCAGCATAAAGGGCTCTCCAACCGCAATCTGTACGGCTTGACGCAGTTCCTCCTTCGCAGCTCTCATCGCAGAGCGAGCGTCCTTGGCATGAGCAACGGCCTTCTCTAAACCCGTCTGCCATGCCCGGTCTTCTTCCTCAAGAAGCTTGCAACGGTCAGCAGCGCTCTTTAACTTCACGGCCATCTTGGCCATCTCCTCCTTGCTTCGGCAGTGGGCAGCCTGTTCGGCTCTCAGCTCTTCAAGGGCTTTCTCAGCAGCCGCATCGCTTTTTCTGGCTTGTTCCTTAGCTCGGGCAAGTTCGGCCCTAAGACTCTCCACGGCGGCCGCACCATCTGCGTCGAGCACACACATTGTAAGGTACTGGCATAAAGCTCCCCTTACCAGCTGCCGCCCGATGAATTACATACCTTGAGCCTCATCAAGCCGCTTGTTGACAAGCGCGATGTTGGCATCTGCCACGTCAAGTTGCCGCTTTAGTTCGGCAAAATCATCAATCCGGCTCGACTCCGGAGAATTCGCCACCTATATACAAAGGCGACATTTTAGACCTGGGATTATGATCCTCTGCACGCCGTCAACTTTGACAACGCACAGAGTCTCAGGGGCTACTATCTGCACAGGGCGCATCTTACTTATGCGCAACTGACAAAAGTGTACATTATCTAACGTACCTCAAAACCCGTCAGTAAACTTTTGACGGCCTCATGCAATCCACTTTCTGCGGATGAAATCCTTTCAATCACCGTGCCCATCAATGCACGGTGCTCCTCTGAGATAGAAGCTCGCCCCAGCAGAATCTTTAGCTCCTCCGGCCGAGCACCAGGCAGTGCCGGAAGTGTCCTATGGCCTCTTTCGAAGGCCGGACACGGAGAAACTTGGGGGGGGGCACATAGCTATCTTCCGCCCCTGCCGGATTCGGAGAAACCCTTCACGACGACACCTCAGGATCGCCCGCCTCGCTAGGCGGTACGACAGGGGGAGGCGTCCCGCTCTCCATCATCTCCGGAAGAAGATCCCCCGAAGACAAGCTCTGCTGAGAAGGGCTGAGGTGCGAGCTACAAGGTAAAATCTCAGTTAATCCTCTCAGATATAAATCAAAGATTTCTCTCATCCCTCAAAAGGAAAATCTTTCTCTACTTACGGCTCGCTAGAGGGCTGATCCCTTTGAGGGTGTAGTTCGGCCGAGGAACTCCCCGATGTCGGACCCTCTGACGAGGATTTTCCCCCCCGCTTTGAGGCCATGGTCTCCGGATCGTCAGAGGTGGCCCTCTTCTTCCCCTTAGGAGAGGAATTGTCGGTTCCTCCCTTCGGAGCAGCCTCCTTCGAGGAGGCCATAGTTTCCTTGTCCTCCCCCTTGCTTCCCTCCAAAGGCATTATCTTCAACATCCTGACAAGCACGGGATCCAGCCTGGTTTCGGGAACGGGAGCCGGACACCTGATCAGCTTTGCCTTCGCTATCCACTCCTGTTTAAAAGGACAGCTCTTTTAGGGGCAAGTTTATGACAATTATATGGATAGCAGGTCCGGGCACAAGGTTACTTACTTGAGTATCCGGGCGATTGCAGCTTAGGCCTGCGTCCTCGGTCAAATCCGGACACATCGCTTGTGATCCGAAGAACGGTTTATACATCTCCGTGGGCGTTGCGCTGATGAAATGCTGGAGAGCCCGCGGTCCCTCTGGATTAAACTCCCACAGGCGAAGGGAGCGATGTTTGCCGGGCAATATTCGGCGAATCAACATGACCTACGTCACCTTGACCAGGCTGAGGTCTCCTTCTAAGAGATCCTTAATGCGGCCCTGCAACAAGGGCACCTCTTTGGGTAACCCCCAATCTAACCCTTTGCTGACCCGCGACGCTAGCCATGGTGGGGGACCCGAGCGAAAGGCAGGAGGCGCCACTCACTTGGTGCCCCTGGGAGCGGTGATATAGAACCACTCTCGTTGCCACAAGCCAAGCTCCTCTTGAAAAGAGCCCTCGAGCCATGGAGCATCAGCATTCTTTCTTATAACAGCGCCTTCGCACTCTGCGTGCCGTCCCTCGATCATCTTCGGCTCCACTTTAAAAGTCTTGATCCATAATCCGAAGTGAGGGGTAACACGGAGGAATGCTTCGCACACAACAATGAATGAGGAAATATGGAGGATGGACTCCGAATCTAAGTCGTGGAATTCCAGCCCGTAATAAAGTAGCAGCCCCCTCACAAAGGGATCCATTGGGAAGCCTAACCCCCGAAGGAAGTGGGGTATGAACACCACGCTCTCACCGGGCTGGGGACTGGGAATGGCCTGCCCTTGAGCAGGCAACCTATGCGAAATTTCACCGGTCAAGAACTTAGCCTCTCTTAGCTTTAGCACGTCCTCCTCCGTGACGGAGGAGGGCATCCGTCGGCCTTGAAAGTTGAAACCGGACATTGTCGAAGGTCCGAAGCGCCCGGAATCTGAAGCCTAGGGTGTTGGAGCTCGAGGTGACGGGCGAACTCGTTTGAGATTGGAAAAAGGAGTAAGGCCTTGGTCTCTTTATAAGAGGTTGAATACCTAGAGCCCTCCCCATAACCATTCGGGACTCGCCTTTAATCGAGGAAACATGCTAACGGGCACGATTGGGTTACCCACGTCCATATTGATGAGAACCCCGTAAAAAGGGGACACGATCTCTGCTTTGACAAGACGTGCCAAGGAAACCGCCTCGCAAAACATGCTGAGGTGGAAAAGTAAAAATGATTCGAGTAAAGGACTTGGCCGTAGTGTGATGTCACACTGCGGAATATGTCAGCAGATTGGATTTGTGTTAATATTATTCTCTCTATGGCAATATGTGGAAACTTACTTTGCAGAGCCGGACACTATCCTTGGTGTTTAAAATCTTCTTGAAGAACTTGGAGGAGGAACCCGCCTTACAATGCCGAAGACAATCTGCGCGCCGGACTCGTCGTCATTGAAGCCTGGTTCAGGGGCTACTGAGGGAGTCCTGGATTAGGGGGTGTTCGGGTAGCCGGACTATACCTTCAGCCGAACTCCAGGACTATGAAGATACAAGATTGAAGACTTCGTCCCATGTCCGGATGGGACTTTCCTTGGCGTGGAAGGCAAGCTTGGCGATGCGGATATTCAAGATCTCCTACCATTGTAACCGACTCTGTGTAACCCTAACCCTATCCGGTGTCTATATAAACCGGAGGGTTCTAGTCCGTAGGACAACTCCATCATACAACAATCATACCATAGGCTAGCTTCTAGGGTTTAGCCTCCTTGATCTCGTGGTAGATCTACTCTTGTACTACCCATATCATCAATATTAATCAAGCAGGAGTAGGGTTTTACCTCCATCGAGAGGGCCCGAACCTAGGTAAAAATATCGTGTCCCTTGTCTCCTATTACCATCCGGCCTAGACGCACAGTTCGGGACCCCCTACCCGAGATCCGCCGGTTTTGACACCGACAGACCCCGTTAGGGTGCACGGCGGCTATGGGATCCCTAGGTCGGCCTGACCGCCCTAGGGCCTCAAGGTTCGCCGCCCTGCAATGAAGAAGAACGAACGAAGAACGAGGAAGAAGAAGAACTAGGGTTAAGGAGAAAAGATAAAAGATAAAAAGTGGTAGATGTGTTGTTCGATTGTGTGTTGTTCAATCGGTCGTCATCCCTTAGGTATATAAGAGGCTGCTGGACTTCCGTGCAAGGAAAAGGCTTCAATTCACGTCCAAAACCCTAGTCCAATTCGGATTTGTTTGGTCCGAACTTTCCAAAATTGTTCGGTAAAATCTGGCTGCACCTTGCAGGCCATGTTTGGGGAAGTAAAAGACCTCGGATGGAAATGAACCCAAAAGCAATCTCGACCGTTTCGACGAGACGAACAACTTTGATGTTGAACGTTTTTTCATCTGAGGTCATCTTGAGGGGGTTTTCGGCTGTTTTCCGAAGTCTACAGCAGCGAAATTCAAAACCCGAACGAACATATCCGGAGTGTCCGGCCATCGACAGAGAAAATCAAAACCCGGATGGTTTACCCCAGAGTGTCCGGCCATCCAGTGTAGAAGTGTCTTGTATTGGCTGTAACTTTTGCATATGACATCGGATTAAGACTTTTTTATATCAAAATCGACCGTTTCGACGAGGCGAAGACAATTCGTGTTGATCATTTTTCCATATGAGGACATATTAATTGGATTTCAAGCCATTCTTTAATCTGGTGTCAACATGAGCATCTCTGAAGTTCTCATAACTTTTGCATCCGAACTCTGTTTTAGACCATCTTCATATTCATCTTGATCTTCTCAAAGAGAGCCATCTCATAGTGATTTCAATAGTAAGTTTGAATTACTCTTGACATAGCTTCAAGCCACTCTTTATAAACGTGCCACTTTTGAGCGTCAACACCCACTTCCAGTTGATACAACACCTTCTCCACCACAGAGCACCCACACACAGGTAGTTAGTAAGGCAATTGCAATGCCCAAAGCATGAGAACCACCCCAGCGAACCCAAACTCCACACTTAAAGCAGAAGAGCAATTATTCTCATGTCAGATTCCGTAGCTATGGTGCATACTCCTTTGCTCTTGCATCATTGTATTTACTTATAACAACTAATTTTGAATTTGAAGGATCCAATGGAAACTCCAATTGCACAACAGGTATGTTTTATACCTATTTCTTTTACTGGATTGCTATTGTAAATTCTTGCTCTATGTTGATTTCAGTTTCAATTGTATAAACAGTTATGTTTTCATGTCATGCACATTATAAGTGTTGCTAGTGCTATGTAGTTATCTATGTTGCTTTGTCTTAAACAGATATGATTTGAATTGTGTCTCTATCTTGATTTGCGAACATAAGCAAGGATGATACAGATAATACAATGACAATAGTACATAGATATATGTTTGTTTCATGCTGTTATTATGTACCTCCTTGCAATAGAAGACAAGTTATTATAATCCTATCAACATTACTACTGAACTGGTTTACCGAAGTGAGTTTCATATACTACATGCTAAACCTATGATGTGTCTGCTTGTTCCTCTTCTAGAATGCTGGCAGAATATTGGTGAAGAGTGCTCGATTATGCAATGGTAAATCATGTCATGAAGATAAGGTTCAAGATAGTGAGACAACCCTGTTGGTCTCCAAGAAAGCTGATAAAAACTATCCTGAAGATAGTGAGACAAACCCAAAGTCCTGACTTGATGTAGTGTTTGAGTTACTGGCCACTACCGCTAGCACAAGCTCTTTGAACTCGCTGCCCGAATCAGATCGTCTTCTTGAGTCTCAACTATAAGCTGAAAGACAACGATCAATTGTGTTGTGACAAGAAGCCGAAGGACTAGGGAAGTCCATGTAGAATTCAGATGCATACTTTCTGGTGCAACAGCAAGAGTTGGAGGATTTTAGCGCCAAACAAGAGAAAACTAATAAGCTTGCTAAGCTTCTTGCCAGCATGGTGGGTGCCCAGGATATTGTTTATTGAGCTCTTTTGAAGTGGCTCCAGTTCTGGACTTGTTTTGCTGCGATGTTTATTTGCACTGATGGCCAACTTTGACGCCCAATGTATCCAATATGTTGCTTTGTTCCCTATATTTGCACCGGTGGTGAAATTTCATGCTCAGTGGATGTAATCTGTGTAATCGCCGAATATCCTAGAGTTAGTTGCTTGCTTATTTATTTTCTTATAGTCTTGTTTGTTTGTTTGCTTGTAGTACTGCAATTCTTTTTTTCTCGGTTTCCTTGTAGCCGCAATAACAAGGGTCCACATATGGGCCATTGTAACCATGGCCCTCCTACGGGCCGTAGGAACCATGGTCCTCCTACGGGCCTTTCGATCCATGTGCCTCCTACGGGCCTTACGGTCCATGGGCCGCTTACGGGCCATAGGATCCATGTGTCGTACTAATCATTGACCAAAGTCGGAACGTGACTTGGACCGTAGACGGGCCAGAATTGGAATCGTCTGTTTATGGGATCATGCCATAATGGGCCATTAATAGGTCGTAAGATAACACAGGATTAATTCTATTGACGGGCATAACGGGTCTTTAATGGGTCATAATACATGATGGGATGAATAAGGCCCAAAGGGTTAACGGGCCACAGATGGTCCGACTATAATCACGGGCTGAATTTGTCCCATTAGCGGAACAGGCCTGTAACGAAACGTAAGTAATCGAAGGCCAGAAATGAGCTTAAGAATATATGGCCCTTAGAAGGCCGAAAGATAACACAGGCTGGAAACGGCCCAACTGAATCATGGGTCATTAATGAGTATAAAGCAATTTATTGTTTATTATGGGCCAAAGTCATCACGTGTCATTAAAGGGCCCAAAGATACAAAAGGCGTCATATGAGCTAAAAAACATCATGGGTCATACATGGGCTGAAAGTGATATTGGGCTGGAATTATATTGGACGACCCACATGATGCTACTAGGCCAAATTCAAAAAGGCCATAACGGGCCGTGAGTTAATGAGTCATAAATGGGCTATACGCGAAGATGCCGTTAACAGACTTTCCATGGGCCGGTTCGTTAACTTTTGACCAAGTCAAATGGGCCAGCCTTTTGAACCAAAATGGACCATTGTTGGGCCGTGACACATGTCGACGTATCATAGGCGCCTCCTGTCTCAAAAAAAATTGGACGGTTGACATCTGTCCAAACGTGAAGCTGACACGTGGTTCCTTCGGCCAATGAGAATTTTACACGTGGAAAATCGCCATTGGTCATGCCTGTTAACGAGTTATCTAATCCAAAATCGGACCCGATAGCTTAATGGTGACCCGTTACGATGGATGCCACGTGTCGGTTACCCTTGACGAAAACACTTCCATGACGCGTCATTTATCGTCATTGATGTGGACACTTTCGTGATGATAATTTGAGTATTGTCAATTGTCATGGAATACTTCTACGACAACACATGTATGACTATCTTGATTCTGTTATAGAATCGTCATGGATGTACATGCATGACAGAAAACATGACCTACTGTGACAAACACGTATTATCACTGAAGTGTTTTCTTAGTGACCTCCTTGGTGTGTTCTATTTGTAATGTTGCAGAAGATACGGTGACACTCTTTGTTCGAGTGTCGCATGGCCAGATGTGTATGGGCTTAAGAAGATGAAGATATCTTGGAGAATGTGGTATCAAATAAATCTTAGGATGCCTGGGTATGGCTCTTTTGACTATTTAGTTCCATGAACAAGCAAGACCTAACCCGGGTTCTAGTCACACTTTGGTCAATCTATTGGGCCAGGGGACGTGAATTCATGCCAGCGAGCTTCAAAGACCCCTAACGATGATGTGTTTTATCTCGAGATACCCGTAGGACCTCGACATTGTCGTTGTTCGTGCACCCGGCCAAGCTTCTTTGACTACTGCGCCACTTCAGTGGGTATGCAAATGGCTAGCTCCGAAGGGGAATGCGGCAAAAATTAATATAGAAAGGTGACTGAAACACCGGGACGACCCGAGCTAATGATAGAGGCAAGAATACTTTCCGGCCAAGTCCCATTAACTGATCATAATGGTATCGTGGAAATGTTGCACGGACCACTGATGGTCGCATATCCCTCCATGGAAATTTAGGTGCAACCATGGTGGTATGTAGAGACAATGAAGGGCATTATGTTGGCGCGTCGGCTGTAATATTTGATGGCCTAACTGATCCTGCTGGTCTGGAAACTCTTGCCTGTAACGAGGCACTAGCGTTGGCCCAAGATTTGAACCTGAGACGTGTGGTGATGGGCTCGGATTGCTTGGAGCTGATTACTAATATTAACAAAGGATCAGCAGCTAGATATGAATCAGTTCTACATGAAATCACACATCGACAGAAGGAATTTGGCGAAGTATGTTTCTGTTTTGAGCCTCGGGAATCCAATTTTGAAGCTCATATGTTTGCAAAGGCTGCATCATCTCTTACAATCGATCGCCATTTGTGGCTAGGGAGAGTACCTGATATCATTTGTATTCCGTTTACTTTGAATTATGAATAAAGTCCCTAGTTCACGTAAAAACTAGTTTACTACAACGAACCTGTTTTTGAGGAGTCTTCTTATTTTGAAAGTTTTTTTTGAAAAAAATGAATGTCTTTGGAAAGGCAAATTTGTTTTTAATTTACTGATTTTTTTCAAAAACACAATTTTCTTTTGAAATTCTGAACAATTTTTTAATCTATGAATTTTTTTTCGAGAAGTGAACATCTTTTGAAATTCTGAACATTCTTTGAAACACACTTTTTTTGTAATCGTGAAAATTTTTTGGAAATGGGAAACATTTTCTGAAATTCCGATTCTTTTTAAACACAAACATTTTTGGAAATTCCTGAACATTTTGAAACAACGAGTATTTTTTTTGGAAATTCCAGAACATTTTTTTAAAACAACAACTATTATGTAAACACAAACATTTTGTTTAATTTACATACATTTTATCAATCAGAAAATATTTCTCGAAAATAAAAGAATTTTTCAAATTTGTGAACATTTTTGGTAAACTCACGATTTTTTTTAATGTGAATTTAAAAATGGAAAAGGAAACAGAAACAAAAAAAGAAAAAAGCAGAAAATGAAAAAGAAAAGGTACTGAATTTAAAAGGGAAAACATAGTAAAGAAACAGAACGGGAAAAACTGGTTCAGATCCTTCTAGAATGTTACCCAAACCGGATAGGAACCTTCCAGAAGGTTCACAAAACCGGTTCGTGTAGTGTGTTGTGTATTTAACAAGTGCGCCGGGCCAACGCTGATCGATCCGATGCTATGTTTCTACCAGGCCGATAATATTTTTTTGCCAGCCAGATTTTAAGTTAAGCCGTGAAAACAACACGTGGTCCTTTAGTGCGGAAAATTCTATTCGCCGCTCGCTGCGGCAAACTGTCGAGCGATCGCACAGGGGGCAGCACAGCGAGCGACAGAAATAGGCCGGCCATACATAATGCGTCCAAACCGGTTTTGGGAAGTTCCCTGAACCGGGTTTTTTTTTCCTGTATCGTTTTTTTCTGGTTCTCTTTCGGCTTTCTATTGTTTTTTATTTCTCTTTTTCTCGTTTCTGTTTCTTTTTCATTTTTTTTCGTTTTTTGTTTCTTGTTTCACTTTCTTTTTCAAGCTTATTTTTCTTTTTCAGAATATGTTTGTAGCTTTACAAAACGTTTATGATTTTCTTTTTTATTTCCTTTTCTTTTCTTCTCTTCCTTAAAAAAATCAAAAATTTAAATTTTGTTCGTGTATCCAAAAAATGTTCAGTTTTTGGAAAAATGTTCTCAAAATTCAAAATTTGTTCTCGTTACACAAAAAAGTACAAAACTTCTGAAATTCAGAAAATGTACTGAATTTCAATTTTTTGTTCACATATTCAAAAAAAGTTCGCGCTTCCAAATTTGTTCGGGATTTTTAAATATTTCTCTCCATTTCAAAATATGTTTTCAAGATTCAAAAAAATGTTCATGCTTTAAAAAATTGTTCGGACTTCCAAATTCGTTCGGAATTTTTCAAAATTTCTCTCCGTTTCAAAATATGTTCTCAAGATTCAAAAAATGTTCGTGGTTTAAAAAATTGTTCGCGCTTGCAAATTTGTTCATGATTTTTTAAAATTGTTCACATTTCAAAATTTGTTCTCAAGATTCAAAAAATGTTTGGGAATTGAAAAAAATGTTCCAGCTTTCCAAATTTGTTCACAAATTCAATAATAGTTCATGTTTTTCAAAAAAATTCACAAATTCAAAAAATGTTTTGCAGAGAAAATGGCAGTTTTTGTTCCTGTTTTTCAAAAAATGTTTTGCATTTTCAAGAAATTCTTCTTGAATTCGGGAAAAGGTGTTTTTTCGTGTTGTTCTCCCTTTTTGATTTTTTTTTTGAGATTCCCAAAAATGTTTCAAGTTTTAATTTTTTTTTCTGTGAAATATGAAAATGTTTGCGGCTTATGTTCGTATAAGGCGGACTGCCATTTTATGTACGAAATCCCAGGAATTATGGTGGCTATCAGGATCGCTCACTTGCAATACTGTTTGATCCCTGCCGCTGTTGTATGTTTCGTTAAGTATGTTTGTCGCAGTGGCTAGCTCAGCACGCCATCCACCACGAGGTCCCAGGTTCGATTCGATTCACAGCTCATTCACGCTCTATTTTTTACGTTTTTTTATATCGCGATCGTGCCACCGGAATTGGGCCGGCCCAGGTTAGCGGCGCCCTTTGCGATACGCCGGCACTTTGCGGCAATGAGCGGTCAATAGGAAGTCCCCGTTAGTGCTACGAGTTGTGATCCGACGCGGTTTGGAGTCTGAGCCGGAATCGACGAGCCGCAATCAATAAAAGCACCCCAGAAAAGATGAATGTTGCACAAGCTCTATTTTTTACGTTTTTTTATATCGCGATCGTGCC